>NW_003852451.1:1063798-1068414 GCF_000181295.1 Otolemur garnettii
TGGGAACCCAGCTAAGAGTTATTCACACTGGTGCCAGGAGACTGGCTACGCAAAGACAGCAGGAACCAGTGAAGAGTTATTCACACTGGTGCCAGGAGACCGGCTGTGCACAAGGACAGTGGGAATCTGCCTAAGAGTTATTCTGTTTTTCTGAGTTAGCTGAATTTTGAAAATATTAAAACCCCAAATTCAACTTGCAACGAGAAGCGACTATAGATGAGAAACATTGTGTCTGTCTGTATGATAACCAGCGTCAGTTAACAACACAGCCAAATGCAAAGAAAATACTTGGGAAAATGAGGGACATGTACACCCACAAAAAAGGGTGACAACCTTCAGAGCTGTTGTTGGGAAACTCTCCACCTCTCACAATCTTCACCCAAAATAAGTTGCCTTCATCTTGGAAGCTGTCTTCTCTGCTTGGTTCCTGGCAGTCTTTGCTGAGAAGTGTCCTGGTGGGATTGTGGCCCAGGCCCCACATCTGACAGACATAACTCCAGAAGCCCATGGCTTGGCCCCTTCCATGACACAAGCAAAATTTTGATTTTTCTTACCATCTCTTTCCAAAAGACAACATGTCCAGGTTTTAGGGTTAGTAGAGAGAAAGGACAGCTCTCTATATCTGCCTGAGCAGAGGACCTGGGAGGATGAGCAGCAAACCCACAGCCACAGCGGGGCCGACTCCAGATGGGGCGCACTGGCGACAGCCAGAGGGTGAGTGTGCGGCGTCACCCAGGGACCTGGAAAGAGATGGGTATGTGGCTGGTGTGAGTGTCACCGTGACATCAGATATTTCTGTCCCACCAGGTTTTTCTTTTAAATGACAACCCTGGCAAAACTCAAGCTATCAGTCTGTTCTCTACATGAGGAAAATAACTGCTTTATTTATGTTTCATTTTTCTTCTGTACATAAATCTCTGACCAACAAACGTTCCAATAAATTCTGAAAAAAGTTAAACAATGACCAGGACACAGTCAGAACTCATTGCACAGTGTGGGAATCTGAGACCACAGAGGGTCTGCAGGGTGTGTTCCATCTTGCACTTGTGGTAAAGTTTCTTGACCTTGTTGCTGAGCAGAGTGCCCAAGCCTTCTTTGCTGCGAGGGGTAATTTTCCATGAAATCTCCTGTGAGGCTCTGTTTGCCATCTTGTGGCTCCACTGCTTCTCTGACCTGACGGCCCTGCAGTCCGTCCTGCCCTCTCCTGATCGGCCAGCAGACTCTTCCCAATCTTGAGTTCTGGGGCCAGATTTCTGAGTTAGGTCATCATTTGAAATCATTAGATTCATTAGTCACAGTCATCCTTCTACTGTGAGGTCCTCTGAAATCCTGGTTGAGTTTTGTTTACTTTGCATACAATAAATTTCACTCTCCGGCTTTCCCTGGCTTTGTCGATTCACAGATGCAGAGTCACACGTCCATCCCATGATACGCACAGAACATTCCCGTCACTCACCAACCCTCCGAGCCTCTGCAAACCATTGCCCTCTCTTCTGTCCCTGGGCTCTTGCCTTGTCCAGGAAATGTAAATGGGAAAACAGAATAAGAAGCCTTCAGGATCCGGCTCCTCTCACCACCCGAAGCAGAGCAGAGTCCTGGCCATCTGAACCAGCCACTGCCCCTCCCTCGGCTCCGCGTCCTCCCACTGTGTGGACATGCTCTGTTCCCCCAACACACTTTCCAGTTTGAGATGTGAACAGAGCTGTTATAAGCTGCACATCATTTTTTCTATGAATGTAGTGTTCCACTCACTTGGGTAAAAGCCTCAGACAGGGTTTCCTGGGCCGTGTGGTAAGTGTAAGTTCATGTCTATAGAGAACAGGCCGAAGAAGTGGCCCCCTGCTTCTGCGTCCCCCCAGCAAAGGCAGAGCGTTCCTGTGGCTCCACGTCCATCTCAGCATTTGTTATCGTCAACTGTATTTTAAACTTTCATTTTAGCAATACTAGAGAGAGCGAGAGAGAGAATTCTTGATGCAATTTATTAGACATGTAATTTGCAAATAGTTTCTGAGTCCGTGGCTTTTCTTTTCACTCTAAAAAATATAATGTTTTTTGCAAAGCAAACATTTTAAATTTTGGTAAAGTCAAATATAGTCAATTTTGTTTTTTATGAAACTTGCTTTTGGTATTCTACCTGGAAATTCGCCACCAAACGCAGGCTATGCAGATTTCCTTTTGTGTTTTCTTCTAAGAATGCCATAGTCTTGCACTTTACGTTGAGGTCTATAACTATTGTGAGTTCATGTCTGTATATGATACAGGGTGTGGATTCTTTCTGGCACACGAACATCCAGTTGCTCCAACACTGGATTAATTAGGAACCCTTTTCCCCTAACATGACTTTGTGCCTCTGTGAAAAATCACTTGCCTGTGTCTGTGTGAGTCTACTTATGGATCCTCTCTCTTGTCCCATTGATTTATTTGTCTATCACAATGCCAATACCACATTGTATTATTACCAAAGTTTTGTAATACATTTTGAAATTGAATTACGTGAGTATTATACTTTTGCTGTTTTATTTTCCAGAATTATTTTGGTAATTTGTTGTTTTTCTCCCAGAACTGTTGTGGTCATCAGAGTTCCTTTGTCTTGCTGTGTCAATTTCAGATTTAGTTTGTTAATATAAACAAAATAGACTTACGAGAATTTGATTGATTTGATTGAGATTGTGTCGATCAAATTGGAGCAAAATAGGAGAATCCACTTCTTTAAAATACTGAGCTTGCTATCCATGAAACCATGTATTGCTTCATTTATTTGGATTTTTTCTTACTGTTTTTTTTTTAATTTGGTTTTCCCAACAGATCCCACATACAATTTGTTATATATATATCTCAGTTTTTCCTTTGTTTTGGTTCTACTGTAAGTTTAAAAAATCCATTTTATTGTGTATGTTTAAAATTTACAGCCTTATGTCAAGTCAGTAAAATGGTTACTGTGGTGAGAAGATTAATGGGTTTACTACCATCTCACATAGTTACTCTTTTGTGACAAAATCATCTAAAATCTATTTACTTACAGAAATCCCTGATATGATGCAATCAGATTCACTGTCATCCCCGTGCTGAATGTCAGACCCTGGACCGCCCGTCCTACACACCTGCTGCCTGTGTCCTGGGACGCACATCTCCTGTCCCTCTCCCACACCTGTGGTGACCAGTGCTTTGTTCTCTGTCTTTTCCGGCTCTTTGTTTTTTATATTCCACTTCTAGGTGTCCTTGTGTAAATAGGCCATTGAAGTATAAGTTCCATATCTTAAAATTCATTTCACCCATTTAGTGGGTTATTATCAACATTGCGATTATTCTTGGCCCATCTCTTGTTACAATGAAGCGACGTCAGGAAATACCTTCCTTGCTGGGTCTAGCTTGTTTTCCTTGCTGTGACGCCCTCCAGATCCATCCACATTGTGTAAGAGTTATTTTTGAAATTCAAATTCTAAGTGTTTATCATTGCATATGAAAATATTTTTAGCTTTAAAATAAGTTGTTTAATTTACGCTAACAGAGATATTTGTAACATTACTGATTTTAGATGTTCCTTATTTCTAATATGGGCATTGAAGACTCTAATTTTCACTCTAAGCATTTCATTACCTACTTCCTACACATTTTGATGTGTTGTTGTTTTGGTTTAGTTTAAAATATTTTTCATTAGTGTGAGACTTATTTTATGTCCCATGGGTTCTTTAGAAATTTGTTATTTAGTTGCCGTATAATCAGGGATTTTCCAGATATGTTTTGGGTGTTTACTTTCAGCTAATTTTATTATGATCAGAGAAAATATTTTGTATGTTCTGTACTCTTTTACCATTTTAAAGGTTCACTTTATGGCACAGAAGATCATCTGTCTTGGTGAATATTTCAATTTGAAAAAAATATTTTGCTGCTGTTAGATAGAAACTTCTATAAATGTCAATACTAATTGGTTAATAGCACTTACAGAAAATCAAAGGAGGAAAGATTAATGACCTTCTGTTTGGCATACTTTAAGGATGAAGAAACTGGCATTTGGAAGGTGATATTTGTACAGTGTCCCAACAGTCACAGCATCTAGGGTGGCTCTTCCCTTCTGCTCCTGTCCCCTCTCAACTGGTCATCCTAGAGTGGGCACTCAGATGGCAGAAGCTGTGGGCTGGAGACCACTGGGCATCAGCTTGGGCTGTCCTGGGCAGTTGGTGAGAGTCTGGGAGGTGAGGGCTTGCTGGGAACGTGGGGGTCACAGCTGCACACAGGTCAGATGTCCTGGAACATTGGCTCAACTTGTACATCCAATATCCTAAGACATGCACATCAACCACATGTCTCCTAAACTGCTAATTAGAGAAACTCCCAGGTCTGATCATCACACACTTTCTATCACCAGTTGCAACAGTGAGTGCAGAGCTGTGTTGCCCTGGAGGAGACTTGAGTAAAGGTGCAGATGTAGCCAGATGGCATCACACACAAGTGCCAGAGTTGTGGAGGTCCCACCAGGATGGTGAGGGAGGTCCTACCAGGAAGGTGAGGGAGGTCACACCGGGATGGTGAGGGAGGTCACACTGGGAAGGTTAGGGAGGTCACACCAGGATGGTGAGGGAGGTCACACTGGGAAGGTTAGGGAGGTCACACCAGGA
>NW_003852451.1:1068892-1077549 GCF_000181295.1 Otolemur garnettii
GGGAGGTCACACTGGGAAGGTTAGGGAGGTTACACCAGGGAGGTGAGGGAGGTCACACTGGGAAGGTGAGGGAGGTCACACCAGGATGGTGAGGGGGGTCCTACCAGGAAGGTGAGGGAGGCCCTACCAGGAAGGTGAGGGAAGTCACACTGGGAAGGTGAGGGAGGTTACACCAGGGAGGTGAGGGAGGTCACACCAGGATCGTGAGGGAGGTCACACCAGGATGGTGAGGGAGGTCACACCAGGATGGTGAGGGAGGGCACACTGGGAAGGTGAGGGAGGTCACACCAGGATGGTGAGGGAGGTCCTACCAGGAAGGTGAGAGAGGTCACACTGGGGAGGTGAGGGAGGTCACACTGGGATGGTGAGAGAGTTAACACTAGGAAGGTGACGGAGGTCCTGAGCAAGGCAGTGCATAGCATGTGAAACTCGGCCATGACCTCTGCCAGGAGAGGAGCATCTGTCCTGTAGGACCCTCCCTCGCCCCAGCCTTGTGACTAGACATAGATTACTCGGGACACCAGGCCATACTGCAAACACCAATAAATAACCAACCTATCATTATTGTGAAACGCAAATCCTAATTTAAAAGTGTTTTTCAACATAAAGTCATGGGAATGGAAGTCCAAGCACAAAAACAAAGTTATGTAACAGGAGTAATAAATTAAAGATGTCCGGCGGCAGGCAGAGGAGGAGAAGGAAATGCACAGTCAGCCTCACACACACCCCAGCCCGTGCGGCCACATGCTGGCCATGGCCACAGTTTATTTAGAATGTATAGTGTGCCTAATTCCGAAGCTCCACAAATCACTGTTTAGGCATTTAGACAAGGGTTTAAACACGCAGAAAGAATTAACTGTTGTAATTCTTTTTTTTTTTTTTTTCAGAATTGGCCAGGCAAACAAAAGAAAAATACTGAAAGCATTTTGCAGCTAAGGCTGCAGGAATTAGTGCCACGACAGTGCTCACAGCTGTTAGTTTTTGTGAAAGCAATTGTGCACGCAGTGCCGAGGAGTGTGCAGTGGTTTTTACTTTCTCCTCAGCCCTAAAGTATAAAATGTTTAACCGTGTTGAAGTGATGATGTGCTGTAGTTTTATGTTCCATAAAGTTTTATAGTTGTGAAGCAAGATTTTTTAACAATTGCCCTGACACTGCTGGCTGTTTTGCCTTGGGCAATTAGTTCACTTCCTGTCTCAAAGCATCTGTCTACTAATTTCTAAAATGAAAATGACAATAGTGACAACTCAGGAGTGTCAGGGATGTTTATGGGAAGGATGCAGCAGCAGCTCCTGGAATGGAGCTCGCTGGCGAGATTGTCCCCACCCGGCCTCCTCATGGTAAGGGCATCCAGGATGACCTGCCTTCTTTGGTTATTCATTTTTGCTAAATTACATGTTTAATTTGAAATCAGACAGAATACAGGGAACTTTAAATAAAATGGCCAAGACTTGGGACTGAGGGTGTCCCTTGATCCTTTGTTTGGACAGCCCAGGGAGTGACCCACACAGATGCCCCCAAGGACACTCCACTCAGAAAGGCCCCAGTTCAGGGCTCCGGGCAGGGCAGGCCACTGTGAGAGTGGGAGGGAGGACACCACAGCCAGCGTGAAAAAGAAAACAAAAACAAACAAACAAATAAAAAACAGCCAGGGCAGTGCACAGCTGGAAAAGAGGTGCCCTAGCAGGAAGCAGGAGGCCCCTCCTCCAACAGCACAATGGGGGCTGTGACCAGACTGCAGCCGCCAGAGCCAGAACCCCCCACAGAGGTACCAATGAACCAAGGAAAGTGTACCCTGAATGAGAAAAGGTGATCACCTGATGTCAAGATCAAGACAAATCAGGCTTCAGAATTATCTAAGAATTTTAAAGCATCTTTCATTACAAAAAACTTAATACAAATTCTCTTGGAAAAAAACTAAAACACAAAATCTCAGCAAAAACATGAAAGTTACAAAACAGAATCAAGTGAACATCAAAGAAGTGAAAAAATATAATGACATAAATTAATAAAAATCCCAGATTCAGCTCAGTGTGGAGTTGACACTGAAATGAAAGAGGACAGAGTCTGGAGCTTGAGCCCAGATCAGGAGAAGTCTGAGCAGAAAAGGGAAAGGTGGAGGAGGGAAAAATGAACAGTGTCGGGGACATGTGGGCTGACACACGCACTCTGGGGGCCCAGACAGCAGGAAGAGACTAGGACTGCAGGGGTTCTCAGGGGGACCAGAGGAAATGTGCCCCCAAGTGCATCACCTTTAAACTTTAGAAATGAAACTCCAAAATGGCTTGGAAACTGCCAGCAGGAAATAGCATGGCCTGCAGGTGACATCAGTTCAAATGCCAGTGATTATCATCTGAAACAGCGGAGCCCAGAAAGAAGCTGCTAAACATTTTTCTTTTAATTTTTCTCTGTTTCCCACAATGCTTAACTGCTGCAAGAAAAAACTGTCAACTGAAAATTCCATATTAAAAATAATTAACCCTGAAGCATGATGAAGAAATAAAGATATATTTAGATGAAGGAAAAGTAAAAATAATTTGTTTCTAGTGCATCTATGCTTAAAAATTGACTGAATAAAATTTAAAAGTATAAAAATCATATAAAGTAAAAGGTATAAAAAGATAAATAGAAGAATCTTAGAATAAGAAAAAAGAAGGAATGCCAGAAAGAGCAGAAACATGAATGTGTATACATTAAAATATTTTCCTTTATGAGATCCATAAATTATATTTGATGACTCTAACAAAACTTGTTATTCCATTAGATAATCAATGCAATTATATTTAAAATTGGGGAAGGTAAAATAACCTAAATGAAAGTGAAATGTCTACATTTTATTCAAAATGATGAAATGTTCATATTAGCTTACTGTGATAAGCCACCTATTATAATGTCCAGACAGCTACTATGAAAATTGTACAAAGAGAGGTTCTCAAAACCCTAGAAAGAAATTAAGATGGAATTAATCCTAAATAATTTTCAAGTAACACAAAGAAAGAAGAAAAATGTAGGAGGAATAAGGAACAGAGGAAATAAATAAAAACCAAATAATACGACAGGGATAAGCTCTAATATAGCAATAATTACATTAAATGTAAATGGTCTACATACACTGATAAAAAGACACAGATTGGCAAAGTGGATAGATAAAATATCTCCAACTTACATACACTTTATAGGAAACTCATTTTAAATCAAATACTCAAGCTAGTTTGAGGGAAGGATGAAAAACATAAACTATACAGAAATTAATCTAGAAAATCAGAAGATAAAATAGACTTTAAAGCAAAGAAAATTCCTAGAGATGAAGGAGGACATGATACAAATGATAAAAAGATCAATTCACCAGGAAATAATAATAATCCTGAATGTGTATGTACTGTGAGGACTTAGAAGGCCAGACTAACTCCATTTTGTTAAATTTTATTTTTGCTGCCTAGTTGTTTTTTTTTCTTGCAGCTGCAAACCAGAACCATTAAACTTCCCCCTTCCCAGAACTGTTAAACTTCCCCCTTCTCAGAGCCGTTAAACTTTCCCCTTTGCCCCATGCATACTCCATGACCCATCCTTGCACAACATCTGTCCCGAGCAATAGCAGCCCACACCCAGGCCAATCAGCTTAAGACAAGTACTACCCTACCACCCAAAGCCCCTTTCAACTCCCCCCAGTAACCTCCCCCTCCCTTCTTTCTTTCTGTACCCTTTAAAACTTCCCTCCATCTTAAGGTCAGGGCTTCTCTGCTCTCCTGCTGTGCCAGGATCAGGAAGCCCAGGCCTGAGCTTGTTAATAAATGACAGCCTCTTGCTTTTTGCATTGGATTCAGTCTCAGAGTGATTTATGGGGGATCCTGTGACTTGGGCACAGCAGTACGAGTAACAGAGCCTCAAAATACATGAATTAACAACTGTTAGAGCTGAAAACAAAAACAGACCCATCCAAAATTATAGTTGTGGATTTTAATGTCTCTCTTTCTCGGAAACTAATAGAATTAACAGGCAGAAAAACAGGTAAACAACACAATCAACTCTCAGCATCTAATTGCTACAAAGAAAATATCCCACTCAACAACAGCAGAATACATACGTTTAAATGTCTGTGGGACTTTCAGAAATACAGACCATATCCTGGGCCATGAAGTCAACTTCAACAAACTGAAAGAAAGGTGAAGTTATACAGTGTCTCTTCTCTAGATAATGGAAGAAAACTAGAAATCACTAACAGAAAGTCAACAGGAAATCTCTAAAGGAAATTAAACATTAGACTTATAAATAGTGCATGGATGACAAAAAAGTGTCAATTTTTTAACAAATATGTAAAGCTTAATACAAATGAAAATACAGCATTTCAAACTGTGCAACACAATGGTGAGAGGGAAATCTGCAACCCTAATTGTTTATATTACAAAAGAGTAAAGGTCTCAAATCAATCCTCTAAGTTACAGCATCAAGAAATTGGAAAAAGGAAAGAGAATAAGAAGCAAGGAGATGGAAGAAAATAAAGAGCAAAATTGGCAAAACTGAAAATAGAAATTCAATAGAAAAGATCAATAAAATGAAAAGCTGGTTCTTCAAAAAAATTGATAACACTAATAAACTCTAGTAAGACAAAAAGAGAAAAGATGCACACATCAGAAATGTCAGAATAAAAGAAAGGACATCACTACAGACCCTACAGTGATTAAAAAAGGAAACGGGGCAATCCAACAACGAATTTATCTTCATACATTCAACAACTTAGAAGAAATAAACCAATTCCTTGAAAAACACAAACTACAAAATCTCAACCAAGATAAATAGATAATAGGAATAATCTTATAACCATTAAAGACGTTTTATAACCATTAAAGACGTTGAATTGTAACTTAAAAACTCCCAAAAGGAAATACCCAGGCTCAGATGATTTCACAGGGAAATTCTGCCAGACAGTTAAAGAAGAAAACAGAGGAATGGGGAACACTTTCCAGATTATTTTATAAGACCAGAATTACTCTGATACTGAAACCTCAGAGATATATATAATAAAAGGAAACTACAACCCAAGATTTCTCAAGAGGAATACCAGCCTCTAGCATGAAAATGTGTTAATTCCACTCACTAGTCTTCCAATTTGTGTGCCATTGTTTCTTTGTGTTTTAGTTCGATATTTTAGCAGCCCAAGACATTGTTAGTTTATTATTATCATTTATACCATTATGGTTGATTATATTTAATTACCTAGTTATCGTTTCCCTTTTTCAATTTCTTTCATTACATTTCAGGCTTTCATTCTGGGACTATTTTCTCCTTACTGAACTGGATCATCCAATCCTCCATTTAATGGTGCTCTGCTGGTAGGTGACTTGGACTTTGTTTACTAAAAATGTTTTTTATTTCTGTTGATCTTAAAGGTGATTTTTGTAGGTGCACCATTCTCCACTGATAATTTGTCAGCACTTGGAGATTTTTATTCTTCTGTTTCCTAATTCTCATTGTGTTATCCACAAATCTTCTTGCAGTCTAATCTGTATTTCATTAGAGATGTTTCTCTCATCGGTAGCTGCATTTAAGATCTTTGTTTTTACTATTCTCAGGTTTTATTGGGATATGTTTGGGTGCATATTTATTTATTTTTTTGTTTTTTGCTATTAACCCTTCCAAACTCTGTGTTCACTCCACTGTCTTTATTCTTTCTGGGACCGCAGCAGAAAGCAAAGCCAGTCCTTTAACCCATGTTTCCACCTCTCAGTGTCTCTGCCACATTCACCATCTTATTATATTTCTGGTGGCCTCTGTGTAATTTATTCAGAGCAGTATTTCATTCATTTTAACTAGCCATTCAGTTTTTATTATAGTGATAAATTCTTGCATTTCTAAAAATTCTGCTTTCAATTGTGTCTGGTTACCTCTGAGAACCTCTTCTTGGACTCAGTCTGGTTTGGTTTCTGAGATTCTCATTCATGGTGGCGTTTGTCAGTGTTTTTGGTGCTCTTTCATTGTGAGTGCATTTGTGGTCCAACTTACTATGCACTATTACATAGGAAATGGGCTGATGAAATGCCCATTCTTCAGAGAGTGTTGAGTTTGTTTCTCCTGAGAGCCCAGCTGTGCTGTTTCTTCAGATGTACTTGTGGAGACCTGTACTTTGATGTAGGACCAAGGTTTATGGCTTAGACTTAGCTAAGGATGTCACCATGGGCACCCAGGGCAGCCAGCTTCACAAGTGTGGAGGTGCTGGTTAGTGAAGCTTTGGGGACACCTTTCAGTATAGATGCTGTTCTTGGTTCTGACATTCAGTCTTCAAGGATTCAGCTCCATGGTTCTGAGACCAAGCCAAGGATGAACAGCCCTGCTATTCAAAAGCTCCAGGGGAGTATGGGGCTGTCTGCTTGGGTGCACTCAACCACAGACATGAGGAGAAGAGTGGATAACTGGTCTTTGATTAAAAAAAAAATAGGAACTGCAAACATTATAGAGTCCTGTAAGTTCCTGGGAGCAGTAGGGGCAGCACACATGGGCAAGGCCAGCAGCCACAGTGTTCAGTGACTGTGTGGTCATGGGTGTCCACCTGTAGTTTGAAAAAACTCATTATAAGCTAAGGCACCTAGTATAGAAAAGAAGATTTTCATTGATATAACTTCACATGCAGACTAAAAATAGACTTTTTGACATTTCAGTAATCACTTGTCAGCTTTTCCTAATAACTTTATGATTTATGAGTCAATGCTAATGATAACTTCTGAAAAAATCCTTGTGTATTTTAGGCTCTATAGGCTGTGTTGTCTGGGCCGCACCTGTTCAAGTCTGCTGCATGGAGCGACTGTGTGCAGTTTGCCCTGGGAAAGCTCTCCACAACGACACCCTGTGGGTTGGGTGCAAGGCCCGCAGACCACAGTGTGCTGCCCACAGGTCAGGGGCCGGCCCTGGAGACCCCTGCCTGGGTCCACCTAGGGCTCTGCCTCTTACTAGCAGGTGGCTTTGAGCAAGTTACTTAATTCGCTGTGGTTTAGTGTTCCCCCACCTTGGGGTTAACAGCTGTGCCTTGGCTCTTAGTGTTTCCTGAAAGTCAGGCTGGAATGAATGGGCAGCAGCTGGACTGTGGGCTTCAGGTCCTGTCACCATCCGGTATGAGGTCTTAGGTGGGTCCCTTCCCTTCTTCATACCCCAGTTGCCTCTCTGTGTAACAGAGGCTAGGAAGATAACACTCACCGGATAGCACCAGTACTACTGTGCCAGGCTGAGAGATACTGTTGTTCTTGCCAGAAAGAAAGGTGGGCCAGGGGAGGAAGAGAAACCCCACAAAGGCAGAGGGGGGCTTTCATCCTGGAGAGGACAATCGTGTCCCCCGAGGGGAGAGCCAAGAACCGAGATGGGAAATGTGAGGCATACTAATCCGTTGGCATTTTAAGAGCGTCTTGAGCCCCTAGCCCAAGTAAAAGGCGGTGTGTCCTGACAGTCAGCAGGAGACGTCAGCTGCGTGAACACAGGGACAGTGGTCTCCTGGGCTCAGGAGGTTGTCCCAGTGCTGATCCATAGCATGGCTTGGGGGGGTCTCTTGCTGGGTCACAGTGTCCAGTGGAGACCACAGGGGTGCAGTGCCAGCAATGGCCACAGGGGCATGGAGTCAGCAGGTACTGAGCCCCCAAGGGCCAAAGAAGGCCCTGGTCTCAGTCACTCTTGGTCAGCAGATGCCGGCAGCAGGCCCTCTTGTCCTCATCCTTCAGGGCCTGGTGGGGCAGAGGGTGCTCCTCGGGGTGCTCCCAGTGACCTTCATCCCTGGAGGGGTGACATTCCCCTAGCTCACCCGGGGCACCCACAGGAGGGCACAGGGGCAGCAAATTGGAGGCTGTTAAGACCATTGAATTACATTTTAAACAAAATACCACAGAGGAATTTTTCTCATAAAAATGTGCTCTAAGCCCTCCGTGAAGCAAAGTTCTGAGATGAAGATCAAGTCAGTTGCAAGCTGCACCTGGAGTGGCTCCGTGTTCCTGGCTTGCCCAGACCACGTGGGGCCTGGGGTCGTGTGTCACCAACCCCACTCTCATTCCAAAGTCCCGGGCACACACAGTGTACAGTGCACAGCGTTGGGGTCCCTCTGACAGAGATCGACTGGGGGTGGCCAAGGTGGCTCTGCTCTGACATCAGAGCGCCCCGCTCCAGGGCCTGGAGGCCCTGCTTACAGATGGAGCAGCAGCTTCACGGCAGGTGGGTCCCCACTGATTCCAAATGCAGATGACACTGGCCACCTCAGAGGCCACGGTTTCTTAAACTCTAGTAAAATCTGGAGTTTTGCCATTGGCACGAATCTGACTCTATCACCAAGAGTTAGACATCATCAGTGAGACACTTTGGAGAGTGTGTGCATACATGCATGTGTGCCCATGTGTGGTGTGTGTGCATGTGTGTGCAAGTGTGTGGTGTGCATGCACATGTGGGTATACGTGTGTGCATATGTGTGGTGTGTGTGCACGCATGTGTGTGTTTGGTATTGAATCCTATTTCAAACAACAATGGGGTGGGAGCCAAGTATGTACAGTAGACAGATGCTCTGTCCCCTGTCCTGAGGGACAGGGTATGAGGCTCCTTCCATCTCTGGGAGGATGGCATGGCCCTGGGTACAGTAGACAGGTGCTCTGCCCCCCTGCCCTGAGGGACAGGGTGTGAGGCTCCCTCCATCTCT
>NW_003852451.1:1078148-1080337 GCF_000181295.1 Otolemur garnettii
AAAAAAAAAAAAAAAAAAAAAACCTGGTACGTAAACACCAGACTCAGAGAAGGCAGTGGGTAACAGCAAGGGACTTTCCGTGACTTCTGGTGAGGGACACGCTCAGCCCCAGTGGTGCCAGATTCCTCGGTGGCTCACAGACACAGCTGCGCCCCCGGAGATAGCACAGCGTAGGCAGATGTTAGATGTCGGGGCTCAGACAGACATGGGTCTTATCCACCGGTGCGACCCCCCAAACCCAAAGTCACAGAACCGTGTGCAGGTCATTCACGAGAAACACAGACTGGGTGGGGTGCACCCAGTTATCACCAGTGCGCTTTAGTGGGAAATGTCTCAATGGCACATTTAAGTGGTACTTTCCTCTGACACTTCCTTTAACAGGGTTGATATAGGCCAAGGGCAGCACCAAAGATGACCAGCCTGAGCAACCAGCAGCAGCTCACTAACTGGTGAACAGCCGTGGACGCAGTGACCGGTGGACGTACTGACCAGTAGATGTGTCTCCCCACGGTGTGGGTGTTAACCTCGAGGGGAAACTTTCTACTCCCCAGGCTCTGCAGACTCCCCAAGAGTCTGGGGGAGCAGTCCCGCAGGCGCCCAGTGAATGTCAAAGCGCTGGTGAGAGCTAACGCCTGAAGAATTGATGAGGATTCGGCTCTGTAATTGGAAATTTGTAAAGGCCAATTTTCAGTGGAAGTTCTCGGGCCTCTTCTGAATGAAAGGGGTGAAAGCCTGAGTCCACACACATTTTGTTCTTGGCCAAACAAGGAAAGGAGAGGGTGTGTAGATGTGGGTGAAGGGACCTAGGCAGAGAGAGGGAGCTCTGCCCTGCCTGACCCAGGCTCTTAGGGCCTAATCCAGGGCCCAGCTGGGTAGTAACCTGTCCCCACCAGCCAGGTCTCCCCTGCCTGCCCTGTCAATTAGAGGAATTCAAAGTGAAAGGAAAATTACAAGCAGGAAGAGAGGCTAGACTATCCTCCAGGGATTTATTGCTTCTGCCTTGAACTTGCAAAAGGCAGTTTTCACGCCAGATCCTTTTCCCTCCTGGAGGACAGTCAGACCCTTCAGGAATGAGATGGGAAAGTGGAAGGGGGCAGCGCCCTCAGGTCCAGTGACAAATAGCTCCCATGTCTCAGTGGGCCATGCACAGAGCAGAATAGGCCTGGCCTCCTGAGCGTGATCGCTGGGCACATGTGTGTGACCCCCTCTCCACACTGCCTGTTGGCCCTGCCTCGGGGGCAGATAAGACTCATCCATCTAGCATATCACCCCTCAGCAAAGCTGTGAACTGTCTGTAGCCTGTGCTCTGTGTGAGGCCACACAGCAGCCATGATGGGAACCCACTCAACTGTTAGCTATAATTGGCACACATAGTGCCTTGAGTTTTTTTTAACAGCTCAAAAACCAATTATGGATTTTCTCTTTAACAAATCAGATGTTTTAGAGACATAGGATTACAGAATATGTCATAATTTTCATACAGTTCATCGGCATTCCACAATTGGATGGATTATAAAATAATCCATTTTAAAATAGATTTTTTAAAATACAGAATTTGAAACTATTTCTATTTTGTGGACTTGGTTATTGGCTCTCTTGTAGCAAATGTTTACTGCACATTAGAAAGAAAGTGGCCGGCAGCGCCGGCTGCAGGAGCACCGACCTGTCTACCACAGCACTGGGCAGCTTGGCTAAACGCTTGACTCCAGTTTTCCCACGATAAAAAGGAAACAGCAAAGCTCAACTTTGGGAGGACCTTCTATTAGAACAGAATAGATTAGAACACTTATTCTACACAGGTGTTCCATTTTACTATAATCCAGACATCTTTGCTCAGAGTGTCTCAGATGGCATCAGGACTGCCTGGGGTGGTTGTGAAAATACCAAGTCCTCAATTTTGTTCCAAACCTGAGATTTTAAATGAGAAAAGACTGTAACCAAACTAAAAATCATAGAAAATAAACTTGTAAAGAGATGATGTTCAATCTCATTAACACTAAATTAGTCTCTTAAGACTTTGGGATAACATTTTATCTTAAACGAGTTACTAGATTGCTATAAGCAACATGATGTAAGTACCTTACACAACTGGAGCAAATTAGAAATCGGGCAGAGGGCTGTTTATGAGAGAAATTCTCCTTCTTCCCTTCAGTGTTTACTTTAGACGACTTAGAAGCCCTGAGTCTTCC
>NW_003852451.1:1080357-1086932 GCF_000181295.1 Otolemur garnettii
CAGACCCAGTCACACCACCAGTAAGGGAGTGACCACAGGCCTGCAGCCTGAGAGAAGCAGCTGCCTGGCCGCTGGATGAGTCTGTGCGGCCAGGCAGGGGCAGGCAGGCAGCGGCAAGTGCGAGGGGTGCTGGCCCTTCCCCAGAGTCCCCCCCACTGTTTAACCCCAGCACACCCACAGTTCCCTAAAGGGTGAAAACTCTAGTATCACAACTCACACCAAAAACGGAGGCAGGTTTCTCTCCCGTATAACTTTACCTTGGGACTTTGGTGATGAGATTTCCAGATAGAAATTATGTTCTTCACAAACTTCTGAGTCCCCCACACCCTAAACACTACACTTATTTCTGTTATAGGAATATCTGGATTGAATTTTTTTTTACACCTTTAAAAAATTGTGGAAGATTGTGATGTTATTATGTTATTAAATGAGTGGACACACAGTATACTGAACTTTGTATCAAATACATGGATAACAACTATGGAAACATGTTAAAATATAAACACCAAAAATACTCTGAGAAAGATTAAGAAATACAGAGCCAGAAAAATAAAAGTAAATTATTTGAAAAATATGAGCTTGAAACAATAATTTTAAAAACCCAGTGCATTCAAAGACTCCCATGTAAATCTTAACACAATGTGGAACAAGACCTCCATCCAATTAACATATTTCATAAAGAACTGGCCAAGACCAGTTAAACCAAAGGGGAAAAAGCCTAAGAAAACAATTTAGCACTGGCCCTGTTTCTCTTCTTATCTATTAATTACATATTTTACTTTGATTTTGGAATATTTCCCTTTGTTACTGAGGTTTTTATCAGGAACTACCTCATGACAGCTCTCACATTTCTAACTTAAGCTGAGTTAATCTATATTCTGTTTCTTTCCTTCTTTTATTTCATGAAATTTTGCATTAATAAACATTCATGGATCACTTACTATGTTGGTCATTGATTTAGATATTTGAAAACAAAAATGAATTAGGTATAATCTTTTCCCTTAAGAAATTTCCAGTTGGGTGAAAGGAGTCAGATGCTAAAATAAAAAGTGGTACAAATTCTTAGGGTTTCACACCTTACATGTGAGTCTTCATTCACCTTGAATTAACTTTTGTGAATGGACAGAGATCCTTGTTTCCGTCTTCTGCATGTGGCTATCCAATTATCTCACCACCGTTTATTGAGTAGAGATTCTTTTTGCCAGTGTGTGTTGTTGTCTGCTTTGTTAAACATCCATTGGCTGTAGGTAGATGGTTTTATATGAGGGTTCTGGGTTCCGTTCTGTTGGTATGCGTCTCTATTTTTGTGCCACCACCACGCTGTTGTGGTTATTGCAGCCTTGTGGTATAGTTTGAGTCTAGTAATGTGATGTCTCCAGATTTATTCCTTTTGCTTAAGATATCTTTGGCTATTTGGCACATAAAGCATAGAATTATTTTTTAGTATCTATAAAATATGATGTTGGTATTTGAGAGGGATTGTCCTGAACATGTAAGTCCCATTGGGTAGTGTGCACATTTTGACAACGTTGATTCTACCAGTACATGAGTGAGGACTTCTCACTTACGTCATCTGCAACTGTTTTCCTTAATGTTCTGTACCTCTCTTTACAGATACCTCTCACTTCCTTGGTTAAATACAGCCCGAGGTATTTTATATTATCTGGGATATGGTGATTGTGGTCTTTGATTTGACTGACAGCTTGACTGCTATAGATGTGTATAAATGCTACTGATTTATACGCATTGATTTTGTAAGTTGAGAATTTGCTGAACTTTTTTTTTATCTATTCTAGATGTCTCTTGGTAAAATCTTTGGGGTTTTCTAGATGTAAGATCATATGATCAGCAACAAGCAATAATTTGGCCTCCTCTGTCCTGACGCAGACACCCTTAATTTCTTTTTCTTGCCTGATTGCTCTGTCTGGGCCTTCCAGCACCATGCTGGACACAAGTGGTGACAATGGGCATCCTTGTGTCATTTCAGCTCTTACTGGGAGCGCTTTCAATTTCTCCCTATTCAGCATGATGCTGGCTGTAGGTTTGACAATTGTGAGATATTTAGCTTGTATACCTAATTTGCTTTTACAATTGTGAGATATTTCTTGTATACCTAATTTGTTGATTTTATCACAAATGGATGCTAAGTTTTGTGTAACTTTTTATGCATCTATTCAGATGATCTTATGATCTTTTTTTTGGTTTCTATTTATGTGTTGAATGATGTCTGTTGATTTATGCATGTCGAAACATCCTTGCATTCCTGGGATGAAGCCCACTTGGTCTTGATGGGTTATTTTTTGATGTGCTGCTGAATTCAGTTTGTTGGAGAACTCTTCTATTAATAATTACCTAGGGAAAGAATTTATGAACAATGTCCTAATGAAAATTACAGCAAGAACAACAATAAATAAATGGGAATTGATTAAATTAAAAGATTCTGCACAGCCAATGAAATAATCAACAGAGCCAACGGACAACCTGCAGATTGGGAGAAAGTATTCATGAGCTGCATTTCTGATAAACAGTTAATAACCAGAATCTACAAAGAAATCAAGCGAATCAGCAAGATAAAAACAAACAACCTCATTAATAAATGGGCAAAAGACCTCAATAGGAGCTTTTCAAAAGACAGTCAATGTACGAAAAATGCTGAAGGTCGCTAACCATCAGGGAAATGCAAATGAAAACCACAATGGGATATCACTTTACCCCTGTTAGAATGGCTTTTGTTAAAAAGTCCAAAAACAATAGATGCTGGCATGGATGCAGAGAAAGGACCACTTATACACTGTTCATGGGACTGCAAACTACTATAACCTCTGTGGAAAAGTGGACAGAGATACCTCAAAAAATATAGTAGACCTACCATTTGATCCAGCAATCCCACTACGAGGTATTTACTTAAAGTAAAAGAAATCATTTCATCTAGAAGACACCTGTACTCAAGTGTTTATTGCAACACATTTTACAATTGCAAAGATTTGGAATCAAACCAAGTGCCCATCCATTCATGAGTGGAATGACAAAATGTGGTGTATACCTACTATGGACTACTATTCAGTCATGAGTAAGAATGAATTAACCTCTTGCAACAATTTGGATGGAACTGGAGACCATTCTTCTAAGTGTAGTATCTAAAGAATGTACTTACTGCTAAATTGGAACTAACTGATGGGCACAGGTGTGCAGAGGGAAGTTAAACTCAGTGGAAATCAAACAGTGGGTGGTGAAGAGGACAGGAGAAAACTCACTGAACATCCACAGTGCATACTACCTGGGAGATGGGCACACTTACAGCCCTGACTCAAGCATTACTACAGCAATTCATATAACAAAAGTATTTTTATTCCTATAATTCTTTGAATTTAAAACAAAGTGATGTGAAAGAAAATGAGGTGAATTACTGCAGAGGGTGTGGGAAACGTCTCCACTGCTGAGCTGGATCCTGGTGGGGATGGAAGAGATAGTGCCTGTGTGAGGGTGGCAGGGACGAAGCCCACAGATCAGGGCAGGGGAGTCACAGCACGTGTGGGGGACGGTTCAGGATCTGTGGACACAGAGGTCCAATGAGCCCTGGGGATCCCTTTCCCATGACATGCTGTGGACCCCAGTGAGGTGAACATCATCCTGTGTTGCGTGGGACACCTTTTGAAGGGCTCTGCCATGTAGACATTGATTTTATGTATATTCTAGGAAAATGTTTTGTGCACACTGAGGTGTAGCCCTGAGATGACTGATGGTGCCTAGCGGAAGGCATTGTTGTGACCTGCTTCCTGGCCCATTTCCCTCCTCTCCCTCCCCTCAGAGTCGACTCCAGGAACAAGGCAAGTCCCTCCTCCCCCAGGGTGGCCGAGAACGTGCTTCCCAGCCATGTTCCCAGGCTCCCTCCTTCCCCCTAGGTTTGCCAAGAACAAGCTTCAGAACAAGTCCCAAGTTTCACAAAACCCCCAACTTCTCAGTAGATGAACAATGGTGGAAAACTCACTGAGACTTGATTAATTGCTGTTGTATAACCATAACCATTGTGATAGGAGATGTAGCCATTGTCAACCAAAGCTGTATTAATCATTGTTACATTACTGTAACCGCCTTTAACCGGCCATGTTTCACTTCTGTAATATGCTTGCACAAAACCTATAAAAAGCAACCCACCCCCCTACTTCACTGCTGACTGCCTCTTTAAGCAGTAGCCCCTGAGGCAGATAAAATAAATTACCAATTAATTATATCTAAGTAGCGGTCTAACTCTATCTTTTCAGGTCATAGAGGGTACCACAGCGTGTCTTAGCATTAGTCAGTTGACTTCCAGTAAAGTGATGGCCCTGCCAGTGTGGGTGGGCCTTGTCCAGTCAGCAGAAGGACTAAGGGGAGAGTTAGATTTCCTAGCATGTGAGGCAGAGGCAATTGCGTCTCCAGTTAGCTCCTCCAAGAATGTCCTGTCCACCCTCAGCCCAGCAACCAGCTGCATGACCATCTCCATGTGGTCAGGGCTTCTGCTGACCTGCAGGTCAGTATGTGGGTGGCTGAATGGGTGCTCATATTCTTCGGTCACCAAGCTCCCTACATGCCGGGCTGGGCTCCCACCTGGAGTGTGTGATCCCAAAAGACCAAACCTGGTATACATATGTGTATATACTTACTTGATTGTATGTACAATAACATGTTGCTTCACCAAAAGCATCTAAAGTTTGACAGACGTGTCAGTAAAGTTAATAGTGATCACCCTATTTCAATTAATAAAACAATTCTGGAACATTTCTTCTAGATATGTTGCTTTATTTTACTAATTACACTAATCAGTCAGAGTTTTCACAGGAATTCCATTGAACTATTCTTAGAACCCACGTTAAATAAATAAAATTGTGTAAAATTAAAAATAAAGCAATTATGTGACTTATACCAGAGTGATTCACGAAGGAATAAATGTAGCTTTTTGGCTCATAATTTTTGTCAGAGACTAGAACCCAAGTAGCTTCTTTTGTATTTCCAAACTAAGTACACTAAAAAGATATGCCCAATTTACTTACTGACCACTCACCATACAACACAGATCTTACCTGTTAAAAACATATCACCTGGTCTTGAAAAAGAAAAACAAATTAGATGAAGGAAGAGAAGAAGATCCAATGACGGTGCGTCTGAGCCTGTGCTGAACCCTAAGAGCAAAGTGCACCTGGCAGGGGTGGGAAGAGCACGGTCACCTGCAGGAGGACCCGAGTGCAGACACGGTCACCTGCGGGAGGACCCGAGTGCAGGCACGGTCACCTGCAGGGGGGACCCGAGCGCAGACACGGTCACCTGCGGGAGGACCCGAGTGCAGACACCGTCACCTGCAGGGGGGACCCGAGCGCAGACACGGTCACCTGCAGGAGGACCCAAGTGCAGACACGGTCACCTGCAGGAGGACCCGAGTGCAGACACCGTCACCTGCGGGAGGACCCGAGTGCAGACACCGTCACCTGCGGGAGGACCCGAGTGCGGACACGGTCACCTGCGGGAGGACCCGAGTGCGGACACGGTCACCTGCGGGAGGACCCGAGTGCAGACACGCAGGGTGCACGGGATGCAGCCGGGACGCCTGGGCTCTCATCCCAACTCGGGCCCCTTCCATGGGAAGCACTTTGGAGCAGTGGCCTCCTCACATGCATCCCGACCCCAGAGCCAGATGCCCCACACTCTGTCTTTCCTGTTGGACAGGACCCTTGTTCTCCCAGCAGAAGTTTGGAGCCCCACACCAAGGACTCAGGAATGACCTCAGGAAACAAGAGACAGCTGCCCCCTCGGTGGTCTGGTAACCAGCCTCATGGAAAGAGAGAATTGGTGATGAGATCTCTGTGCCAGCTGCAGAGAGATAAGAGTGAGCAGCTCTGGGAAGGAGGCCCTCAGGAGAGTGGGCACCACTCTGGGAAGGAGGGAGCCTGTCTCCTGTGTGGGCAGGAGACCACCGCAGCTCCATGCAGTAAGGGGGACCCCTGGTGTGATGGGGGCACTGTGAGAAGAGGACTCTGGGCTTCCCCTCACAGACAGACTGGCGCATTCTCCCTCTGCCCAGAACACTGAGCTCTCAAGTGGATTTCAGATCAAAGGAAAAAAGACATTAAAAAAGGAGTTTGAGGCGGCACCTGTGGCTCAAAGAAGTAGGGCACTGGCCCCATATGCCGGAGGTAGTGAGTTCAAACCCAGCCCCAGCCAAAAACTACAAAAAAAAAAAAAATATATATAGCATATTTTAGTGAATCTATATTGCTGATCTCTTATTTAAAATGTTGAATTTTAATAAAATATAAAATATGCTCTGTTATTTCACTCCTTTCTCAAAATATCGGAGTACTTCCATGGGACACTTCTAAGCCAAGATAATATGCTCTGTCTACTCCATGAAGATGACTGCACCCATAGTTCCTTCTCCCTGCCCTTCTGCCTCTGGTCCCTGCAGGCCCCACCCATGTGGCCATACACCTGGTGCAGGGCTCTGGTCCCTGCAGGTTGTAGGCCCCACCTACGTGGCAGTGCACCTGGTGCAGGGCTCTGGTCCCTACAGGCTGCAGGCCCCACCCATGTGGCAGTGCACC
>NW_003852451.1:1087775-1098704 GCF_000181295.1 Otolemur garnettii
GTGGCAGTGCACCTGGTGCAGGGCTCTGGTCCCTGCAGGCTGCAGGCCCCACCCACGTGGCAGTGCACCTCGTACAGGGCTCCTGATGACCACAAGACTCATTTCTGGACAGTGACTCGTGAGCTGCAGACTAGACCAGACATCCCTCCCTGAAGAGAAGCACAGAGCAGAGGGAATCCAATGCTTTTGCTCCCCTTTTTCTACCTGCTGGAGTCCTGGCAAGATGGCCAGAGCCGCTGCAGCCATTCTGGGCCTACAGGGTAACAGAGAAGGGAGTGGATGACGCAGGTCCCAGATAATGCCCTGAGTGGTGCACAGCCTGCCATACCTTATTTACAAATGTCTTTAATAGAAACAGTGAAGGAAAAATCGTGTTAATTATTTGAACCACTCACTATTGATTTCTCAGTATCTACAGTTTATTCAGTGGTAAAAAAAAAAAATGGTAGTGCACAGGCGATTAAAGCAGATTAAAACCCAGGTCTATAAAAGCCAGAGAAGCCGACACTATCATATGCAGGGTCACATGCTGATGTATTAAACCTCTCCAGAGAGTTGAAGGTTGCTTTACCTTGAGCTGGAATGGCACTGAACTCCACAAGCCAGCAAGAAGCCAGGAGGGGCATCTGCTATCCAGGACCTTGCATGGATTGACCTAGGTGTGGCTATGCAGACGGGAAATAGCCAAGGAGCACAGGTTTGCTTACTTTTTATTTTTGTATGTTATGTATGCACAATACTTTAAAAAAAAGGTCAGACACAGTGGCTCATGCCAGTAATCCTAGCACTCTGGAAGGCTGAGGCAGGAGGATCCCTTGATCTCAGGAGTTTCAGACCAGTCTGATCAAGAGCAAAACCTCATCTCTACTAAAAATAGAAAAACTAGCCAGGCGTGGTGGTGGGTGCCTGTAGTCCCAGGTACTCTGGAGGCTGAGGCAGGAGGATCACTTGAACCTAGAAGTTCAAGGCTACAGTGAGGTAGGCTGATGCCATGACACTCTGGGCAACAGAATGAGCCTCTGTTTCAAAAGAAATTAAGAAAAAAAAAAACCTGCTTAAAAAAAGAAAGTTAAAATCACGGCAAATTCAGAAATAAGTTAGACAATGCCGTTAACCTAGGACAATAGAGAATCTTAGAGCAGGGAGTAGAGCTTGAATGCACTGTTCTGCTAAGACCCAAAACATGCTGAACTCCAGCTGAAGGATGTGAGCCAGGCTCCTTGCTCCTGGCTCACGGGAAAGGTTTTCTGCCAGGTATTTTCAATTCTGTGGGAAGATCTGTTTTCCACTCTAATTCCCCTTCTCTGCTCAGGGTTTAGGGCATAAGGCCTTTGGGCCTGGTGTTCTGGCCGCTGTCTTGCAGCTCTTGGGGGAGGCCATGGAGACTGTAGAGTCATCAGCCAGGAACCTTGATGTCCTTGGGCCAGTGAAGGGACCTGCACCACTAACCTCTGGTCTTCTTGAGTAAATAAAATATGCCTGGTGATTTATAAAAGATTATTTTTATGAAGTTTCTAAAACTCTACTTCAAATGTTTTTTTTAATTTAAAAACTAGTTTAAAAATTTCTTGTTTGTAATTTTACATGATGTGAAAGCTGAACACGTTCCTTCAATGTTTGTGTAATTTTTGTTAAAAAAAGTCAGTAGTCAAGAAAGATTAATAAAACATCTTTCCACCATGTTAACTGGTACTCAAGCAAACACCTGGATGGTTGTGCTGAGAAAAACCACCAGCATAGCACTAGAATCAACACTTTTACACGGATTAGAACAGATATAATTTAGACATGCAAATGAAAGAAAATACAGCATAGGGGTGAGGCACAGGACGTGTGCCAAGGATGGGGTTTTAGCCTCCCATCCAAGTTTCCTGGCCTGTGGGTTCCAATCACATCTGCAATGTACTTTAACATACTTCTGTGGTTTAATTTCCTTCAGTTTTCTTTACAGTCTGTTTTGAAGAAATGGATGAACTGATCTGAACTTGCTTTTTTAACATTTAAAGATGTGTATCAAAATCTTCCAGCTACATTTGAAAACTGGAAAAAGAAATGCTTTCTAATTCCTTTCTTCAATGTTAGCACTTTTGAGTTCCATTTGTCTTGGTGTAAACTTAGGCTAAAAGAAGATGAAAGTCAGTGTTGCAGATGGCCCTGATGTCTCAGCCAGACTGGCCTTTAGAGGGACGCAGGTGAGCCCAGCCCACTTCTGGGGATGGCAGACACCAAGCCACGGGCAAGCAGTGACCTGCCTATTGACCAGCGTCCAGGGTGACTCCAGGCCTGCTTCTGCTTCACCTGTAGCAAATGTGAGGGGAAGAAAGAGGACAGAGGACCTGAGGGAGCTGCTGCCAAGCATCTCTGCCTCCCCTTACTGTACCTGAAGCCATGGTCTCAGTTGTTTTGACCCACTGAGACAGAGTACAGTGTGGCTGTCACACCGCAGGCACACCGTGCTCCCCAGGCAACCTCTGCCCTGCTCTCCTTGCTGAATCTTATTCAAATAGAGTCACTTGCCAACAGTTTGATGATAAACACAAAATAAATTAAACTGAACAGGAACGTCAAGGTGTTGTGACAGCATCATCCCATGTAAGTGCCTATACAGGTGTTTGAGGACTTCTTAGACTTTTTAGAGACTCTTTGAAGTGAACGTAAAATCTCTCATAGAATATACAATTGCTGCTGTGGTTTCAGAAATGGTGACATTATCCAGGCATCAGCGCTCTACAGAGATTATAACTGCTCATGGACACTTTGGGTTGAGCTGGCTTGTACCCTGAGGACCCCCAGATCTCTGTGGAGCCGCAGAAGTTTCTAGATAAGATGTAGGACACTCCATCTAGTGTCAATTGAAGGTAAGCCATAATTTTACTAGTGTAAGTGCACCCCAGTGTCGCATGGGATATGATTATACCAAGAGGTCATATTAGTGTAAGTATACCCCAATGTCTCATGGGATATGATTATACCGACAGGTCCTATTAGTGTACGTGCACCCCAATGTCTCATGGGATATGATTATACCGACAGGTCATTTGTTCCTTATCTAATATTCAAATTTAACTGGTTCCTTCCTGCTTCGTTTGTCGGCTTGAGAGACTGGCCATCCCCAAGGCAGGTGGCCTCTAGGGGATAGTAAGAGGCATATGGTGGGTGATCTCACTCATAATTTAACTTCAGGGGGAGCATCCTGGGCACCCACCATCTCTTATCTCACATACAAAGCCAAGAGAAATCAGTCTGCTCCCCAGACTTTGTGCATGGCAAGACAGGAAGAGCAGAGACATGAGATCTAGCAGTTTCTAAAGTGACCCATGCTAGGCGGCACCTGTGGCTCAGTTCATAGGGTGCCGGCCACATATACCCAGGATGGTGGGTTCGAACCCAGCCCCCTGCCAGCTAAAACAGCAGTGACAACTACAATAAAAAAAAAATAGCCAGGCATTGTGGTGGACGCCTGTAGTCCCAGCTACTCGGAAGGCTGAGGCAAGAAAATCGCCTAAGCCCAAGAGTTTGAGGTTGCTGTGAGCTGTGACACCACAGTACTCTACCATGGGTGAAACAGTGAGACTCTCTCTCAAAAAAATAAAAAATAAATAAAGTGACCCATACTTTGCCTTTCTTGCTTGTTCTACAGTTGAAAATTACTGGAGTAAGAAGAAATAGATGTCAATAGACAATTGTTTGTGGAGAGAAGGCACAGGCCACCTGTGCCTCCATCACACGTGCCAACAAGCCACCCAGAGCAGGGCGCCGTGGCAGGGAGACACCAGACTGGGCCACACTTATGTGGCCTCCACCTTTAATTTTATGTCACCATCACCAGAAGTCTAGAGAGAACTGTTATGATCCTCATTTCTACCGATGAAACAACTGAGGTTCAAAAGAGAGCAGGTGACTTGCCTGAAGTTTGCTGGCTCTGTCGCCCTGGAGCTCGCCCGGATTCCAAATGTCCCTGCACCTGCCTCTGCATCACGCTGCCCTTTCGTAATAGGCAACCTTGATAGCCACCTCATCATCCGGCTTCTCATAGTTACACATGAGTCCTCCTTGTTTTTAAAATTCAGTTTTATATTTTAATTCAATAAATGCTACCTATTTATGGGGGTACTTAGCAAGGTTTCCATGCACACATTTCTCACCTCACCATCGTGAACACGTATTTACTAATACACCCGACAGTAGAGATTCCTGGAATGGAATACATTCCTGCCTAAGAATAAGACATCCTTTTCATAACACACAATCCCTACGGCTACATTTACTATAGAAAACAGTGAAAACAAGAGTTCATGGAAATCGGGTGTGATTTTGGAATGAAATTCATCTGTGCATGAAAGCACTAGACAGCACATTTAAAAAATAATCTGAAAAAACAATCCTTGGCTCTTGAATTATTAAAAGCCAGATCCTGGCAAAGACTGGTTATAAAATGATGGCTGATGAACGACTTCAGGAGGAAAATAAGGGATATGGGTAGCTCTCACCAGCTGCAGGCTTCAAAGGCCGGGGATTTGGCAAAGGAAGAGTGGTGGATTTGAAATCTCTGGGCTGGAAAAGGCTATTTCCAGGAACGGGCCTGCCCAGGGTGGCCACAATTTTCCTCTGATGCAGCAAAATCTAAACCATAGGATATGAAGAAATTCCTCAGTTGTGAAAAACAGTGTCAAAGGTAGTTTATCCTGGTAAAACGTGTTCAAGCAGTTACTTATTAATACAGACAGGAAAGCGAAGAGACGTCTGTTGTCTGCTGGGTGACGGGCTAGCTGCTCCGTCTGGGGACCCCTGCAGGAGCGTTCCCGGCTGCTGGGGTGAGCGTCTACATTCCGACTGTCTCCCCACACCCAGAAAACACACCCCGGACTCTTCTCAGAGAACTTAAAATTAATGTTACAATGAAAATTACACCCTGTTCTTCAAGATGGAGGCTCAGAACACGTGTCATGGGCTGCAGGCACAGAGAGCCTGTTTCAAGAATGAGCAGGCCGTTCGCGTTATTTAGGTGGGCAGCATTTCATACGTCACAACAGCATTTTAAAACTCCTCTTTTTAGTCGTCTTTCAAAAATTTTGATACCAGATCGCCCACTGTTCTTCCTGCCCACTTACCCTCATGCATTTGAGTTTCTGTCTCTGCTGCCGGAGGGCTCCATGAGGGAGGTGGCGCCGGAGCAGCGACC
This sequence comes from Otolemur garnettii, assembly GCF_000181295.1. Taxonomy (NCBI): domain Eukaryota; kingdom Metazoa; phylum Chordata; class Mammalia; order Primates; family Galagidae; genus Otolemur; species Otolemur garnettii. The sequence continues at coordinate 1,092,958 of NW_003852451.1, forward strand.
GTCACTGATGAGTAAACGAGTCACAGGTGCATTGCTCTCGCGCAGCGAGCACCCAGTCTGCGGGCTGTGAGCCCTCAGGCTGCTGTGACACTGTCACCGTGAAGAGTGTCCGTTTCCACTGTGAATCCTCCTCCCTGACTGACCCAGAGGCACCTCCAGCCCACCTGCAACGGGCACTGCCTGACCCGCCTCTCCTCTGCAGAAGAAGCTGTCCCAGGTGCCAGGAGCTGCTCTCTGGAACGTTCCCTGTCCCGCTGCTGCACCTGCGGCCCTCAGCTCGCACAGGGTCGCCTCCCGCTCCCTGACGCGTCCTGCCTCGTGCTCCCCAGTCTATGCCAGAAGTGTCACCTCGGTAAAGACGAAGTTCGGTCATCACAGAAGTTACCAAGGCATGACTGGAAACCGTGTGGTCACTGCCAGGGGACAGCCGCCTTGCGCCGGTACCACCCACTCCTCCCTGCTCTTTGGCAACCAACCCCCTCTCCTGAACCGCTGAGCCTGGCAGGAAAGGGCTCAAGGACTCGAAAGCGACCCGGAGGGGAGAGTGGCGAGGTGGGGCGAAGGTGCGGGAGGTGCAGGAGGCGAGGGCCTGGGTAGCCATCCGTGCTGAGAAGACCTCTCCGCGCCACGGACCGCAGCTGCCCGGAGCTGACCCTGTGTCCACAAATGCGAACTTCCCCCTCCGTCAGCTGGAAAGAACTTGGAAATTAACTACTGTGTTTTAAGGAAACAACTAAAAACAAATGATGCCCCCAAGCAAGAGCAGCCCTGGGCCTGGCCGCCTACTGTTCCGTGTGGACATCGTGGCCCAATCCCGGCCCGAGCTGAGGCCCACGCGTGGGTGAGGGTGAGTGGACCCCCCCCACCACCACCTGGTGCAGTGTGAACCCGTGGGGACCAGGCTGGCTACGAACTCCCGGGACTAAGCACGAGCAGGTTTCATCCGCCCCGCAGGTGTGGTGGTGCCCTCGAGTTTCAGAGGAGACCCCCAGCTTCCCAAGGGGTGAGGGACCCCAGGGCTCTGCTGTTGGTCCCTGTCCCGGGCTAGGACCTTCTGGTCACCTGCTCAGGCACCTTCAGGAAGCCCCGGACTCCCCAAAACAGTGGCAGCACGTTCTTGCTAAACCAGCTATCACATGGAAGATGGATGAACAAATCTGCTTTTTCTTTCAAAACTGAAGTGGCTTGAATGAAATATTGTAACACATCAGTGATCTTTGCAGTTGCATGATTCGTCTCCATTTTAAAAGTCCAGGTGCAGTGTCCTCAGTAGAGACATGATTTACATAAAAGGACACACATAGAATTCTTTTTTAGCAAAGCTAATAAAATCCAAGCAGAAGAGAAACCTAGCTTTAGCTCATTGTCAGTTTTTCTGACATTTTATCACTCTATTATAGGACTCGCCAAATATTTAAATTTTCCTCAGAAGAAAAGTAGCTGCCAAAATTCTAAAGAAATCTGCTTTAAACATTAGTATGCCTCCTATAAACTATGAATTATTACTGTGTGAGAGTCCTTCATGGCCCTACCGCCTGTGTCTGTCACACCGTTTAACCCAGGGCTAAATGTGAACTACTGTCTATACTTAAGTTTTCACCGTTTTTTTTTTTTTTTTTTTGGTAAACACACATTTGAGTAAATAGACATTTTATACTTTAATTTCACTTTAATCCAAATACATTGTCAGGTAATAACTGGCCAAAAAGTAACCCTGGGCAGGGGCGTTGTTTTAAAATATATATCTTCTTATTGTTCACATTGGAACATATGTTTGTGCTTAATTTATACATATACATCTTTAGGAAAAATGCACCTAGTCTTCAGAGATTGATGCTAGTGGATACTACATTTTGAACAACAAGTGGCCTCAGAAGACAGCAACCTCTTGGTAAGGGAATCGTGGCCTCTACACACTGGGGTTTACTGAGGTATAAGCTTTGGATGGAAAAAAGTACTCACGATAAATCTCTTATACTAAAAACTCTAAATGCAAAATGTTCCAAAACTTACATTAAATACCAGTCATCACTTCCAAGGGAAAATGAATATACCAGCCAGCTCTGTCTCCATGGAGTGGGCAACAATGTCCAGCGGTTCCATGAAGTGTGGGGAGAGCAGGTACGGCTGGTTCAGGCGCCTGGCCAGGAGGGTGCTGCCAGGCAAAGAAAGAAGGGGAGTCAGGAGGAAGTGCCTCTCCCTGCGGGTCTGCCAGGGCCCCTCTCTGGAAGATCAGCAAACAGGGCCCACGTCTACTCCATCAAGACGGCCAGGTGCCCAAGAGAAACACAGAACAGGAGGCAGCATCTCCAGGCAAAGCTGTCTGCTAAGCTAGACTGAGGTGGCGCCGGTAACAAAGGGCATCTCACATTTGATGGTGCCCGAGAAGTCTGGCCTTGCCAGTCACAAGGGTGTGAGTCACACTGGAGGGCCCTGAGTAGGACCCACATCACCCAGTGGTGGGAGAGCACTCGTGTGGGGCCAGGACCCCGGGACTTGTTCCTTTTCCTAATCGGCTTGTTAACTGTGACAAGTGCACCGTATTATTGTGAACAGAAGTTCTTTGGGAAGGAGGAGAGACTTTATTCCCAGTAACAATTTGCAAACAGGGGAGACACTGCCTTCACACCAAAGACAAAGGGAGGACTTGAGTTTCACAGCAAGGGCTGGGTCCCGATTAAGTCCATTTATGCAAATGAAGGATTCAGTCTTGAGTAGATCTGATTGGTTGCTGCGGCTGAACTCTGATTGGGCAATTTAACGACTATCTGCCTGGTGGATTTAGGCGCGCTGTGATGATTGGTTTATTAAGTCCAAAGGGATAGCTTTAAGTCCGAAATTGACCAGAGGGAACTCAGCACGTGTGTGCAGGTAGGTTCTTGACTCTGTTATAAAGGTAGGTCTAGGTCGCCCCCCTGCAGACCCACTTGGCAGACTGGCCCTCCTGGGTTCATATTTGCTCACACCGTGAACATAGCAGTTGGGGACACTGGTGCGGAGCTATCGAAACTTCCCTACTGCTTTCTCAGCTTTTTTTGTAAATCTGAAATAAAATAACATTCTAAAATTAAAAAGTTTGTTTATAAAAAACATATCTGTGCCAGACATTTCAGACACACTGAAGGGCTAGAACCACCGCCTCCGGCTTACTGAGGTGGAGGTACCATGGGGAGCGCCCGTCTTCTGACCCGTATTTCAACCACTTCTGGCTCCAGACTTAACTCTGGAGTGGTGGAAACCATGTCTAGACATTTTCATCTTATTTTAAACGCATTTATGTGTAACAAGTTGGATTAATAAATACTGTAACATAGCCTGCTTGATCCCACAGGGGAAATACCCTCACACTGCACCAGGGGGTACAAGATGAAAATGAAAATTGGTTTTGATCGCGGCTAAGAAATGTCACAATTCGTCATTCTCTAACGATGTATCTGTAGAACGTAGGACAAAGTGGAAGGCACATCTCAGCCAGATCTAGTCAAAGTGTCAGAAGTAACTGTGCCCTATGAGGGAGAATTATTAAAAATGACCAATCCTCAAAACATTGTATAAGCTCACAGAGTGCAAAAGTTTCTGCCAAGAATATTTTCTGTGATTTTGAGTTGTGTCTGATTATTAGCAAGAAAATTTTAAATAAAGGCCAATTATTAAATAAATGCAATTATTTATAATAGCTAACATCACTGGAGCTTATCACATGGGAGGCTTATATATTTTTTCAATGTTTACAACATCTTGTGTGGTAGACAGTGCTCTTATTTTGCAAAAAAGGCTATGGAAGTGTAACAATATCAATATTACATTTATATTCATCCAGAGTCACCCCCTTTGGTGGAAATGCAGAGCTCAGACTCAGACCCAGCCTCTCTGGCTCAGGCCTTCTGCCCTGGGCTGTCCTTCATGCTCCGTAGAGGATGCGTAAGCCTTGTGTTCTAACCATGACTGCCTTATAGCTCCCAATTTTCTGCTTAAGACAAAGATAGTCTTTAAACGTTGTTTTAATTTTAAAACTCCAGAAACAGCATCAGATGCTACATACAGTCTGTCTTTTCAATGTTGCTGATAGTTGCTGTGGTGGTGGCTCTTTAACAAAGTGTCGAGCTGTTTGTACTGGTCGTAACAGTATGACTGTGTTGAGTTGGGACGCAGAGGCGTTGCCTGTACTGACAATCTTGTGTTTGCTGTATGGGAACCTGTCTCTTGGCGATAACCCTAGCTTATGATTAGAACGCACAGCTCACTCAGCATTTGTGACTTGGACATGTAGGGTGGAGCTGGTAACAGTTAGGTAAATGAAAATATGTGCTGATAGATAAATCCTGCTTCAGCCAAGGGAGAATAAAAGGCATCTAATTTATCTGCTGTCAACAGAGGGGAAAAATATATAAAATGATGATTTCAAGGCTCTGGGCATTGAGAAAGGAAGGATGGTGACCTGTGAGAGAGAGAGAGGAGACAGGCACAAGTCCTACAACTTCCCAGTCACAGCCCTCAGAAGGCTCCCAGGCCACAACACACAGCCCAAAGGATTCCCTGAGGTGAGAAGGTGGAGTTGAGATTTCAGCAAGACCAAAGGGCCTGAGAAATGAGACTGCACAGAGTGAGAACCTTGCCAAAGACTCCTGTGGAATATCCAATAAAATATGGTGGGCTCATGTGTGAGGAAGTATCTGAGGCCAAGACAGTTACTCCCACGGAAAAACCATCCCCCAGAGTTATGAGAAATACTGCCCACCAGGGCCTGGAGTTCCCAGTCATCAGGCTGAAAGCCTCAGGATTCACAGGACATCGTAGAGACCACACAGGAGGATCTTACCCCAGCAGGGGGGAGTATTAAGGTTAACCAGAGCTCTGTTATCACCTAAAAATTATGAAAAACAAGATTTAAAAGAATCACAATAAGACTACTTACAAGAAACTTACTGTTTACCTGAGCAGAACTCAAAACCACTAGTATAAAAATGTTCAGTATCCAGTAAGAAAAATTGACAATGCCTAGCACCCAACCAAAAATTATTAGATACCCAAAGCAGCAAGAAAACATCCATAATGTGGAGAAAAATAAATTAGTTAGACTTGCCTAGAATTGATAAAAGGGTTACAAATAGCAGATAAGATGATAAAAGTCATCATAATGTAACTCCATGTGTTCAAAGAGTTGAGTAGAGACACAGAAAATATAAAAAAAGACCCAAATCAGATTTCTAGAATCAAAAACAAGAATATGAGATGAAAATTCCACTGGGTGGGATTAATGGGAGTACATATTACAGAAGAAAAAAGTTAATAAACTTGAAGACACATAACATGCTAAAGGACAGAGACATTTGGATAAGAAAAATTTTGAAATATGCTAATGATAAAAACTCAGGAAACAAATAAGATATATACATCTGAACATGGCTGGTGGCAATCATGTGAGACAAAAAAATACTAAAATCAGCAAAAGTGTATCCTCATTACTCTGACATGAGTTCCAATCAATATAATTGTAATGGCCTTGAAATGTGTTGATGGGGCAGAAAAGAAAAAAACAACAACATTTCCCTGCATCTACCTTGTGTGTGTATCTTGCTGAGGTGAAGAAGATGAGTCCTTCCAGACTTGGAAATGGAGAGGAAGGTGGGGTTCGTGGTGTTGCTGCAGACCTGCTGACTCCCTCCCCTGGTCAGTGTGAGGGGAGCCGGCCCTGCAGCTGCCCCTGCTCCCTGGATCCTCTCTCCCTTGGTCAGTGTGAGGGGAGC
>NW_003852451.1:1098760-1142825 GCF_000181295.1 Otolemur garnettii
GGCCCTGCAGCTGCCCCTGCTCCCTGGATCCTCTCTCCCTTGGTCAGTGTGAGGGGAGCCGGCCCTGCAGCTGCCCCTGCTCCCCTGGATCCTCTCTCCCCTGTGATCTTCTGCTCTGAGCACCCCCAGACCTCGGGGTGTCCTGTCAGGCTGAGCACCAGCTTTGCACAAGCAGCATTTCTATATGCTGGTAACAGCCAAGCTGAGAGTAAAATCAAGAACTCAATACCATTTACAGCAGCTGCAAAGAAAATAAAATGCCTAGGAATATACTTAACCAAGGAGATCGAAAGTCTCTACAAGGATAACTACAAAACACCAGCGAAAGAAATAATAGATATCATTAATGACATAAACGGAAAAATGCCTTATGCTCATGGATTGGGAGAATCAACCCTGTTAAAATGTTCATGGTACCCAGAGTGATTTACAAAGTCAGTGTTGTTTCCATAACACTTCTAATGAGACTTTTCACAGAGCTAGAATAAAGCAATGCTAAAGTTAATAAGGAACAAAAAACAAGCCTGAATAACTAAAGCAATCTGAAGCCCAAAGAATAAACCTAGAAGCATTTAAGTCTGTGTAACCAAAACAGCATGGTACTGGCATAAAGGTAGATATGGAGACCAATGGAACACAATAGAGAATTCAGAAATAAAGCCATATAGCTACAACAACTGATTTTCAACAAACCAGACAAAATCTACATTGTAGAAAAGACACTTCATTCAGTAAACGGAGCTGGGAATACTGGAGAACCACACACAGGAGCCTGCACATGGCTCCCCCTCTCTCACCATCTACAAAAACGAACCCAATACCTTAAACGATACAAATTCTAGAAGAACACTTAAGAAAAAACTTGTGGACACAGAGCCAGCTGCTTGCTCTCTCCTACCTATGTGCCCAGGAAAACCGCGGCCTGGGGGACAGTTGAGTGAGCTTGCAGAGACGCAGGTGGGAATAAATCCAGAGATGTCCCCACTCGTTACTTATCTGATATTTTTCCTTCTTTCCTGCCACCACCACAAAAATGACTAGTTATCAAAACTTGAAAAATAGAGGCCATAGTTCTGATGACTTCAAGAGATCCATGCGGAGCTAATCTTCACGCTAAATGATTAGCATGCATAAGCTGGGTCTGTGCCACGGTTGACAGTGTCTTCTGCAAGGACTCAGGGGCTCTCAGAGCTCTGGTCAGTCACTAGTTATCTCCAGTCTCCCACCTGAGGGTCATCTCTGCGTGCTCAGGAACCCCTCCACTCCGTCCAGCATTCACTCCCAGCACTTACCATACATTCAGTGACAGTTTCCCATCCACCATTGTGGGCAGAGGTTTTTCTTCATTTTCCTTTTATTTTTTTGGCCGGGGCTGGGTTTGAACCTGCCACCCCTGGTATATGGGGCCAACATCCTACTCCTTGAGCCACAGGCGCTGCCCAGACAGAGGTTTTTCTTACTTCAGTGACCATGGAGTGTGTAGCTACTGAAAAATGCTTTTAGATTTGAGGGGTGAGATGACGAACTGGAAGGGCTCTTAATGTCAGCGTTTGGTGACTTCAGCTCCCACCCACCAGGCGTCTGTGGCTGTGGCACCAGGCTGTGTCTTCATGGGTGGGCATAGAGCTGTGTGGAAAAGTAGACGCGGGGACTGTGGCAGGCCTGGTGCTGGACGCAGCTGCAGCTTGGTAAAGAGGACTTTCCCAAGGGCCAGAGTGCCTGAAACACTACATTTATCCAAACCAATGACAACACATTTCGGGAAGCAGTGGCAAGGCAAATTCCAACACAGCCAGTTTGGGTGAAGGGAAAATTCTAAAGTAGGCCAGTGTCCAGCATTGTCATAAAGCCAGGTGGAGCCCTGTGGGCTGCGCATGCCCCCACCAGCCCCTCCCTGGTTTTCCTGGGCACGCCAGCATAGGTCATGGCACTGACGTTTACGGACAAGGCTCACCGGAGAGACTGTTGGTGAGGAAGATGACCAGCACACTTTATGAGAAGATGACATTGTAAAGTTTATCAAACAGGATTTCAGATGGGCGGTTGGAATTTCAAAAAATCCTTTGAAGAAAAGAAAGGAATGCACCCAGCCACGACGACGCTCTTGTTCCAGGGTTTACCAATAGCTCTGGGTGTGCGGGGCCAGGAGGGGCCCGGTGCTGAGCAGTGTGAGCCTCTGCTGGGCACAGGTCTCCCTTCCTCCTTCGACGGTGTAGGAACCTGCCACGTTAGCCCCCTGAAGACCATCTGCGCTTCATTCAACATGACCACTTTTACCTGCTGGGAACAGTTAGTGACAAGTTCAGATGGAGTCTGGAGGCCGGAGGGATTGAGTAACACGGTACAAATCAAATCACTCTGAACTGTCTCCCAAGGCCGGACGCTGCACTGCCAGTCGGACAGCAACAGCCCAGAAGCCACATGCTGCTTCCTCCCACAGCTCCTCTTGGGCTCCCACAGCTCCTCTTCGGCTCCCAGCACCAGAACCTGTTTCTCCTCTGATCTGAAATGTAGGGCTCAGTGACCAGAACCTCCCCAGGCCAGAGTTTCCTCAAGTGTGAGGCACTGGCCAGGATCACCTACAGTCTGGGTTTCAGGTGAAGACCTCCAGATCCCACTTGATAGCTCATCTCTGGTTTCTGGTGCTGCCATAACAAATGACACAATTTTAGTGGCTGATACAACACAAATTCACTGCCTCAGATAGTTCTGGAAACTGAAGGCAGAGGCTGAGGGGAGGCAGGGCTGCACCTGTCCCAGGGGCCTGGAGACCCCCCTCCTCCCCCTCCTGATGTCTCGCACAGCCCCTTGGCTTTCTTGGTGTTCCATCTCCATCCGCACACTCCCCCCCTTTCCTAAGGACATGGTCTTTGCATTTAGAGCTCACACAGTTGATCTGGAATGATCTCATCTCTCAATCTTTAGCCTGATCACATCTGCACAAACTTTCAAAATAAGCTCCTGTTTGTGGGTTCCAAGGTGTGGGAGTGCACATCTGTGGGGTCACCATGCCACCAATGATACCTGGTGAATTACAAATCAGAGTAAGAGGGGGGAATGCCCAAGATGATGCATAAAACTGAGGAGCCCACTTCAGGGTGTTTTTAGGTATCCCCACAGTTTAAATCTTACCTGCATGCCACTGATTCCCTAGATCAGAATGAACCTCAGAATTCCCAAGTCACACATATCTAATCACCCGTCGGAACTCGCCAATTAAAACATCTGTGACAACCCACAGTCCTCATCTGAAGGACCAGAGGGTAAAGATGGGGGAGCCCCAGACCCAGGAAATTAGGGAGAAATCCTGGGAAAGAGGGACAGAGAGGGGCATTCCCAAATCGCATAGGTAAATTCTGCCCTCACACCTGATGATGTATAATTTACAGGGAATTGGGGGAACGCTACTCAGAAGTTCACCATTGTTTATCTGAGAAGGAAACGCAGAATAGGGCAAGTGCCCCTCCGTATTTCCTCACGGGTGGGGGCAGACCAGTGTGTATGTTGTAGATGAGTGAAACATGACTCTTTGATCTAACACCACAAGGTGGTTTTTTATTCTGATAGCTGGTACTTTTTATGGAAAAGGCAGAATTCTGGAGTGGCAGGGTAGCTGTGCAGAGGACAGAGGAGCCAGGGCAGGCCCTACCCCAGGCCAGCCTCCTTCTTCTTACTGAGGGTCTATTTATTAGGGGCACACATGTATAATGTACACTGCACATCATGCATAGGGACATTCATACACTCATACACACAAGTGCACACACATGCATGCCCCACACACGGTGCACATACACACTCAGAATGCACACAAATGCACATGGACACAGGCAGTTTGCACACAAAACACATATGTGTACACAACACATGTACACCTGTGCACACATACATAGTACATGCACAGACATGGATATATGCATGAATATATACACATGCACATACACACACACATGCAAACACACATATACACAAGCACACACACATATACACATGTGCACACACACATACACATTTGCACACACACATACACACGTTCACACACATGCACACAGATACACATGTGCACACACATATGCATACACACACGCACACATGCACACACATACACACATGCACACATATGCACACACACACATGCACACATACACATGGACATACATACACACATGCATACACATACACACATGCACACATATACACACATGCATGCATGCACAAACACACATGGACACACACATAGATGCATGCACATGTACACGCATGTTCACACATACACACATGCACACACATAAATGGATGCACACACAATATACACATGCACACACAGGTGTTTGATGAGCTTCATCAAACCTTTTATGGACACTAAATAAATTTTTTAGAGCTTGCATAGAGGATTATCATAGTACTTAACCTTTTTAAAGTTTTTATGTGTCCTGGAGATAACAGCAAAGCCTCACTTGGGCAACAGCTCAGAACAAAGTGAACAGAGGGCGCTTCCACCCTCCCTGAGCCTGACCCTGGACCAAAGGACGGGATTCGAGCTCCTCCCAGTGGCAGTGTTTGGACACTGCACCAGAACAGGACGGCAGTAGCCCCTGGTTTGACCCAATGGATTGACCCACCTGGTCTCTAAGAGATGAACTTTCTTTAACACATGCCAGGAATGATTTTAATACAACCTAATGAGAATAAGTAAGGAGAAATAACACAACACTTTGTAATATTTAGATGCACTATTTGTCCAAGGTGGCAGAAGTTTGATCCAAATTTGCAGTTATGATTCCAAATTTTGTACCAATAAGTAAAAATTTTCTTTCACACATAAAGGAGCTCGGCAGTCCAAGGTGAGGAACAGGATGTCACACCATTGTCAAACGTGGAAATATGAAACCCCTCATGTTATGAAATCACGTGGTCAGACAGACACAGAGAGAACTAAGATTAGAGCATAGAGAGAGACGGCAAGGGTTTTCCTTTAAAACGTTTAGGATCTCAGGACAAATCGTGAGACCCTAATGCTTTGTGTTCATATCCAATTGTGTGCAGCAAGAACATTATAGCAATCAACAGAAGCCAATAAAGGGAGAAAAACAATATTTTAGGAAAGTGAGAAAACCCGTTCTATGTGCATATATGTATGTTATAGATACACACAGATGTATGCTATGTATATATAACATGTGTATATGAACACAAAGTTCAAACAGAGAAAACAGCAGCAGTGTAGACAGGGGAGTTTAGGCAGGGGAAGAGAAATTGAGAGAAAAGCTTATAGATAACACAAACTTTCTCTCAATTTAAAAAATGTGCCTGTAAGAGAGCCAGTCCAAGGCTCCGTGTATCCAGGGGTCAGGGATGAAGAAGGAAAGGGCAGGGGGTTGGTGCTGGGTAGACAATTCCTTCTGCAGTGGCCCCAGGAAGCAGACAGGTCAGAGAGAGTAAGTCAGATCGTGCAAGACACCAGAGGCCTCTGTCTCACACGCCATCCATCACGTCAGCTGGTCCCAGGCAAGGACAGGATCCACCAGGCATCTCAAGGAGCCCCCAGCTTGGATGTGGAACAGCCTGTGTCCTGCACTTTGTCAAACAATCTTGTCTATGAGAAGTTATCCAAAACATACGAGGCAACCACAGATAATCTGGTTCTCAGAAATGAGACTAAAATGCAAGATCAGTGACCAACCAAGCCAGCATAACTTGCTGGGGAAAAGTTAATTTCATGTCTGTTTGGGGAAAATAAGGAAACCTCCTTGCCTGGAATTCTGTTACTTGGGTAGAAAGACAGGTGACTGCAACCAGTGCAAAAGCAGAGTGGGGGGCACAGCCTTCCAACACTCACCAGGTTTCACAACACAATTTGGTGTTTCAAACGTAAAAGTCACTGCTCTCAGAGATTCTAATGCATTAAAGGTATATTATGAAATATAAAAAGATAAAAAACAATTAAAAACACAAGGCAATTGTAATAGACATGTACGAAATTGGGAAAAATTAAAGATATACCAGAACTTACCAAATCCTGAAACATCAGAATTGGGGTTGCTTTTTGTAGTCTGAAAAGCTAAATCAGAAGGACTCATTTTATCTGCTTTATTATAAGCTCACACATGCACTGAAGGCAGGTAGGATAATGTTGAATGCAACTGATGGGTAGAGATTAGGACGAGGCAGTGCCTTCCTCTGCTGGGGTCCAGCTCCTCTCTTCTGAAGAGTCTTTGGTGCTAAACTCAACTACAAAGCACTAATAACAGCTAAAATGCGTGCTTATTACCATGGGCTGAGAGCTGTCCAGATACATTTGTTAGCCTGATTAGTCTCAAGAACTCCTGCTTGCACGTGAGGGAACTATCAAAGCAGGGAGACACACAGGCAGGTACCTGAGGTCACAGGAGGGTGAGGAGGATGAGACAGGGAAGTTCAGAGACTGGAGCCCCGGTGGATCCCCTCCCTCTCTCCACACAGGCGGTGCAGATCCCTTTGGGGAGCTGCAGCTGACTCCCTCGGTGTCTCCTCAATGGGGTTTGTCTCTGGGAGGAGGCCTCACCGTCCTGCACAGTCAACACGCACCACCAGCTGCAGGCAGCCTTTCAGAACCTGAAGTCTTAGCCTATAGGGAGATGTTCTCAGCTGTAAAATGTGCACCAGAGTTTGGAAACAAACAAACAAAAAACATATATTTTACTTTATACTATTTTATTGTGGCATATGTTTAAATAACAACCTTACCTATTGATTTTAATATATGTTTTACTAAAATTAGTGTTACCTGTTTCTCTTCACTTTTTATGGGTTGGCTGCTATGAAATTTAAAATGACACCTGTGGTCACTCTGTGCTATGCTGGGGGGTGCTGGTCTGGAAGAAGGATCTGCAACCAGTGGTTGTGAGGCAGGCGCCTGTCCTGCCTCACCACTGAGCCTGGTCCCCTGCAGCCTCGGGCCAAAGACAGAGTCCAGAGCAGGAAGATGAGCGGCCAGCAGGGAGTGTTCACCCTAGGAAGCGGTCCCTGGAGCTGGAGTCCCAGCACCTGCTCTGGGCCTTCCTTTTGCTGTCTGGGGGCTGAAATGGGCGGAGAGAGTCTCGCTCTGAGAAGCCTCCTGCCTACTGTGGTGTCTGCAGGTGCAAGTTAAATTACAATAACCCAGTAGGTGACCATGCGCCCATTGACGTGAAGACTTTTTTCTCTCCACTCCTAATCAGCTCAATTTATCAGAGCATCCACTTTGATGTCACCCTGGGTGTATGGTGGCTGCCTTAGAAATCCTGCTTAAAACCCATGGCTAAGATGGTTTGAGATGGGCCACCTTGCCCTGTGCGCCTCCATCACGGTGGGCGGAGTCAGATCTCGAACCGTCTCCACTGTGCGCACAAGTCGGGGGGAGATCCTATCATTTCTGAGCAGAAAATTTTTTAAAGTGCATCTTTTTAGAAAAGCTGCCTTAGCGTTTGTGGTATTTATGCCCCAGAGGTCTCTCTCTCACACATTGCCCCGAAGCGTGGGGACAAGGGAGGCGCGTGTTCTCTGCAGGATGCGGCAGTCAGAGGTCCCTGCCTGTCACCCTCGGTAAGGCCTGGTTCTGATCCCGAGGCCTGAGCCAGTGGTTTTTGTTTCTGACAGGAGCAGTCACCAGACTCAGCTGCTCTCTTGGCTTCAGGGAGTCTGTGCTCTTTGCAACTGTTCCCCTGGCAGGTGCGGAGGCGGCTGCCATGCGGACCCAAGGGAGAGCAGGGGCGCAGTGAGGGGAGTTCAGGGGGCCTGCAGCTTTTTGGTGCCCCAATTATCCTAAAACCATCCTAAAACAGCTCCCCAAAGCCTGGCTTGTCCAGAGAGAACCATTTTCTCCTTCTGCAGCCTCTGAAGCCCTCTCAGACCTCACTGCAGCAGCCCAGGTCACCCGGGCCTCTGGCCAGTGTCCCCACTCCTGGGGATGCCGGGGAAGACCACTTCCCCCACCAGGACTGAGGACACTCCTCCAAGGGGTGGCTCTCCAGGTGCCTGGACCTGAGCAGTGAGCTCTCCCTTAGGCTGCTAACTCTGACCTTCATGCCCGGCAGGTGGCAGCGACGCTCTGACAAGTGACAAGCTCCCCGTAGCTCCCTGCAGCTCCCCGCAGCGGCTGTGAAACGCTGGAGTCCACCGCCAGACTCTGGGGGAACTTTCCACAGGCAAATACCAGAGAATGGTGCTTTTAGAGACAGCTCTAAAGACAACACTGCTATTCAAAATATAATTTTTATTTCAAAATCCTAGGGGCACAAGTATTCTTGTTACCTGGGTGACTGTAATGCTGAAGTCGGGGCTCTCAGGACACCCGAGGGCACGTTTTTACCCTACCCCTGCTTATTTCCCAATGACCTTTACTCCTCCCTGTGCCCAGGGTGCCCATCAGTCAGCCCTACTTACTAGTGGGAACATGGCGTGTTGATTTTCCACTCCTGACACGTGTCACTTAGGACAGTGGTCTCCAGTTCCATCCATCCAGGTTGCTGCCATTTCACTCCCTTTTACGGCTGAGTCACGCTCCATCGTAGACATAGGTCACATTTTCTTTATCCACTCATGAAATGATGGGCCCTAGGGTTGATTCCACAGCTTTGCAACTGTGGGTTTTGCTGCAATAAACCTTTGGGTAGAGGTGTCTTTTGATAAAATGACTTTTCCTTTGGGTGGAGACCTCGCAGTGGGATTGCTGGATGAAATGCCAGGTCTACTGGGTGTTCTCTGAGAATGCTCCATACGGTTTTCCACGGAGGTTGCGCTGGTTTGCAGTCCACCAACACGGGGTGAGCACCCCTTTCTCTCTGCATCCAGGCTTCTGTTGTCTCATGATTTTTAATAACGGCCATTCTGACAGGGGTAAGGTGGTTCCTGTTTTTATTTTAATTGGCATTTCCCTGATAATTACTGGTGTTGAGCTTTTTTTCGTTTCTTTATTGGTCATTTGTCCATCTTCTTTTGAAAAAAATTCTGCTTATGTTTTTGCCAATTTTTAAATGGGGCTATTTGTCTCTTCTTGCTGATTTTTCGGAGCTCTTTGTGAACTGTGGATGTCAGTCCTCTCATCAGATGTGTGATCTGCAAACGTTTTGCAGGTTGTTGGTTCACTCTGTTGATGTGCAGAAACTGTTTAATTTAATTAAGTCCCATTTATTTATTTTTGTTATTGCTGTTTTTCTGCTTTGGAGTCACAATCATAAATTCTTTACCTGGGCTGACATCTAGAAGAGTTTTAACTATGGCTTCCTCCAGAATCTTTATGGTTTCAGCCCTTACATGTAGGTCTTTAACTCACCTTGAGTTAATTTTTGCACGTGGTGAGAGGCAGAGGTCCTGTTTCACGTTTTTGCTTGTGGTGATCAGTTTTCCCAGCACCATTTACTGAACCGAGCATCCTTGCTCCAGTGCGTCTTTCCATCATTTGCCAAAAATCTGCTGAATGCAGCTTCTTGGCTTTGCTTCTGGGTCTCTCTTCCATCCCTTTGTCTGTGTCTCTCCCCTGACACCAGCACCAGCTGCTTTGGTGACTAAATCCTTGCACTGAAATTTGAAGTCAGGTGCTGTGATGCCTGCAGATTTGTTCTTTTTGGTTAAGAATGCTTTATATGCAAGATTCATTTTTGGTGCCATGTAAAGTTTGAGATTTTTTTTCTAGATCTGTGCTGATTAAAGTTTTTCTGGGAAGCCGGGTGTAGTGGCTCATGCCTATAACACCAGCACTCTGGGAGGCCGAGGCAGGAGGATCACCTGAGGTCAGGGGTTTGAAACCAGCCTGAACAAGAGCAAGACCCAACTCTACTAAAAATAGAAAAATGAGCTAGGCATGGTGGTGCCTATAGTCCCAGCTACTCAGGAGGCCGAGGCAGGAGAATCCCTGAGCCCAGAGGTCTGACATTACTGTGAGCTATGATGATACCATGGCATTCAACCCAGGGTCACAAAGTAAGACTCTGTCTCAGAAGGAAAAAAGAAAAAATAATACAAAACAAATAAAGTTTCTCTGGACTCCTAGAAAACCAAACTGAAAAAGATGAACAATTTGTAAATGAAGGTCTCGGCTCAGTTTCTGCTTCTTCCCTCCCTTGGAGCTGCTGTGTGGACACCAGCACTTCTGCAGCCTCATCCCTGCGGCCCAGGTCCCCCATCCCCGGTGGCTGGGCCCCAGTTCCATGCTGCCAGTGAAGCCCCCAGCATCACGTGTCTGAGTACCTCTATGACTGGCCTACTGGGCTCTCCTGCCAGGGTGTTCTGCGTCCTGTCCTTTTCTTCCTGGCTGTGATCATGACTTTGCTTCTCTCCCTGCCCGTAGACCCACTGAGTGTGGGTGGCTCACCCTTTTCTGTAAACTCCACCCCACTTCAGTGCAACTGCACAATTAAAGTACGTGGCAGGTGCTTCTTGAACTTTTGCACAGCAATCAGTCCGCATGTCTGAGAGGAACCTGGTGGGGCTAAGGAAGGAACAGTCAGCCGATGACAGGGCCCGTCCCAGGCAGCCCGTGTGCTGTGAGGAGGCAACAGCACGTCTCAGGAACTCGGCGTTTGTGCGCAGAGTCCACCCCGGTTTCCTGTGCCGCAGGGCTCTCTGTACATGCAAAGCACTTTCAACATGTGAGATCAGTGACTTCTACTGAGATGCACAGAATTACTAAAAAACAGGAACCCAAAATACAGAAATGACTTCAAATATTCCTTTCAGAGAATTTTTCCTTATTTTTAGATATGAAAGAAGAGAACCACTAATTTTAGAGTATGAACATGGAACATGTATTTATGGAGTTTATATTTGTAGTAAAATAAAATTTCAAAGAAAATACCTAAAATGGAAAATACATAAATGCCCCATGTGGTTAACTTAGGTAAAAATAATTAGAAGGTCACGTGGATGATTACGATCAGTGTTGCCTTTTCACAGTTAAAACATGAGTTGAGTTGCATTTTGATTTTTAAATGATCAGTTCCAGGTCTGGTGTTCTCCTGATGTCCTGTACTTATGAATCCTTGACCCAAGACACACTTTAAACCTGGGCTTCTCACTCTTTGAGAGCAAAGCACTCAGGACCTCTCACCTCTCACCCAGCAGGTGGGCTTCTGCCTAGCCCTGGGTCCAGTACCCCAGAGTTAGAGCAGGACTAGACCCCAGATTAGCGCTCTCTGTGCATGCTCTGAGAGGTGGAGCCACGTCCATCATGTGGGAAAATGAGGTATGGAGAAGTGGGTCCCAGGGAGCCATTTCAGAGGCTGGCAGAGATCCTGGGAAGAGGATTCCATGGACCCAGACCCAGTTCTGACACCCAAGGAGCTATGGCTGGCGTGCAGTTACCAGGATTGAGTCACAGTTTCCAACTGCTCCTTAATGACACAGATGTGTCCTCTCAAGGTTCTTGGGATCTGCAGAGGCCTGTCTTTCAGGGCCTCAGGGGAGCCTCTTGTCTTTCCAGCCTTGAAGGCCCCTTCAGCCTGGCTCCCAGCACCCTCACCTGTGTCTCAGATTACAGCTCCCACCTTGGGTTCCGGGGTCCCAGCTCCTTTCTCTCATGCAGATCCTTTTGTCTCCCCTTCCCAGGACCACTGAGATTGCATCAGGACAATCTCCTGCCCCAGAAGGAGGCTCCCAGCTTGGGGATTTAGTGCAGAGGGGATTTTGTGTGCAGAGTCCAATCCCGGTTTTGTGTGCCGCAGTGCTCCCTGTACATGCAATGCACTTTCAACATGTGGGTCACGACTTCACGGGAGACGTGATTTAGTCTCATCTGCAAAGTCCCTTTTGCCTTATGAGGTGGTGGATTGGCAGGTCCCAGGAGGTTCACTGGGGACCCTGTTCATCCTCCCAGAGTGAGGAGGGAAACTGTAGCATAGTGGGTGCTCCACACGCAGTCCCTTTGCTCCTACAATCTTTCCAAGAGTCTGTTAAAATGTCCAAGCTTTGAAAACAATGTTATTGGCTCCAGAACAGGAAAAGGTCTTAATGCAAAATTTAGATTAATATAAGTTAAACGATTTACTGACAAAAAGGTTTTACTTTACATATTTACAAACTACCATGGCATTTACAAACATTTTGTGGGTTGGATTTCTTGACTTTGGAATAATTCCCAAATGGGCATAAAGATTAGTCAGACATCATAGAAAATTATGAATTGAATGAGGTATGATAGCCAATTATTTAAAATCTTTATAAAACTCATAAATTTTAGAGGAAAGCAATCCAATGTATTATGTGGGTGAATTTGCAAATATCTGAGGTTCCAGAAAGGAAGGGTGCCCTGCAGGTGGGAGTGGTGAGGAGGAGACGGCCAGCCGTCAACCAGCAGAGAATGGAAAAGTTCTCCCAGCTGGCCCTGCTTCCCTCCCCTCTGACTGTCACCCTCCCCTGGAAAGTAATTTTGGAGTAGAAAATCAAGGTCAATGTGTGTCCCATCAGAAGAATCCGCTTCTCCCAGAGTCACAGCCCATGATTAAAGCACATTTTTCTCACACGAGATTTGAACTTAAGAATCAAACATCTTTTCATCATTTGGCACACCTCTAAAAGCAAAAACAAAAACAAAAAATATAATACAAGCAAAAAAGCCAACCCCAGGCCCACCCACCTTGTGAAGTAGAGAGCAGCGCGCATTTCAGGGGACCCCCAGGATATAGGACAGAGCGGGCCCAGGGAGCCTAGGTCTCGGCTCCCCGGGTGGGCAAGATGCTGTGACATGCATTCATGAATCGTTTGGAAGCTGGGGGTACGCTGGCACCTCAGGAGGGGAGAGGACTCCAAGGAGTTGGGAAGAGAACAGGTGAGGGAGACAGAGGTACTTGAGACACTGCTGCCCCAGGCTTGTAACACGTGTCCTGCCCTGGTGCCCACAAAGACAGGCACTTTGGGGAAACCAGGGTCATGGGCTGCAGCAGGCAGAAGCCCCCTGTGGAGTGCCTGCTGCCCTGGGGTGTGGGGGGTGTTTCTGGGCCACTGTGTAAGCCAAATATGCCACGTGTGTGCAGAGCGCCGTCAGACTCAAAAGTGCTATGCGGGTAAGTGTGTGGGTTTTCTTTTGGAAGAAATTGAGCAAAAGCCATAGGCAGGTAATCAGACAAAATTGGACAAAAAGACCTTAGGCGGAGAGACTTCCAAACTGCCTCAGACCTTCTCTGTCATGCCCTGAACAGAGCACAGAAGCGCTGGTTGTTCACCCTGGGCAGACTCCTGTGCCCGCGCCTTCCTGTGCCCGCGCCTTCCTGCGATAACTCTCACTGACAGCTACAAACTCATTTTGATTATGTAAAAGCTGAATTTGGGCATGAATCACTTTTTAAATATTAACTAACTCTACAAATCTTTCCACCATTAAATCAGTTGACTTTTCAGTCCAGTGAAATCTACCAGGCTGCCAACAAAAAGGTTTCCTTTTAGTAAAGAAAGCCGCAGATAGGGATACAGAACGAACATCCACATGCTATTTTTGGTTCACCTCTTGTATTTTTTACCTTGTCATAAACCACTGGTGGTGTGACATGCATTTGAAACTTCTTTTCTTTTTAAAACGGAGAAAAAAAGAAAGGGTAAGGGGGGAAAGGAGGAGAAATAAGCCACAGAGACGGGTGGGGTCCCACCGTGAGGCCCCCTTGTCCTCTCTTTGTTGGGGCTGACGCTGAGCTGGGAGGGCTGCACCCGGGTTCTGCCACAATCTGCTTTTACGCTTTTCTGCCAACAGGCTGCCTAAGACCTTTTATTAAACATAGGAAAACAAAAACAGCCCTTGAGTAACAGGTCTTGGAGGTTATTGACACTAATGAGAAGGCAGAGCTGGCTTCGGTTACGTTGCGGGCACCGGTGGAGCGTAAATCTTGTCAGCACAGGGCCTGAGTGACCAGCCCGCGGTCTGGGGAAGACGGGCTTCACCCCCCAGAAGCTGCCGGTATGCGACTGGCCAGCACCAGGCCACCTCCCGCCCAGCGCCTCGCACAGCCCCACCTGGGGAGGCCCTCTCGGTCACAGCGTCCACTTACTGGAAACTGCACAGCCGTGTCCTCAGGTCAATTCCTGAGCAGCCCATAAATAATGGTTTCCAGAAGTGCATTTTTCTATTTACAGTAACCGTCTTCTCCCCCTCTGTCCGGAGTGGCTAATCTAGCAATTGGTCTCACCAGCACTGTTGTTCCTAAGATGTTGTGGTGAGGAGTGAGTGAATGCTGCCGTGTCATCCAGCCGCAGACAGGCTGTAAATATACCATTATTAATTTCTGCTTAATAAATTAAGAGGGAGTCTGCACAGGAGAGGTAAGTGGGCCCTTTGTCCCTGGGGTAGGTGTGGTGGTGAGTCACGCTGTCACTTGACATGAGGCTCAGGTCACACCACTGTCCCCAGAAGGCCTCACCTCTCCCTGCAGGTGACTCTTGGGGACTCTGGAGCTGGAGATCTGAAAATAATGAGATGTGAGATGCTCTCATGTTCAGCATGGTGATGGTGGTGCCCCTGGACGTGGGCCCAGTCAGCTCCCAATACACACATCTGTGTTCCATCACTCGGCATAGTGGCCTCTTCTCACTATCAAGAATTTGTCTTCAGAGCAGAAGGAAGAACAGTGGTTATTGGTGGTAAGAGCTGTGCTACCAGCCTCATCCACACTCTACACATGGGCTTTGTCAACCCTAATCCTTCACAGTCAGCTGAAGGGAGGATATTCTTTACCTTTATTAAAAAAATTAAAACCCATTCTTGAGATACTTTGCTAAGAAGAATATTTTCCAGCTCCATCCATGTAAACATGAAGGAGGTAAAGTCTCCATCTTTCTTTAGGGCTGCATAGTATTCCATGGTGTACATATACCACAGTTTATTGATCCATTCATGAGTGGATGGGCACTTGGGCTTCTTCCATGACCTAACAATTATGAATTGGGCTGCAATAAACATTCTGGTACAAATATCTTTGTTGTAGTGTGATTTTTGGTCTTCTGGATGTATAACCAATGTACTCAGCCCTACTATGAAACTAATTTATAGCTTTCATAGGAAAGCTATAACCCCAAAATAGCCCAAGAATATTGGGAAAAGGGAGAGGGAGGGAAAGAGTGGGGGGAGGATGGGTGGAGGGAGGGTGTGGTTCATCTTATAAGGATACATGTGAATCTTTCTAAATGTAGAATGTAAATGTCTTAACACAATAACTAAGAAAATGACATGAAGGCTATGTTAACCAGTTTGATGAAAATATTTCAAATTGTATATAAAAACAGCAGACTATACCACATGACATTTTAATGTACACAGCTATGATTTACTAAATAAAAATAAAAAATTAAAACCCAAACACACATGAAACATTCAGAAAGAGGAAGTTACTGCCCCAAATTCCTGCAGATGATGAAACACAACCTGCCCCATGAACTGGTGAAGTCAGGGGCTGGGCCTGTGATAGATCTGAGCGCAGGGCAGCTGCATCCAGCCCCATATGGAGCCCCGCGTGCTCTCGCTTGGTGCTCTCTGTCCTCCTCTACCCAACTCTGGCCCAGGTATTCTGGCCCCAGGATGCCTTCCTGGGCAGTCAGCCAAATGCTGCACCCAACCCTCAGGGGCTCAGGCGCCACTGCTCAGAGGAGAAGACTGAGAGGCCATCCCTCTCCCACCTCGTCCTCCCTTCTTGGCTCTTTCCTGTGCTCATGTCTGCCTCATAAGGGCTCAGACCCGCCAGGGCCGTCACCTGCCGCGCTCCCAGGTATGGGAACTGCAGGTGTGCTGGGTGCCTGTCTGAGGCCTCTCAGTCAGTGGAAATGATTGGGGTGTGTTCCTGTTTTGACGCTTATATGATTTAGGGAGCCCTTTTTAAGAAAAGTAAGGTCAAGGTGAAAATAGAAACATAGTAATAAAAGTAAGCATTCACTTATAATATGAAAATGCACCTCAGTGAATTATGCATTCGAAAAATCTAACAGATACTCCAAACAACAAAATCAAGTTAAAGTATACCACACACCTCCTGGCTGAAGGGGGAGACTGCAGCTTGGATTTACCTAACAAATGCAAACAGTGTAACTTACTGTGTGTGCCTGAAATAAATAAATAAATAAGCACTTGGATGACCTCTAGTAAAAAAAATCCACTTGAAAATGATACAATAGTTTTATTGACTAATATCTAATATACACCAAAATTTCCCCCCAACTTTTCTGCTCAGTATTTAACCATCTTTCGATGTGCTGGTGCTTATCTCTATTTTATTATAATTTTTTATAGAGAGAGAACAGAAAGAAAATTCAATTTTTGTAGATGTATAAAATATCCTTGCATTGGTATCACCTGATGAACGTAAGAATCTGACTGCACAGGAAGCCCTCGTCTCTGCGACGCCGCCCCATTTCTGCATGTTGCTGACACTGGGATTCTCATAGATTCTATGCTGCACAATTGCAATAAAAATATGAATTTCTTCTGTGTATATGACGTATATTTATTATTGCACATTCTGCACTCTTGATAGGATATTCTTGTCAGATGAGGGCTTTTGTTTTGATTAGGCATGGGTGAAACCTGCCTGTAATTTATGTGTGTGTCAGTTGGGAGACTTTTCCACAGACTAGCTCCCTGGGGCTGGGCCCTTCAGCCCTACTTCTCTCTTGTCACTCACCACTGTTGGCCCCAAGAGACACTTCCATATTGGGGCTGACTTGTGGCCCTGTTCCTCGTGTCACAAGCCAGGTGAGAAGGACAGTGGAAGGTGACTATTCCAGAAGCACTCCCCACACTGGGAAGACGGACAATGATCCCACTGCCCACAGAGGTGATGGGCAACACATCCAGGGACCCCACCACTCCACTAAACCATCACCAATCCATCTCCCTAAATTGGATCTCAGAATGCTTGTGATGCCCCCAATGCCACCAGACACAAAGGGAAGGGCAGCAGAGAGCCGTTGGAGGGAGGGGGAGGGCAGCTGTGACCTCCTGCCTCTGGCTGATTCTCTGCACCGGAGAGGTGCAGAGTCGCAGGGTTTCATGGCCTTGGACTGCTGGAGAACGTCCCTGCTTGATATTCCTTCAGACGTCAGCCCTGACATTCCCCAAACCACATTCCTTCCCGACTCCGGGCTTTCCTTCAACAACACTCAAGTCTGAACTCCAGGGCCCAGCCCTGCCACCTTCCGCCCCTTGCCCTGGGATTGCCAGGTCTACGCCCAGCAGCCTCCTCTCTGCCCGTCAGCGGGGAGGTGCCTTCAGCTCAGCACGGCTTCCCCACCAAGGAAACTCTCAGACATCATTCATGAACAAGTTCTGGAAACTTGGGTTAAATTGCATCGTCTCTGGTCAGAAAATAATTTACCTGTATTTCCTCATATAATGCAGTGATCTCATTTCAGTTACATGCTTTTATCTAACCCTTCCATGGAAACGCAAGGTCCTTCCACTCTACCCTGCTCCTGCTAAGCCTGTGCACAGTGCCTGGTGCAGGCCCTCCATAAAGAAATTGTTGAAGAAATGAATGAGCAAGTCCATGCATATAATTGGGTCCACAGGCTCAGTTACAGACAATTCAGGATAATCAGCCCGTAATAAGCTGAGGAATCACTAAGGTCATAAACACATTAGGCTTTCCTCTTACGCAGCTCCTGGGTGGTCTGGGAGCTGTTTGACCCTGAGCCTAGTTTCTAAGACCCACGTCATCCCTCAGGAATTTTTGGACTCAGCAGAACAAGCCCCTCCTTGTGTCCCAGCTGCACCTGTGAGCTCCCTGCCCACCCACTGCTGTGCTAGTCAGTGTGTGGTTTGCACAGAAGCATCAGAGTTCGACTTTTCTGCATGTGACCTGATTTGGAAAGGCAGAAGTGAGCCCAGGAAACAGGAAATGACAGAGGTTGACCTAGAAGTGAGCTTCAGACAATTCAGTAGCGAATGTGAGGGCTGTGGGGCTCACATAGGAGCCCAGAAAGGGGCCCTACCTGGGCTTCACTTCCTCAAGGGCTCCAGAGAGCAGAGATGAGTTCAGGGACAGTGCCCCTCAGTCCCTGTGCCACGGTCTGCCCAACACACCCACCTCATCCTCACGACAAAATGGAAACAGTGACTATGACCATGTCCAGCGCTTCTAAGTGCTGGACACTGAGCGTTCACCTACACACGCTTAATGTATTCATTTCATCTTTTCCCAAATAATAAATCTATGATGTAGGCGTCATAGAGAAGAAAAACAGAGGCACAAATGATGAATTATCTTGTCCTAAGGTCACACAGCTCACACAAGGCAGGAAAACACACTTGACAGCGGAGGTCCAGGAGGCTTGCACAGAATTCTGTCTGTGTAGCAGTCTAGAAGAGTTTGAGATCATCTCAACTGTTGTTGTGAAAGGATGGAAAGAAATGGAGGGATGGAGATCTCAGCAGGACAGAAGCACGGCCACACCCCCCACATGATCTGAGTCAACGGACTGTCTCATTCTTGAGCCCACTTTCATAAGTGCTGCGCTATTCTGTCTCAAGCTGTGGTAAAAAATAAGCAGAGAAGTATTTGACCACATAGGCATATGCAAGTCCACTTCAGGAGATTTATATAAGCCTGTTCCGTAACCATGACTCAAAGGATCTGCCTCATTCTGAGAATGTTGGTGCCCAGTCTGATTCGTGGTACTAGACATGAAACAGATGCTGGGGTACAGAGTTGGTTAAATTTAATTTCAGTATCGGATTTAGTATGATTTTCTTTTGCTAATGCTCCAACAGTTTACATCATAACTAAATATATCTAACTCCTGGATATATAGGTTGTCAAAAAAATTGTTGAAATGTTATAATTCACCCCAACCACTAATAATTGACAGACACTGACTTGTGGCAGCAATTTGAGATATTTCTTAAAATTTATATGTATTATAAATTGAATTTCATCCTTACAGATAGTACAATTGATATTTGTAAGCCATCATGGTACAATTGAATATCTTTAGATGCAGTTTGAATAGTTATTTTAAAAACTGATCAGCTCATGGATTTTTTAAATTTTGGGGGGGTACTTTTATTTGATTTTGCAATAGTTACCACCTTAAACAATCTATGATATATATATATACACACACATATATATTTATGTATATTAATATATATTTGTTACCTTATTATAAGGAATTAAAACACATACCTTTTTTATTTGTAGAGACAGTCTCACTTTATCACCCACATTAGAGTGCCTCTCAGCAACCTCTAACTCCTGGGCTTAGGGGATTCTCTTGCTTCAGCCTCCCGAGTAGCTGGGACTACAGGCGCCTGCCACAACGCCCAGTATATTTTTTGTTGTTATTGCAGTTTGGCTGGGGCCGGTTTGAACCTGCCACCTTTGGTATATGGGGTCAGCACCCTACCCACTGAGCCACAGGTGCCGCCCACATACATGTTTTTTCAAAAGTATCATTCTCACTTTAATCTTTATTTTTAAATTTTCCTGATGTATGTTGAGGAAAACAGCACCTGGTGACTTTCTGCGAGTGACCAGGTGGGAACGAACAGGCTCCCAGAGGAGTGGGGGAGGGGAGGGCGGCCTGCAGGGCACGGTCTGGCAGGGGCTCCCTGGGCTAAGCAGAGGGGCCAGAAATGCAGGGTCCGACACCCCTGAACCCCTGGCCGGGCCTTCTTTCACTTGTCTTTCTCATTTATTGACAGCTTTCCTTGATATTAAAAACAATTAGATGCTTATTCCAAGGGGCTGCATTGTGTCCAAGGCAGATGCAGGATATTCTTGTCTTGGGCAGAACTTAAACCTCTTTCTGTCTGAGAAACGCCTGAGCAGCTCAGCATTTAGGTGGAGAATTAACTCCCACTGTCCTTCCTTCCTCTTTAATCGTCGATGCTGTTGTCCACACGACACGACCTCTTGTTACGTGGTGAGGTTTGACATTCCTTCTCCCCTGTTCTGGAGATGGAATCTTTC
Organism: Otolemur garnettii; assembly: GCF_000181295.1. Taxonomy (NCBI): domain Eukaryota; kingdom Metazoa; phylum Chordata; class Mammalia; order Primates; family Galagidae; genus Otolemur; species Otolemur garnettii. The sequence goes on from NW_003852451.1 coordinate 1,118,659, forward strand.
TCAGAGAGAGGTGGGCTCCGTGCTGCCTTCCCTTCATTTGCCGTACAGCAAGGTGGGTGTTTGCACACCTGCCCCATGTCATTTGTCCTGGGTTCTCTTTTAACCCAAGGTGGCTTTTCACTCACAGCCACGCGCCCTTGATGCTCACCACTGAGAAGCGTTGGCCAACAGAGCAGGCAAACCAGCCCCTACTATCCAGCAGCTCTCTGACCAGTCCACGCCTGGACTGAACACCCACCTGGCGGCTTACTGTGTTGCTACAGAGCCCATAGCAGTTGGAGTCTACAGGACAATGCATTCCACACACCTAGCCAGGGATGCGTCCACACAGCAGCTGAGGGAGCTGCACCTTCTCCCGGCCAGTACCCTCAACTCCACCTACCACCTGCCTTTGTAAGGCTCCACTTGCAGACGCGTCCCCAGAGGGACTGGGATCCTACGAGTTCACTAACCCCACTGCGTCTGCCAGCCTGGGCTGCTAACCGCCACATGGCGGTGACATCCCGGCGAGGCCAGCACTGGCCACCAAGGAGCATCAGAGAGCAGAACAGGAGCTTCCATTCCAACAAGAGTCCAAGCGGGTGCGTGGAGACCTCCAAAGATCAAATGACTTAAAAAATGCTTTGCTCTACTTGTGGCTCGATGGAGACTCCTAAGCTCTCAAAAAATACACATTTGCTTATATGAGAAACAAATTAGCTAAGGCATAATCTTCAGGAGTTCCCACATGGTTGTGTAAATTTTCTCAGAAAAAACAAATGAGAAATCATTTCCTTGCTATCAGAAGCCTCACGTGTGGGATCTTAGCCACACTCAGTGTTCCGGCAAGTGGCAGGCACTGATCTGCCTGTCCCTCTGCTCTCTAGAGGAATCTACCATTTGTTGTAAGGAGAGCATGCTGGGGCTGGGCACGGTGGCTCACGCCTGCCATCCCAGTACTCTGAGAGGCCGAGGTGGGTGAATTGCTTGAGCGCAGGAGTTTGAGACCAGCCTGAACAAGAGTGGGATCCTGTCTCTACTAAAAATTAAAAAAAAGAGAGAAAAGAAAAACTATCTGGGTGTGTGGTGGGCGCCTGTAGTCCCGGTCACTTGGGAGACTGAAACAGGAGGATTGATGAAGCCCAAGAGTTTGAGGTTGCTGTGAATTATGACACCACGGCTCTGTGACAGAGTGAGACATGAGACTCTGTCTAAAAAAGGAGAGAGAGAGAGTGTCTTGCAGGTACACAGAGGCTTGGAGGGAACTAGCTCGCTCAGTGCAATGCCTGCTGGTCTTGAGGAGTCACAGCTGGCCAGCAGCTGGTGAGGCCAGGTGAAGACCCCTGAACCACCAAAATGCAGTCGGTCACTGTCCTCTTACTTCAACAAGCCCAGGCCTGGGGTCCCTTTGCAGGCCCCAGCTCACCCCTGCCTCCTCTGCTCCTTAACTCTGCCTTTAGTCTCCCAGACGCCCCCATCCACCTGCTTCCAGGCCCTGCTGCCATCTGGGGCCACCAGCTCACATCAGGTTAATACTGAAATTGACTTCCAGCTCCCCTGTAGACTCTGCTCTTCCTTCTTTAAGACCACCCCATATCAGCAGCACACAGTCTTGAACTTGCCTCTCAACCTGTCCCCCTGTGTGGGGCTTCCATAGCTCACTGTTCCCTCAGTTCTAAATGCGCTGGCTGTGTGGACACCATGCATGTTACCCTGCCCTGCCCCAGCAGACATGACATCTCTAGACCTCTGCCCTACTTGGCCTCTCCATAGGGCCTCCCTGCCAGAGCAGCTCTGTGCCCTGCAGCATCTGCCATCCATGCCTGACCCAGCCACCTGCTCCCCATCCCTCAGACCCAGCTCAGCCTCCTCCTATCTGCACCCAGCCTGCTGCTCCCGGGGCCAGTAGTAGACATGTGCCCTGAGCCCCTCATGCTGCCACACGAGTGGGACTCTGCAGGGTGGTGCATGTCTGACACAGAGCAGGATTTCCAGTGGTGTCTGCATGTTTCCTGCATCCAGGCAACTTACCCACTGAGCAAACCCTTCCTGGGTCAGTCCTGGTCACACCTTCCTGTGAGAGCACAGAGCTGGGCCACCACGCAGACCCCGGTGTGTGACTGTGGGGGGGGAACCCAACTGGCTCCTGTTGAGGTCCCACTGAGCCAGAAACAGCAGACACACTTGCATCAGGGGGTGGGGAGAGCAGTTAAAGGACACACAGTTTCAATCATCATGGAAGTGTTGAGAAAATCATGACGGTGCTGTGAGATGTGCTTGAGTCAAAAAATCAGAACGACGGGTCCACACCGTGGGGTCTTCTTCACACAGACCCTCCAGGAGGCCCAGTTGTCAGACAGGGACCCTGGGCCTGAGGGGTGTCCGGGTGCTCCCCCTCTTTTGTCCATATCGTCCCTCCCTGCCCCCCAGCTTCCCAACAGGGTGGTCCTACAGTGGCCAGGGGCACAGATGTGTGAAGTTCCTTTTTCTCTACCAGATAAATTAGCTTCTTTGGAGAATTCTTTCATAGTAGGTAAAAATAAAAATAAATGACAATCCTAGTTCCCTAAAAATGACATCCTGAGCTATCCCTTAGCATCCTGGCTATCTCAGTGACCACCTGCCCACCCCAGGTGGGACGTCACTATTTCCTTCTCACACAGTAAACTTGGCTGGACACAGTGGCTCATGCCTTTGGGAGGTCGAGGTGGGAGGATTGCTTGAGGCCAGGAGTTGGAGGTTACAGTGAGCTGTGATGGCATCACTGCACTCCACTGTGGGGGATGGAGCAGACTCTGTCTCTAAAAAAATAAAAATAAAAGTGGCAAACTCTTCGTCTGTCTGCCCGTCCTCTGCCTCTCTCCTGCCCAGGCCCAGCAGACACATGTTCCTTCCCGCTGTGATCATCCGCATTTCCCTGTTCTCACCCCCAGCCCCTTTCTACACACTTCACACACGTCAGCCTCCACAGTCACAAGCGCATGGCTTGTCTGCGGCAGTTAAGATCTCGAACACCACCCAGGACAAAGGTGGCAGGGTACAGACAACTCCCCAGACGGGCCCTTAGCTGTAGGCAGTGAAATCTTCTTTTTTCTTAACAATTAATCAAGAGCAAAGTTAAACAGAAGGTTTCTGAGGAGGCTCATTATCTCCCTTCCTACCTCTCTGCGCCCTCCTGCGCCGGGTGTGTGATCCCTGCGGTGGGCCGCAGCGAGCAATTCTGTTTTCCTTCCCTCTGGGAAGAGTGGCGACCACCGCTGCTTGGCAGAGGCTGCGGGGCCTACGGAGGAGCACAGTCAGCAGCTGGAAACACACCATCGCCCAGGCTCTTTCCTGCCAAACCCAGACATTCGTGCTGAGGCTGCGACTGGAATTGTGATGTGGATGTGAGTGGCCAGCCACAGCTGGGGCTCCTGTCACCTCGCAGTGCTGGCCTGCGGGCAGGGCATGCCTGAACCCACAGGGAAGGGTGGTTGATTTCTCTCCTGCCAAAGAATGTCAAGACTCAGAAGAAACACTAACAGATTTCTGGTCTAGGCTCCTTCCTTTGAGAGAAGCTGACCAACAGAGCACCAGGGAGAGGGGAAGGTGTGCCGGGAACACAGCAGGTCCCAGGTGATGAGCAACCAACCTGCTTCTAAGAAACATCTCTCTCAGGATGCCTTCCTTATTTGAATCAAAAAGTTCCAGAGCTGAGACGGCAGCATTTTAAATCCAATCCTCTCATTTGTCAAATGGGCAAACTGAGACCCCAAAGCACCCCAGGGACACACCTTAGACAGAGGGCTGAGCTGGAGCCCTCCAGGGACACACCTTAGACAGCTGACCTGGAGCCCCCAGGGACACACCTTAGACACCTGAGCTGGAGTCCCCAGGGACACACCTTAGACAGCTGACCTGGAGCCCCCAGGGACACACCTTAGACAGCTGAGCTGGAGTCCCCAGGGACACATCTTAGACAGCTGAGCTGGAGTCCCCAGGGACACATCTTAGACAGCTGACCTGGAGTCCCCAGGGACACATCTTAGACAGAGGGCTGAGCTGGAGCCCCTAGGGACACATCTTAGACAGCTGACCTGGAGCCCCCCAGGGACACACCTTAGACAGCTGACCTGGAGTCCCCAGGGACACATCTTAGACAGCTGAGCTGGAGCCCCCAGGGACACACCTTAGACAGAGTGCTGAGCTGGAGCCTCCCAGGGACAGATCTTAGACAGCTGACCTGGAGTCCCCAGGGACACACCTTAGACAGCTGACCTGGAGCCCCCAGGGACACACCTTAGACAGAGGGCTGAGCTGGAGCCTCCCAGGGACACATCTTAGACAGCTGACCTGGAGCCTCCCAGGGACACATCTTAGACAGCTGACCTGAAGCCCAGTTACTGAACTCTCATCTTGGAACCACAGAGCTGACCTTCCTATATCATTGCCTAGCCCTGTGTCCCCCCCAGCATCATGGGCAGCGACTCACAGAGAGGAAGCCATGGCTGCCTTCTCCATAGGGATGTCTCCCAGCTATCACCTGCCCCAGGGTGCAGAGATGCAGGCGAGGGGCACGGTTGGCAGTGGAACTGAGGAACCCTGTGTGTGTGTGCATATTTACAATCCATCACAAACCAACACTCTGGTGAAAAACAATTAAAATTAATTGTAAGGAAAATCAAAGATAATAATAAAGATATTACAAAATATAAGCCTGTTTGTAATTTATCACATTCAATAGACTGTCAAATTCTGGTACAAGCTCCTAATGTTTACTCTGAATTTCTTCACTCCGTTAGTTTGTAGAGCTTTAAGACACTCAGCTCTAGACCTTACACAAGTGAGACAACACACCGAACATCCCAAGAGTGGACTTTTCTTCCAGTTACCTTACGTAGCCATTTTATGGAAGTTAGAAAGATACAGATAGTCTTTAGACACATTGTTAAAATCAGAAAGTAAATGCGACAAATTACAAGTACCGTGCTGCTTAATGTCTTTGGACCTAAACACGTTTCCTTGCTTTAGATGAGTTGTGTTTAAGAAAGTTAAGAACTAATTTTAGTTTCCAACCACTTCAATGCCCTTGTAGATTTTCTCTCTTTGCTTCTTAGAAGTGTCTACCTTACACCTCATTAAAACACTTGATATGATACTGCTCAAGGAATAATCAAATGGAAATAACCAAATGATGACTCAGTGGAAAGTGCCCTGCGAGCTGAAATTAATGAAAAATTATAGCCACGCATCTTGCAGCGCATAGAGATGTGGGGAGGACAGAAATACAGAAAACCATCCGTGCCTCTGCCCCAAAGAGCACCGATCCTGGAGCTCATGGAGCACCTGACACTCCAGGGCTTCATGCTGGCAAAGGGAGCAGATGGCCATGGTGACCGTGAGGAACCCAGCCTGGTCCACACAGAGTGGCCAGCCCGGACGCAGAGGTCAGATCTCAGGAAACTGGGATGTTGGTTCTTGTTTGACTGTTGATGGGATGAGTCACTGTAAGGGGAGTTTCATCCCCTGGGGTGCCCCAGAGGACGGGACTGGCTGCTGGACCAAAGCCCCCACCCCAATGCTCACTGCTAGCTGGGTTTGACATTGCAGGTGTGTTGAAACAACTTGAGTAAGAGATTATTTTTCTTTCAAGTTGCCCCCATATCTAGAGTTTTAAAAGGGTGTGATGATATTTCTTAAGAATTAAGACATAGCTCAGCTATCTATCACTGTTAGTTTCTGGCCATGGCAATGTGGGTAAGGAATAGATCTCTTAAAGTATATAAAATTTAAAAGTGAACACATCATTTTTTAAATTCAATTCTTATTACTTCCTAACAGTTATAATTGGTTTCACATGCAGGATTTTGTTTATGGCAACAAAGACCCAGTCTGTACCCAAGAACTGTAGAGTTTGGGCCTTTGCCCCATCTTCAGGAGGAGCGGGGTCCGTGCTGGACAGGCAGGCAGTGTCTGTCACCAGCGAGGGCCGGCTGGGTGACTGGCATGCTGTGGGTAGTGTCAGAGCTGTGACAATGCAGCTTGGCGTGCTGAGCAGTGGGGCACCCGCGGGGGACGTGAGGCAACCCGGGCACAGTAAACAAGCGCATGCTCCCTGGACACAGCAGCTCTGCGGGGCTGGGCAGGAGGGTACTTAGCCCAGGGCTGTAGCATCACACTGCCCACCTCCCGCAGCCCTGACGGTAACCTCAGCACTATGAAGCTGCTAATGCTGGGGGCAGAGGCAGACTCGGGTCTGCGTGAGGAGGGGGCTGTCTGGACTGCTCGGCCCCTTTCTGTGGGGGGCTGGGATGCTGACACCTTTCTTCATCTTAAGAATGTTTTTCTCCATCTAGACCTACAATCTATATGCCACCCTTGGCCACTTCAGGATGAACTGAATGATGAGATCCAGAGAATGACGGAGAGAATAACCGTCTTTGAGACTGGTGGGCGGTGCTCACAGGGCTGTCAGCTGAGAGGACCCTCCTCTCCGGGTGAGGCCAAGTTCTCTAACCTGGACAAGAGAACCAGAGAAACCTGCGTTTCCCTCCCACTTCCTCTTATTCTCTAAGAAGACTCTGCTCAGCAAGGTGACAGCTGAAGTTTGAGGTAACCAGACAATCTAGTTTTGACTCATTTCTAATTCAAGAGGTCACAACTTTTAAGCAATCTTTCTTATTTATTGCAATTTTTTCATAAAAGTTCCCTCCAGCCATTCATGTACTCATGGTTCCTCATTTCTGAAAAGTAAGAATAAAGAGACTCAAGTTAGATAAATCAGGAAGTCTGTGCAGGCACCAGAGATAGCATCTGAAATCCCACAGAGCCAGAGGCTGCCCAGGCCTTGGGTAGGGTGGCGGGGAGGTCTGAGGAGGGTGGCCTGGCAGTCTGGCTGCAGGGAGGAGGTTGAAGGCTGCAGGGGACAGGGCCACTGTCCACACCTCTGACCTAGTTCCTCACTACCCCTGGGTCCCAGCTGTGTGGTCACAGACTCTGACCCTGGTAGTCCCAGTCTGAGCAACTGCCCCAAGTGCAGGGCACCCCTCCCCAAGCACACAGAAGCTACTGGACACCCACAGCACCACAGCAGATGGGAGCCCTGTTTCCTCTCTGGGGCTCCCCTCAAGCACAAGCTGCTGCTTCTCTGACCCTCTGACCAGAGCTAGTCCTGGGGGTGAGGAGCTGGCCCCTTTAGGGACGGCAGGATTTAGCGTCCTTGGTTTCCTCTGATACTTGCTTTCCTGGCTGGCAGGTATGGGGGGTGCAGGGTGTCATGTGGCATCTGAGAGACAGGCCCTGATGTGACTTGAACACGGATGGATAGAGCCCCTGGGGGCCCCTAGCATCTGGAATGGTGGGACAAGCACCTCATTATGTGTTTGTGAACATAATCGCCTTGTGTCTGGGGCAGGTCAGATGCCAAAGCTTGGTTAGGTGAAGAGGAGGTGTGAATGGTTCTTGTCGATCTGAGTGGCCTTGGCACTGGCCCTGGTCCCCCACAGCCACTGAGGGTACCCTGTGAGATGCAGGCAAATCTCACCTCCATTTTCTTACCCTGGAACCCTGGAAAACTTCCTGAATTCTCTGAAGTCCAATTTTCTCATCTGCAATCAGTGTTAAGGTCACCCCATCTACTGTGAGAGTCACGAGAGCTGAGTGAGAAACTGGGGAGCACGTTTGCTACTGACAGACACAGCCAGGCCTCCTGCCATGTGAGCTCGGTGCTCCCAGAACAGCAAACCCCACTTGTGGGTGGCCATCTCGTAGGTGTGCACAGCAGCATGTGGGCCATTCAGGATGGCTGCTGTGTGTGGCAACGTGGCTGGGTGGGGGCAGCACTGTGGTTGAACGCCAGTCTAGATGTGGCTGGAAGGTATTTTTTATAGGACTAGCATTTAAGTCATTGAACTTCAAGTGATGCAGATTGCTTCCTTAGCTGCTGCGGCCTTGCCCGTGCTGCTGAAGCCTGAAGTGGAGACGGCCCTGGAGCAGGGCGGTGGGGGTGGGGGGGTGCAGCAGCTCAGGCTCCCGGCCTCCACGCAGTCTGCTGCCCACCTGCCACTGTGCACTATGGCCCCAACTGTCCCCTTAGCAGGGATCCCCCTTTCTCTCCCTGCCTCCTGTGGGTGCTGTGTTTCTGGAGAACGTGGCCTGCCACAGGACATCAGGGAATTTTAACTGTTACCATCACCTGGTTGCTGCTTTCAGGCCCCACATGGGCCATTCGAGCCTCATTCCAGGAGAATTTGTTAAGAGGTTGTTAGTGCAGCTACTGGGAGGTCAGCAGTCTGGTGGACGGAATGTCCGACCCGCGGCCGCCACCACGATGGTATCGGATCTAATCAGCTGTACATGGATCTAATTGGTGTGTCACAGCACCGACAGAGTGAGTCACTGCTTCTCGGTGGATGGGACCGTGACGTAGCCCTTCACTGGAAGCTTTTTATCTGAATCATGGGCAATAGATTTTAATGTTATCCATTTGCCTGCCATGGTGACGATGCCACTGATACATACACAACATAGATTTGGAGTTTACATTCCTCGGCCATTATCAACATTGCAGTCTCTCAGGAAAGGAATCTAATGTAATGGTGAAGGGTAATATTGATGTAAAATGTGAAAACCCTGACTGTGCGGCCTGCTCTAAACCACGGCTCTTCTGCGGCTGTAACTCAGGAGATATCCCTGCCCGGCTGAGCCCAGAGGCTCTGTCCCCCCAGGTGTGTTGTCAGCACAAGGCCACTGTAAGTGTTAATATTTCTTGAATGAGTGGATGAGAAAAGGAATGAATGGATGGTTAAGTGCACAGCTTGCCTTTCAATGGCTAGCAATCATGTACAACTTATTTTTAAGGAAAACTTTCTAAAATTTAAAAATTATGTGCGTGCACACCCGCAGTCTGCAGGAGGAGTGGGCAGGTCAGTTGTGTGGCTTTCCCAGCTGGGTAGCAAAGCTCCCACTTGGCCCACGACTCAGGAGCGCTGTGTCAGGGACATCCTGAGAAGGTGGCTGTGCACACTGTCCCTCTAACATACGGCTCTCCAGAGACAATGGGGAGGTTTATTCTGTTATGCACAATACCCCTTACATTATCCAAAACTTCACTGGAGAAAAGAATGAGAAATGTCTCTGCCAAGTCACTCTTTGACTATAAAATCCCTGGTTGCTGGTCGTGAAATTTTGAATAATACCCACATAAGTATTTCCATCTTAGAATAATGGGATTTGGGAAAATTAACATCCTTTTCCACTAAGTTAAATTTGAATGTAATGTAATTTGTGATCACTGGGGAACAAAACAAGACATGGTTAATTAATTACATTATGTATGTGGAGAAGTCTGAATGGAAGTATTTTAGATGACTTCAGGGTATATTGAAATATAAAAAGTAAAAGAAAGCTGTTTGGGCTGACAGCTGGATCAAGTTAAATTAAGTCTGACTCAGAATATTAATTTTAATACTATATAAATGAAACAGCCTATACACTCTGCACTGTTTCATGGAGTATTGTGAGACATTAACTTTAAGATGTGATTTTGGCCTGAGGCCCCATGTGTATTGGGCAGCCTGCTCCTCCACCTTACAAAGTATCCCAGCAATCATGGAGTCTCTTGGGTTTCAGGAAAAGCTATTAAATGTTTGCAGATGTCCATCCCTGAGCAGACCCTTCATTGTGTTCTGTGGGGCATGTGGGGAGAGCAAAGTGTTGGACAGTATTGGTTATAACCGCGGAGTCTCTTCCAGCAAAGCCACTAGGGACGGCGTGACCTGGGTGACGATGGGGGTCTTTGAGCTCCCAAACAAGACACAGACTTCAGGCTGTCCTCCCCAGCGCGTCACCAGGGCCCAGACCAGCCTGGGGGGCTGGGTGGAGGGGACAATTCCAGTCACTTCTCAATTCCCAACTTTGCAGGGCCCTGGGTTCCACAAGGGCTCTCTCTCCAAATTTGTTAGTATCTTAGGCTACATTCTTTTCTCAGATAAAAGTCTGACTCCCAAAGATAACACTACTGAGACCAAATGAAAGCTTTAGCCGAGACTTAGGGGAACATCTGAGTTAAGGTCCCTTCAGAACATCCATGCAAAGCTAACGTTATGTAAGCCACTCAAAGAGAGGTCTGGGGGAAAATCTCATGCTGCTTTTGAGGGTTTTGGACCATGTTTTTAGTTCAAATTAAAATACAAAGCATCCAGGATTGATTGAAATAAACATATTGTTGTGCAAATTAAACATGCTTCCTTCATCCTCCAGTTTGAGACATCACACGTGTGACCCTGACACCCTCACTGAAGGGCCACAGGTCCTGCTGGTCTCGCTCTCCCGAACCTTCAGAGGAGCACCTGGCAGGCCAGGTCGGCCGAGCTGCCCTTCTCTGCACTGGCTCATCTGGAGTGCTTTCCTGTGGCCTTGCTGCCCATCTCACTGCATAATTTCACAGTTTTGTGGATATTGTCCTTACTAAAATTTAGAGTTAGAGAAAGCAAGAGAACTTGGAATTAAAGCAGCCCCACCAGTGAGACCTTCCTGGCAAGCCCAGACGGGTCCCTCCTGGGGGGCAGAGGGCTCTGTGCAGGTGACCCCCAGAGAACTCCTACTGCCCTGAGCTCATAGGTCTTACAGATAAATGTTAATATTCTAAGCTAAGGGAAAAAACCAGTTTGCTCTCAAGTACAGTTGAGGAATAGATAGAATCAAGGCTTGGTGGTTGTTAGGAAGTTGGGAAGAGGGAGAGGGAAGACTTCGGGGATGCACAGAGTCGGCCCGTGAGCTCTGAGTTGGGAAATGATGGAGACAGAGCGTATTTGGGGGAAAGCTCTGTGCACACTCACCCTGAGGTCCCTGCATCTCATGGGGAGACATTTGCATATGTGAGCAGAAGGGGCTGGATCCACAATTCTCAGTGTTATCAGCAGGGGTACAGTCACTGAGGAGCCTCTGTGGTGTGGACCGGGGTGGGGGGGGGCAGCCAAGCATGGACATCCTCAGGATGCCAGCATCTGGGGGTAAGCTGTGGGAGCACTCACACTGGCAGATGGGAGCAGGACGGCATGTCTTAACCAGCCACAGCAGGTGGCCATGGCCACTTGTGCAACTCCTGAACTTGGGAAGGACACACTGCCCACCAGCCCAGAGAGGGACAGTGCCCTTGGGCCACAGGGAGCAGCCCCACGAGTGTTTCTGAAACAGGACTTGTGGAGAGGGGACTCTAACTCAGTGGCTGAGGTGGGGCCAAGTTTCTACATTTCCAGCACATTCCCAGGAGACCCCAGGGCTGTCTCCATCACAGTCAGGGTGATAAAGTCGCAGGGCACAGTTCAAAGTGCAGAAGTAGGTGTTTGTTCCATACTTTGTATAAAACACTCCCCTGTCTCTCTTCCTCTGTTTCTCCCTCTCTCTCTCTCTCTCTCCCCTCCTCTGTTTCTCCTCTCCCCTCCTCTCTCCCCCTCTCTCCACTCTCCTAATGCTCACGGCAGTCTTTCCCTCTGGGTCTTCCCCATACAACGCTGCCTGTAACTGTTTTCTTATAAATGTATTTTGTTTGTGATGTATTTTTAGACCATCTCCGGTCTCTCCAATTGTCAGTATTTTTCACTGTTATCACAAAGTACCACCATTTAGTCTGCCTGCCCAATGCCACACTGAAGGAATTCTGATTGATTCCTATACCCAGACTATTCAAGTAATTTTAACAATAGTATTCATGTTTTCCTTCATGAATTCATTTAGGTTGCCTAAAGCCAAAATTTCACAGGAGAAATGGCAATTATCCCCTTGACATAAACCTTTTTTTATACTGAGCTTCTATTTTTAATACATCATATGTAATGTTCAAGGTATTTAAGTGATATCTCTATCTCCCCTTCTCCGTCCCCATCTCATTTATAATTCAACCAGAATTTCCTGTTCACTCAGTTCTTAGGAACCTAGATACGTACATAGTAAACTTTCCCTCCCTGCAGTTGTAAAAAGGCACCTTTTAGAGATGCTTCTCCCTTGGTACATTGCTGAACCAAGGGAAGAACATCTGCCCGTCACCCGAGCCAATCAACGGAGAAGCAGATGAGACATCATCAGTTTCACTTTTATTGACAGAAAAGCCAGCGATTCCGGAGAGCAGCAGGGCGGTCTCCCCAAAGAACTGCTCTGCTCTGCTCTGCCCGGCTGTTTCTCTTTGCTACTTTTTATTTTCACGATCAAAGTAAACACCAGCAATGTTACTGCTCATCACAGTAGAGTTAAACAGACTTCTCCTCACAGGTTACAAAGTTACACAGTATCTCCCTATCTTAAAGTGGTTACAGCTTCAAAGCATTTTTACTTTAGACTAGATTTATAGCTAGTGGGCACTTCACTGGGTGCACAGAGTGCCCTGGGTTCTTGACCAGTACCGTCCAGTTCCCCAGCTTCTCTGTGACAGCAGCCTCGGAAGTGAATGAAGCACGTCCATGGTAGGGCGTGGGCTCACGGAGCCTGGTTAGGGCCGGACCAGCAGCGCCTGCAGGAGATGGCTGTTCAGGTGAACGGTGGCTGGTAACAGGTACACTGTACAAAATTCTGGCAAAATTCTTGTCTTCATGACAAGCATAAGAAATATTTTCCCACATGTTGTAAATTACCATTAAGGTTAAATTTTATTTTTATCTTCATAATCAGAAAAGGAGAAACCCACCACCCCGTCAATCAGAAAGCCCCGTGGGTGACGTATTTCTGTTGTGTTCTGACCCGTGTGTAGCTGAACCACAGTGAAGAACTCAATCAATTTCCTGTTATGAAATTAACACAGTTTTTTCAATTCCCCTGGCAAAAGATCCATTTTTCCTAGGTAAGGATCTGGTTCAGAAATTCAGTGAGAAAGTCACCTTGCTGTGACTTTACTAGACAGTTTGTTTTGCTATTTCTCTCCTGCCTACTTTTACACAGGCCAGAGGCGTCTGTTCCTGAGAGCATTTTTAGTCTCCATCTCGGGGCCTTTACGGGTGGAGAGTCAAACAGCTCTGTGATTTCCACAGGCAGGTTTTCAAGACTCTGAGGATTTTTCATGTAGGTATATTTTGCTTTATTTTTGATATGTTGTTGATTAGGCTGCAGCACATACGCTGTGATTAGTAAGGTTCTAACACTATGGCAAACAAAACATTTACCATTGCACCAAATCCAGAGCCTCTACCTGGGGTCCCTCAGGACCGGAGACGAAACTCGTGCCTTCAGTATTGATCTGGGCAGGCTGCTAAAATCACGGTTCTCCCAAGGTGTTTCCCCTACCGTTACACACTGCAATCTCCCACTCACAAATCTGCCTTGGATACTGACAACCAAGCATTTCCCAGCCAGTGCCAAAAATAGTCAAATGAATTATGGCTCCTTTAACAAGCCCGTTTCCCTGAATGAATGCCAGATGTTCCGCAGGTGGCCTATAAGATTGCCACAAGTCCTCAATTCCCATAAATAATAGGAAAACCTGAGAATAAGCAAGGATACATCATTCTGAAAGTCGGCCAGCATTCCTGATGTTTTAACTCTTTGTCAACCCAAAAAAACAACAACAACAACAACAAAAAAAAAAATACACCATAGTCTTCCTTATACTAAAATAAAATAAATGATATGCTAGTACCTTGACGTTCAGAGAATACTGACATGCTCTGTGCCCAGCCCTGAGCTGTAGGAGGATGTGGGGTGGCCCGGGGGCCCTGGAGCAGCTGCCCTCATGGGAGCCGCAGGCTGGGATGCCAGCTACACGGGGGTTCCTCAGCTCTCTCTCCCCCTTCATCCTCTGCTCAGAGCGGATACCGCTCACTTCTACGTGGTGTCCCCACACATGGCCAGAGGTGTCCCTTATCCTCACACCTTAAACCTTTAAGTCTCCTCTGTCTCAGGTTATAGGGTCACCTTCTTATGCCTGATGTTGGCCTGAGCAGCAGTTTTTCTGTTATTTTATCTTCACCTATCTATACATTTATATTAAGAGCTGGGTTCTCATAGGCAGTACACAATTGTCTTATTATTCATCAATCTGATACTCTAGCATTTTCTAGAATTCCATAGTGCTAGGGTCATGGAGGGTGTATCTTTTGAGAGTATTAATATTTCATGAGATTATCGACGTGGTTAAAGCTACATCCTTGCTCATAGCTTTCTACTTTCCCCATCTGTTCCTTTTGTTTATTTCAAACAACTTCTTATTTCATTTTCATCTTTTCCACAGTTTGACTGAGGTAGAATTTACATGTCACACTCACCCCTTGTGAACACACTATTGGGTGATTTCTCTGTAGGTAGTGGAGCTGTCCACATGGCACCACAGACGCAGACCCCCCTCTTTCTGTAGATTTGCTTTTCTAGAAATTTCATGCAAATTAAGTCATAGAACATAAATGCATTTGTGCCTGCACTGATAGACTCTGTGTAATGTTCCTGCAATTCATTCAGAGTTTTGATTGAATGGGCAATTGATTTTTCTTAATTGGTAAATACTATCCCAGGCTCAGGAACACTGTGAGTCTGTCCATTTGTCTCTTGAGGGACATGTGGGCTGTTCTGGGCTATTATGAATAAGGGTGCTGTGAACATTGAGGTGTGACTGTGTGTGGACACGTGCTTTCTTGGAAGACATTTATTTACAGGACCAAATTGCTGGGTTGCATGGCCAGGGACGCTCATCTTCCTCAGTCAGTCTCTTTCCAATGAACTTCTTACAGCAGCTTCACCATCTCAGGCCCCCGCAATACCCGGTAACGGTGGACTGTGGGATTATAGCCTTTCTCATGGTTGTGCAGTGGTGTCTCACTGTGGTTAGTTTTAATTTTCAAATACTTTTTTTGGGTATGGGTTTTTTGACCACAGCATTTTCCCTTCCATCCTTAGCTGTGCCATCTCATTGTCTTTTGGTCACACAATATCTGTCACAAAGTCCACTGTCACGCGTATTTGTGCCTCAGGATGTACTGGGTCTTTTCCCTCTGGCCACTTCTAAGCTTTACACTGCTGGGTTTGGTGATCTGGTTGTGACATCTGGTTGTGGCAAGGATTTCTTGTGCATTTGTGTTCGTGTGTATACGTAACGCTTTCTTTATTGAGATTATTTTTAACTTCTTAGATCTGTTAACTTAGAGTTTTCATCAAACTTAGAAATGAGTTTTGGACACTACTTTTTCGTGCATACCTTCATCGCTGCTTCCCCTCCTGAAGCCCCAGCTGTGACTGCCTGCACCTTTTGCCGACACGACACAGAAACCGTGTGCTTTTCCCCCAGTCTTTTTCATCTCTGCACATCATCCGAGATGTGCATCTAAAATACCGTATTTTAATGGTATTTCCTTAAATTCACTAATATGCTTTAGAAAAACACATGAGCAAACTTGATTATGCTGACTTTGAGAACAAATATTATTCTGAAGCTAAAGACATGGTAACTGGAAAAGCTACAGGCAGAGCATGGCTTATGGGCTTTTATGAAAAAAGAGTTTTATTGGAACAACATCACCACGGTCACATATTTACACTTGGTCTACGGCTTCTTGTGAATTATGTTGATAAAATCCAGGAGTTCCAACAGAGACCACGTCTTCTAAGACCTAAATCATCTTCTTGCATAAGAAGTTGCATGTGCCAGTCTAGAGGCCTCTAACTGGGGTCCCAAACCACATGGGGATGGCTATTCAGGGCTTTAATGCCTTTTTATCACAAAGACCACCATTATTTTCTATTTAAATGTAAAATCCATTTTTCAGAAAAGCAATGTTTTATTTATTGCAATGTTTGATGGAATACACGAACTTGCATACAATTTGTTTCCTTCACTGGGTTTCAGCTATTAACAGTCATTACAGCCCATTGAAGAGAAATGGGCTTGTCTCCTACAGAAAGTCAGTACTTTTAAGTGTTCCAGAGCCTGCAAATGCTTGCATGGTGCCCGTGTGCTGAGAGTCCTGGCGGCTGGAGAGCCTCTCGGCTAAAGCTGTCTGTCACCTTCCACATGTTCCCAGCCTCCGCAGAGAGACCAGTGTGCCGCCCCAAGCCCATGTGGGGTGCACTCCTATGTGTGTGGCAAGCAGAGGTCATGCCTCCTGCAGGGAAAACGGGTGCTGCTATTCCAGGGCTGCCATGTGCCTTACTGGAGCCCTTCCTGGAATCAGAACCACTTAAACATCCACAGGTTTTCAGAAAAAGGTTATTTCTCTTTCTGAAGAGAAGGTTATCTTTTTCAGAAAGAGGTCATTTCTCTTGAGCCAACCAGTTAGCTCCTGAATGTTGCCTGGAAAAATATTTGCATAAATGGGTGATCTGTTTCTGTTCTAAGGCCAAACTGGAGGCACTGGGGGAGAAATGGGGAAAAATGAACCAACAGCTCCCAGGCACATTGTGACTGCCTTCCAGTTGGAAGGAACATTTCTCTGTCCCTCTCTCATGCATGCACACACACTCCTGTACACACACTCATGCACACACACTCCTGTACACACACTCATGCACACACACTCCTGTACACACACTCATGCACACACACTCCTGTACACACTCCTGTACACACTCATGCACACACACTCCTGTACACACTCATACACACGCCCTCATGCACACACACTCCTGTACACACTCATGCACACACACTCCTGTACACACTCATACACACGCCCTCATGCACACATACTCATACGCCCTCATGCACACACACTCCTGTACACACTCATGCACACACACTCCTGTACACACACTCATGCACACGCCCTCACGCACACACTCATACACATGCCCTCATGCACACACACTCCTGTACACACACTCATACACACGCCCTCATGCACGCACACTCCTGTACACACACTCATACACACGCCCTCATGCACACACACTCCTGTACACACTCATACACACGCCCTCATGCACACACTCATACACATGCCCTCATGCACACACTCCTGTACACACACTCATACACACGCCCTCATGCACACACACTCCTGTACACACACTCATACACATGCCCTCATGCACACACACTCCTGTACATACTCATACACATGCCTTCATGCACACACTCATACACACGCCCTCATGCACACACTCATGCACACGCCCTCATGCACACACTCATACACATGCCCTCATGCACACACACTCCTGTACACACACTCATACACACGCCCTCATGCACACACACTCCTGTGCACACACTCATGCACACACACTCCTGTGCACACATTCATACACACGCCCTCATGCACACACACTCCTGTACACACTCATACACATGCCCTCATGCACACACTCAAGAAACACTCATGAGACACTCATGCATATGCATTCATGACACACTCATGCACACGCCCTTATGCACACACTTATGCACACACATGCACATATACTCATGACACACTCATGCACACACAGAACTTTCCCACACGCACACCAGCCTATTCCTCTGCACATCTTGCCCTCCATCTTTTGTGCACCTCCTGGGATCCAGTCTGCCTTCTGCCATTTTCCCATCACATCTGGCACCTACACATTAAGTTCTATGAGGACAAGAGCTGACAATTTTCTCATCTCTGCTGTGTGCAGGTGGCAGGCATCATGTTAGTTGATATTCGCTACTCACTGCTACTGTCCCATGAGAGACATGCTGTCACCTGTCCTCTGTGTAGATGTGGAAACAGAGGGTTAAGGCTAAGTGAGCCCAGCATGTGACTCCAGCATATGACCCCAGCTCTGACCTCAGCGTGTGACTCTAGGGCATGACCCCAGCCCATGACCCCAGTGCTGTAGAGAAATCTCTGTATTCATTCACTCCACTGAATGAACGCACAGCTGTCTGCTTATGTGCATGTGATAAGGAATGGTGAGAAAGAGTTTGGAGAAAAGGTTATTTCTATGGAATTTCAGAAATTCCATAGATAGATGATTTTATTTATCATGCTGTTTCCTGGTGAATTTGTTCAAATTCTATTCTGTAGCTTAATTTTTAAAAAACTAAATCTCACAAGGCTGAAGTGCAACAGTCACACTATCACACGTGCCTGTTGGCTGTGCCACTGCTCCCAGCACACACACCCCTTTGGCTCCAGTGGGGTCCTGTTTTGGGGGGCCGTGATGGCTGTAGCCGGAGGGTCCCGCAGTGCCCTTTGCAGAGACAGAGGAGAGGCCGCCTTCCCTCACGCAGCAGGGGCGGCTGCTCTGGCCACTCAGTCACCAGTGTGCAGACTTGACTCAAACGTGCTCAGTGGAGACTGAGCATTTTCCCCACTGTGAGAGCCCTGTTGGCCCAGTGTGTGGACGTCGTGCCAGGTGCTATCAGCCTGGGCCCCAGCTTGCCAGGCAAGTCGAGGCTCCGGGACTGAGCTTCATGGATATTGAGAGAGTCTCCTCCTCCGTACCCCCACAAGACTATCAGTCTCCTACAAACTCCTGGGGAAATTACCCAGTGTTGTTCAGATACATAAGGATGCAATTTTATGCCTGACAGCTCAATAAAGCATATTTAATATATTCAATTCTTCAAATTTGAACCAGACACCTGGCCTGGTGGAATTTCCAATTCAGTTTATATCCCCCCAGGCCTCTGACACGTGTAACTGCTCACTCACTAACCCACACCAGCCACTCACTCACCTTAGTAAAAGCACATTTGGGGATTTTATGTGCTGGGATTGGACATCAAAGAATTGTTTTTATTACAGAGCTTTTACTAGCCAAGCCTGAGTGCACAGCAAGCCTCACTTGGCAGGGACCACGTCTGGGGGCAGTTAGCCGGAAGAATGAGACAGGTGAGTGTGACCTGCCAGGCTCCAAATTGAAGTCTCCCTGCTTGGAGCTCTGCGCAGACAAACTCCTCTCGCCTTTCCCCAACTCACTTTCACTTTCAGCTTCCTTCTCAGAAGTGATTCTCCCTCATCCCCCAGCCTCCAGTGCCCCCCTCCACAAGGCCAGCTGAAAGGTTTTGGGCTTACAGTCTATGAACCGCTTTGGAAGACTGCACTTTGGATCACACAGAAACGTATTGAATTCAAAGAATATTAAATGGAAAAGTAGCACAAAGGCCTTGTGAGCCACAAATTAAAAAATACCCTTCCTCTGCCCCACCCGGGTCATGGCCTTGCCCGGGCCAAGGGGCCACTTGCACTGCTTCAGCTGCGTTCCAAGAAGCACCTCCCACTGGAGCTCCTGGGGAAAGGCCACGGGGAGGCCCAGCGCAAGGTGCTGGACCACCCACTGAAACCAGACCACGGCATTTGGCTTCATCCTTGTTTTTCTAGTACACACCCCTAAAAAGAGCTCTTGGAATGTAAGACCCACGTCCTCTGCTCAAGCACAGAAGGAGTGTGTGTTCTCCTGCATCTCTTGGGATAATCATCTCCAGCCTCGAAGGCTCCCTGCCTCTGCTCCTAGAGACAGTAACATTAGGGACACAGATTCTGACCCTTCCCCATCAACATGATTCCAGACACTGAAGAGTCATCTACATTTCAGCTCTGGAACAAAACCACAGTATCTATAAATCAAAACTAACCCTTTCAGCTGTTTTTTTGACATTTCCAGCATGACACTTTCTTTTTCCACATAAATGACTGGAAAGATTGACTGCACAGATCTTGGAGCCCCACGTCTGTTGGGGTCTGTCCCCGCACCGCCACTTTCCAAGTGGCACTGTGAGCAGAGCGCTTTGGGTCATTCTGGAAACAATTGCTGCTCCTCCCTTTCTAAAAAATGCTACTGTTTATGCTTACCTTCTGAGCTAGAAATAGACTAAGTGAAATCAGCTTAAACGCTGACTCAAGGTGAAGGAATTGAGTGGGACGTACGCAGGTCAGAGTGGGAACTGGCTCCCTCTTTCTGACAGTGTGAATGTTTTTGATAAAGAAATGTGAAGAAGTAATTTTCTCCATCCATAACTGTTTGAAAAAGAGGAAATTGACTCAAATCAAAATAAAACACAACAAAAGTCAATAACAACAACACAACAAAAGTCAATAACAATAACAACAAACCATCTTGGTTTCACACAGGGGAAAACCTGATGGAGAGGAGCAGACGGGCCAAGCAGGTGTCAGCACCAGGTACAGTGCCGGCTCCAGGAGCCTCGGGGGCCAGGTCAGGCTGGAGGACAGTGGCCTCCAGTGTTCTCAAGCCCCTGCTGCTATTATGGATAACTGGTCTGGAAGCATGTTAGTCTGGGGGGGACCTGGGTGGAGCCTGGAGTCTGGTGAGGATGAGCAAGGCCCAGGTCCCACACCCGTGCCACCTGCCTGAGCCAGGAGGAGGTAAGATGGCCAGCCTCAGGACCTCCCAGAGTGGGAGGCCGGCATGTTGTATGTGGCCCCACACCTGCCTAGTCACACAGACGAGCCCCTGGTCTGGGTCTGATGAGCCCCATGTGCAGGGTCACTGAATGGCTGCGTGTTCTACACTGTCCACTCAGACCAGGGCAGAGCCCACATGCAGGGTCACTGAATGACTTCATGTCCTGTCCGCTCAGACCAGGGCAGAGCCCCACAGGCAAGGTCACTGAATGACTTCGTGTCCTGCACTGTCCACTCAGACCAGGACAGAGCCCATGTGCAGAGTCACTGAATGACTTCATGTTCTGCACTGTCCACTCAGACCAGGACAGAGCCCACGTGCCGTGTCACTGAATGGCTGCGTGTCCTGTACTGTCCACTCAGACCAGGACAGAGCCCATGTGCAGGGTCAATGAATGGCTTCGTGTTCTGCACTGTCCACTCAGACCAGGACAGAGCCCACGTGCAGGGTCACTGAATGGCTTCGTGTCCTGCACTGTCCACTCAGACCAGGACAGAGCCCCACGTGCAGGGCCACTCTGTACTGGCCTACCGTGTGCATCCCCATGGGGTGGTCCTAGAGCCTCTGCATCTTTTCTGGCCATGTCTGAAGTCTATGTGGTGTGGGGCCACTGTACTCCTTTGCCAGGAGGACGTTTGAAACTTGACCGTCAGTGCCTACAGTTCTTCTGGGTGCTGCCTATGAGGAGCGAGTCCAGTATGGGGAGTTCTGGAACCTTATGATACCCCATTAGTCATTTTCTTACCTGAACGTTCCCTCAGGGAGTCTGTTAGGAAAATCCTTCAGACAGAGATGTTCCTGGCAATGGGTGAGGGGGCCCAGCTGAGAGGCAGGCATGGCCCCCCAGCTCGTGGGAGTTGGTTTCAACTGACCGGACAGTTGCTTCAAATTATTGTACTAAAGAAATGCAAAACCTCTACCTTATTTCAGGCTTGTCTCAATTTCCAGGCCAAACATGGATATGTTTTAAAATTATAGTAAAATTTCGTTCTTATAATCATTGATTTGAGGGGTCAACTCCAACCCAGCGCTGGTTTGGCGTGCTCTGCTGACCGCCCTGAGCTGGGTATCATCACGCAGGATGGCCAGGCTGCCCCACACATTGTTGAGCAAGTGCTTGAAGATCAGCAGTTTAATGCTCCAGAAACTGTCAAAGTACCAGGGAACGTTCTGTCATCAGTGAAGAGCCCCCGGATTCCTTAGGACATATTAAATCAGAGCCTCCGGGGAGGGCCCTGGAACAGGGGAATTCAACTCTGGTCCACCACCGCCTGAGCGGCACTGAAGTGAGGCCGGACTACATGGCCCACCACAGCCTGGGGGTCCTGACCTGTCTGGGCAATCAACAAGCACTCTGGGGCCTTTGAAAGCACCCGTCACCCTGGGATCTGTTTCCCCTGAATTTCCAGTTCTACCCTAAAAACAAAAGACATTTTTTGGCTGAGCCACCTGGTTAATCAGGAGACGTGTTTTCCCTGTGAGTAACAGCCAAAGAGACGCGAGTCATTTTTACCCTTAAAGAGATGTGTCCAGCTGAGAATGAAATGAAGCTTGTTGCACAAACTCATGTGAAAAGTATCAAACCTAAACTTTTATTCTGAAAATTAAAAACCAGCAGCTGAAACATTAGAACCCAAAAGTGAGTTTCACAGAGACAGAAAGACAGCTGTTTCTGGCTGGGTCTGAGGATGGACAGCTGACGGCAGCGGCCCCAGAATGGTTTGCTGAGAAATCAGTGAGCAGAACCATTCTAGTAATGGAGGCGGCTGCCCAAGCCGGTCCCGCCAGCGGACCATGTGCAGTGCCCCAAGTCCTCTTGTGGAGAGGCGACACTTCACCCAGAGGAGCAGGTGACTCCCACGTTTGCTGAGGTCTGGGGAAATCACTTCTTACCAAATATTTACATTGTGTCTGTCAGTTTAAAGGAAGTACAAGAAATGAAAGTTAAGCCTTCAGCCACTTTGTCTCCAACTTCTTTTGGTTTATTTTGTTTGACAAAGTTTGGTTTTTGTCTTCAGAGTAAGTCTGTGCTTGGATTTTAGGCTCCGAGGGAAACTAGGGGTAATGATAATCAACCTTTTTTAAATAAAGCCCTAGAAGTCAGGTACCCAACACTCTGTGCAGGACACAACGTACCAGGATGAGAAGCCTCAGAGAACAGAGAAAACTCAAGTGTGCTTCCACCTGCCACAGCCCCCACCAGGATTTACATACTGATTTTCCTGTAAAATTTACGAAGTTAACTCCACTGCACAAAAATGCACCATTACGTAATCGATCTCTGAAATCCAAATGTGTAATGTTCCCTCTCCTGACATGACAGTCTGAATTTTAGTCTCCTGGGTAAGTGTTACCTTCTCTGTAAACACACATGGGGGTCGGGCTCCCAGATGCCAGCGCAGTGCAGTGGAATTTCAGGACGGCTGTCATGTACGAGTACACCTGTCTGCATTTAATCACTGTGGACTTAGTGTAAATTAAGGCATATTTTCCACTGTGTGCAGTTACGAGACGTAAGTTTCTCAATACAGTGGTTTCTAGTCTCCCCAGAGACAAACCTGGAAGGAGGTCTATGCAGGTAGCTCAGAGGAGGGGCGGGCATGGGCAGCCAAGGGCCTGCAGTGCGCACCCCTGTCCAGGCAGTCTTTCTGGCCCGTCAGTCAACGACACTCACATGGAGCACTCAACCACAGACACATTTTCTGTTCATGGAACTATCAAGTGACAGGCTACTGAACAGCCTGACTTAACGTTTTTCCCAGGAAAAATTCTCCTAACTAGCTTCAGGGATTCAATCTGCTGGTCTCCTCTGGTGCATAGAGGAGGAGGACCATGTCCCAGACGCCGTGCTTCCTGAGACTGAAGCTCTCAGCGTTGTGACAAAACCACTCCTCCTGCTGCAACTGGCCCCACGGGCTCAGCTGCCCCTAGACCTGGCCTTACCGTGGGCAGCCACACTCCTCAAGACTTCACCTCTGTCCTCAAACAGCATTTAAAACAAACATGGAGCCAGACATATGCCCGGCAAACTAACATTGACCACTGGGTGTCAAGTCCAGCATCTTGCCGGAAACATCTCTCAAGGTGAAAAGAGGGCAGCGGTCATGGGTGACCCGTGCTGGTGCTGGATGGCCCCAGTGTCACCTGTCATGTGTTTCCATGTGTGTGTCTCTCCTCATTCAGACTTCTCTCTCCACCCCACAAAGCCCAGGACTCTTGACAACATGATGAGATTGAGAACCTCCTTAGTGACCTGAATTTCACATACACCCCAGAAACAAAAGACCAAAGTTGGCTGGTGAAATCTTAGAGGAAGAGTTATCTCATGTTCCCTGTAACTTACATTATTCAGAACACAGTTGAAATGAAGCCTCCTTTGTCTTTTCCCTACCTTATAAAACATCACCTTTAAGGCGTCCTGAAAGACTGTCAACAGTCTCAGGATGCTGAGTTTCCCACATTTTACCACCAGTCAGTGCCAACAAGGGCCAAGGACCTCAAGTAGAACCCCCACACCTGGGTCTGAGTGGACGCCTCAGGGCCGTGAGCTGTCAGTGGATGCTGAGCTCTGGTTTCCTAGACCACGGACTCAGCAACATGACTGAAAACTCCTCCTGTGTAAAATGAGGCCTCACACGTCCTCCTTCACTGAGGAGGAGAAGCCACAGCGGGTGGGTGTCTCCTCCTCGGAGTGAGGAAATCCTGCCTCACTCCTAAGGTTCCCTGTAGACTCTACCTAGTCAGCCTTGGAAGCCCATCACCTCCTCTGTGTCCCCACACACTGTGTACCCTCCACGCTGATGGTGCACCCTCCACACTGAGCTCTCCCCCATGCTATGCTCCCTCCACACTGAGCTCTCCCAAATGCTATGCTCCCTCCACACTGAGCTCTCCCAAATGCT
>NW_003852451.1:1145050-1155573 GCF_000181295.1 Otolemur garnettii
TCCCTCCACACTGAGCTCTCCCCCATGCTGTGCTCCCTCCACACTGAGCTCTCCCCCATGCTGTGATCCCCCACATTGAGCTCTCCCCATGCTGTTCTCTCTCCACACTGAGCTCTCCCCATGCTGTGCTCCCTCCACACTGAGCTCTCCCCCATGCTGTGATCCCTCCACACTGAGCTGTCCCCTATGCTGTGCTCCCTCCACACTGAGCTCTCCCCCATGCT
Organism: Otolemur garnettii; assembly: GCF_000181295.1. NCBI lineage: Eukaryota > Metazoa > Chordata > Mammalia > Primates > Galagidae > Otolemur > Otolemur garnettii. The sequence continues at coordinate 1,145,275 of NW_003852451.1, forward strand.
GTGATCCCCCGCATTGAGCTCCCCGCATTGCTGTGCTCCTCCCATGCTGAGCTCTCCCACAATGCTGTGTTCCCCCACATTGAGCTCCCCGCATTGCTGTGTTCCCCCAATGTTGAGCTCCCCCACACATACCTGGATTCTCAGGCTCCCCAGCTCCCCAGGCCCACAGCCCCTCCTGCCACATATCTGCAAGTTTGAGGGTGGGAAGCTCTGTCGGAACACTGGGAGGTACCTGAGACTCCCCATTCAACAGCTCTAGCAAGACCAGGCTCATTCCCTGCTGACTGGGATTTTCCCAATCTCATTCCCTGGGCCACCTGGAGTCTAACAAATTCCAGCACAGGACGTGCTCTGAGCCCAGTTCCTGGCCCACCCAGCACAGTGCTACTGGGAGGCTGGAGAGGCCACACTCTCAAAGGTGTTTCCTGGAACAAGCAGAGCTATGTGTAGACAATTCTTGTCTAAGAACACATCGTGTTCTCTGAACGGCTACTCTGTTAAAACTGGGCAGTAGACACTCACTGCTCCTTGCAGAAAGCATTGAAACAATGTTTTAGGGTGGCGACATATAAATATTTATTAAAATGTCAAATAAAGCTCTAATTAACACCCAGAATTCCATCTTCCTTTGCACTGAAGAGAGTAGTTTGGTCCTTAAGTATGCTTTAACTGTAGGCTCATTCACTATTACCAGAGCAACTGAGGAGAGACAGAAGGCAGCCGTGACAGGGAGATGTGCAGCTGACCCCCAACTGGGCAGGGAGAGAGTCTCGTGGTGTCCGACTGGGGTGCTGCAGGTGTGCCCGAGACTGTGCATGCCCCAGATGGGTGCTGCGATGAAGAAAGGTCCCATTATGGATGGGACCTGGGGAAAGTGAAAGGCCCTTGCCTTTTGTCAATCTTAAAAAAAGTCTGTTTTGCTAAAAGGCAGCTGAATATCTGGGCAGCTGTTTCGTGACAGATTAGTCTAGACAATGTTTTCCAAACACCTCGAGTGGCAGAGTTTGCCTGAAGGACAGGGGTGCAGCCAGCCCCACACCAGCAGCAGGTGGGAAGCAGCGCCCTGCACACCTGGGCTCACGGTGCCCAGTCCTTGGATTCTTACACTCTCCGAGGCCTGCAGAACAATGCTCTAGCACAGATAAGCAGGGTCTCCAAGAGAGCGTCAGGCCACAGAGCTGGGACCTGCTGGTGACCGCACTGAGCTCCCTGGGCTGCCGGCGATCTCGGAAAGCTTTCTTACCATCAGAAACAGCATTTCTGTTCACTGTGTGATATGTAGCACGACCCCACGGAAACAGAACACTCAGCATCATGGAGGCAAAACACAAAAGGGTGCTCCTGAGAGGAGAAAGGGACAGACTTTCACACACGGACACCACACAGGTAGGCAGGTGAGCCTCAGAGCGGGTGTCCCAGGACAGAGTTTTATAGGAAACCCAGTCGCACAGAAACTCACGGGCAGTCTGAACAGGCGTCTCTGCTCACTTCCAGCCAGAGACCGGGGTGAGTCCACGTGCTGGCAGCAGTGTCAAATCTCTTGTGTTTTAAGAGTAGCCCAAATTTTGTCTTTTATGTCACATAACTGCTTTTTAAAATGTTATTTAAATAAACAAGTCTATAGGTCACCAAAGACAACTCTTTGGTTTCCCAATTTCCAGCTGTCCAGACCACTCAAACATTTTGTAAAGCACACTCCATTTTTTGAAGGCAGCCATGCACAAATGTCTAATATTAAAACTTTTCCCTTTACCTCAAATTGTTGTGTTAACATAACTTTCTAATATTTATTTATTATAATTGAGAAAATGATAAGGCTGTTTTGATAGACATTTAAAAACTAGAATCATGGGAAATAGACTACAATGGCTGTTTCATACACATTCAATGTATCCAAACTGTGTTTTGGTTACATTATAACAAGAAAATTCTAATCCACATGGGATCATAAAGGTAGTTGCAAATGGTGATTTTTCTTTTTAAATAGAGCTTTCCCATTTAGTTACTTCAAAACTGAACTACATCGGGTATTTAGTAGAAAGGTGTTTTGGTTTGTTCCCAAAGATAAATTAACTCACAAAATGTAACAACTTCTGCTTTCCTTACTATGAAAATGAAAGTCAGTCAGGAAACACCCAAAATTCATAGGCACCAAAACCATCCATAGCTCAGTCTTATCACAACTCATATTTTGTGGCAGAAAGAACACGCGCCTTGCTACAACTACACCTTCCCTGGCAGTCGGTCATTTGCCTGAGCACTCGAGGCATCTCCGGGGAGTTGGTTACTCTACTTGTGGTGTGTAGGGAAGGAGGGGCAGAGACCCGGCCTGCCCAGTGGTCCTATGGGCGCAGTGAATTCTGTGCACACACACAAGTCAAAAGGCTTTTCCATCTACCCTGTGAGCAGATCTGAGATACTTTGCTCAGAAGAAAAATAATGTGACAAGATGGACAAATGGATGACAAGATAGATGATAGATAATTGATAGATGATAGATGACTGATAGGTGATAGATGATTGATAGATGATAGATGGTTGATAGATGATAAATGACTGATAGGTGACAGATGATAGATGATTGATAAATGATAGAGAGATGATTGATGGATGATTGACTCATAGGTGATAGATGATTGACAAATCATAGATGATTAATGGATGATTGACTCATAGGTGATAGATGATTAATAAATGATAGATGATTGATAGGTGATAGATGATTGATGGATGATAGATAGGTAGATAGATATAATTGATGAATTGGAGGGTGAGAGACGTCTCAAGATTCTGGGGTCCCCAGTTTAGGAACAATTCATGTGAAGACCTTACAGAAAGAGCCTGTGTCTAGCAGTGGGGTCACACTGAGAAATATGTGAGGAGGTCAAAGGACAAAGGTGCATGGGGACATGATTATTTAAAAAGTTTCAGTGACAACGTCCATCTCCACTGATCTGATAAGTTGAATGAGATATCCGTAAGGTCTTCCCGTCCTGATCTCAGGCTTTAGGCTCCAGTCTCAGGGGTGTGAGTGAATATTGATTCTGGGAGAAGACACCCCCGGTGTGATACGGCTCCCACCAAACCCTGAAGGCCAGCCTCTCGCATCTCCATCCTGCCCACAGACGTGCTGACCACGCCATGCAGCACCCCTGTGCCTCAGTTTCCTGACTGGAGAAGCCATGGGAAGAGCATGGCTGACCATCTGGCCATCTAACACCTGAAAAGTCACAGAACTTCTGTTTTATGTTGCTTTGAGGTCCACCGTAGAAATGGTAACAAAAAAACCCACACGTAAATGATAATCAGAAACGATGAATTAAACATGTTGGGAACGGTGAGAAGCAAATGTGTATCTGACTGGTTGGTATCAGAGAAGAATTTACCATTTTAAACTAACTCAACATTGATTGTTACCATATGGATCTAGGTTTTCTTTTTTTCAAAGGAAAAAAGATGAAGATTTGGAGAGGGTGTGCCTAGGTTCAAAACAGTGATTTCTGCTAACCTTACTGCTTGTCAGCAGGAGGCCACTGCCACTCACAGATCCCGTTGGGAGTTTAAGGTTGTATTATTTGACAGAGTTTAGCTCATGATGGTTGTGGGGAAGTTAAAAGATCTCTACTTTTTATGCATTTGGCCCATAACACAGATGTGAAATTTCAAAACATAAAGCAGTCTGCTACTTCTCATTTTTACTCCCATGTGGTTGTGAATAAATGACTAGTGGTCTCCTTTTATCACATGGAATGGAACTTACCCCAGTCCATTATCCCGAGGAAGCCCAAAGAATGGGCTGTCACCCCTGCCAATGGGGTCTAGATGTGGGGTACCACCCAAGGGGAAGGAGGTGATTGGTGTCGGACTGGAGCTGCGCGGCGCAGGGTGCACAGCTCTGAAGAGCCCTCTGAAGGGGACGGCAGGTGTCCACACTGCAGGACATGTTTAAAGTTCACATTTGGGCCCACAGGCAAGAGTCCAGCTTTCTAGCCAGGTGAACCCCGCGGTCTTATCCTATATTCTGAAGAAACTTGCAAAGATCCCAGGCAGAGCTGAGGTCTGTGGGTGAAGGCTGCCTGCCTCCACCGTGGCCAGGAGCTGAGAGCATGGTGAGCCTGGGAGGCCGCTCTTCTGGACCCTACCAGAGAGCCCTGTGTTCTGGGCACGGCAAGAACTGGCACATTGCCAGTCAGCCTAAGCAGTCTGAATTCATTTCAGCTACAAAGCTACAAAGAGGATCAAGGAAGCCTTCCCTGCCCCACACCTCCGCCACCTCCGTAATACCTGGGGCAAGGAAGGAAGGTGAGTGGAGCTCTTAGCCTTCCCTTCCTGAGGCTTCTTGAGGGTGGGGGGGAGGTGAGGGGTCGGCGGCACATACAGTAAACTATAAAGGAAAGCAAGGGAGTGATGCTCCAACGTGGGACTTGTGAATGAAGAGAATCGGATTGTGGAAGGTTTGCAGGAGGCCGTCTGTAGTGCCGAGCACCACTCAGTTCTCCATGGGCAGCTGCATGGGTGGTACGGTGAGATTTCAGGGTTTCTTGCACAGACATAAACATATATGTAATACGTATTATAATTTTATAAATGTGTCAAATACATTTCATAAATAAAATTGAATAAATGAAAATATGTACCCACTTAGAGACATGCATATTAATGTTCACAGTGGCATCACCCACCACAAATAAACCAAAGTCAGCTCAAGTGTTCCTCGGCCCATGACCCCACAGGCAAGGCGCACGGCTCCAGAGGGTAACCGGGTGTAAGAGATCAACGTGTGGGAGGGCTTGTACAACAGCACATTTACTACAAATCATTGAATTGCACACTTAGAAGAGGTGAATTTTCATGTTATATAAATTAGACCCCCAAAGCTATAAAAAGATGGGTACAAAAAGAATAGAAAGAGATCATTCCCTGAGCCCCCGGCCACCAGTGTTTCACCTTCTCTCTCTCCCTTGCCCCCTACATCAGCTTTCTCCAAAGATGTTGACACAAGAAACAGAATTAAAGTGAGGCAAGAAACAGGCCTCGTGTTTGAGGAGGGGGCTGTTCAGGGGGCGCCATCAGAAGCCCGTCCCAGCACAACAGCTGGTGGGGCAATGGCTGCCTGTGACTCTGGCCCAGGCTAATAAACTGTGATGGGTTTTGTCTGCTTTCCTCAGACACGCAGAGGAATGGAACTGGACAGTGCAGGATGGCACACTCTTGGGATTCAAAGACGCATATGAGTCAAAAGTGAAAGGATGGAAAGATAGATCACACAGAGTCTAAAACCAACTGAGCAGCTGACCTCACATCAGAAGGAACAGAGTTTGTGGAGATTTCCCCTCCTAACTATTCAAGACTAAAACCATCAAACCAGAACATCAGTATCACAAAAACATACTATCTCTATGATCCTTCCAGGCTTCTAAAAAGTGTTTGCTGAATTAAACTAAGAATCCAAACTTTAGTGCTGCTTTAAAAGGGCTAAGTTTTATGTGTTTATTTCTTATAGTTTTAAGATGCTTTCAGATAAGTGTATTAAAAGTGATGTGTGTTAATTTTATTTAAAGTTTTATGAATCCTTAGAGATATATCACATCTCCCCATCTCCATTAAACATGTCATACTTGAACGTTTTTAAATTTCTTTTTTAATGCAGTGTTTATGCAACCCCATAAATCACGGCATTAAATGGCCTCTAAGAAGCTAATTTTCAGCAGTGAGGCAAAGACATGATGGAGAAGGAGCTTCTGAGGAGGCAGGAGATCCGGCTTTTCCAGCGGGTGATGCTGAACCAGGGATTCAGCCATTTTCCCATTTTCAAAAATTGTTTCCAAAATTCTTAGTGGGAGTGACAGGATCGTGGAGAAAGGCAGTGAGAATGAACCCCGCAGTCTGGGGCGCCCTCGGCTCCCTGCTCACAGTCTGCTGTCCTGCCGCCTCCAGAAGGTGAAGGAGGCCTGGGCCTGAACCCGCAGCTCTCCTGACACCCCAGACACCGAGGGTGCCACGGGGCCCAGTCTTTTCTGGGGTTTCAGCTGCAAACACAGCAACACCAGGGCTGCTGGCTGGTCTTAGGGGTGGGGAGGGGAAGCTGGGAGCCCCCTTTCTTCAGTGTAGACCAGTAATCTCCAGGTATGAAAGTGTTCTCAGCAGTGTGGAGGTAAATGTTAGCATGCCTTTCCTCTCCTCACAGTGGGGGAGGTGCAGGTTTCACTCGGGATGCCCCTAACTGTCCTCAGTTCCCCTGCAGGGACCCAGGCACCTGCCTCCCTTCTCTCTGCCACCTACCTCCCCTCTCTCAGCCCACCCACCTCCCCTCTCTCAGCCCACCTGCCTCCCTTCTCTCTGCCACCCACCTCCCCTCTCTCAGCCCACCTGCCTCCCTTCTCTCTGCCCACCTGCCCACTGCCACCCTCCATAGCTCTACTCCTCATACCTCCTCCTGCCAAGGCCCTGCACTGGTCTTTCTCCTCCCCTACCCTGACCAGGAGCAGCTCTGGGAGGAAGGCCCGATTTCCTCGCTTCCCACCCGCCGGCAGAACACAGTAACAGTAGTGGTGACAGTAAGGTATGAATGGGGTGGGTTCAGCTACAGGCAGCAGGGGAAACAGAGCAAACTGGTCCCAACATGCTTAAATCAAAAGGAAACTTCTTACCACATGTAACAGGAAGAACAGCCATATTCTAGTTCTGGCTCCTTCCATGGAGAACAGAGGGTATCATGTGGGAGGAGACAGTCACAGGGCCAGGCCCACTGCACGAGACCCTTAAGAGCAATGCTGAAAACGGTGGAGGGGCCTGACCATGACTGACACCACTGACCAGGGGGCCTGACCATGACTGACACCACTGACTGGGGGGCCTGACCAGGACTGACACCACTGACCAGGGGGCCTGACCAGGACTGACACCACTGACTGGGGGGCTGGACCATGACTGACACCACTGACCCCCCGGGGGGCCTGACCATGACTGACACCACTGACCGGGGGGCTGGACCATGACTGACACCACTGACCGGGGGGCCTGACCATGAGTGACACCACTGACCAGGGGGCCTGACCAGGACTGACACCACTGACCGGGGGGCCTGACCATGAGTGACACCACTGACCAGGGGGCCTGACCAGGACTGACACCACTGACCGGGAGGCCTGACAAGGACTGACACCACTGACCGGGGGGCCTGACAAGGACTGACACCACTGACCGGGGGGCCTGACCAGGACTGACACCACTGACCGGGGGGCCTGACCAGGACTGACACCACTGACCGGGGGGCCTGACCAGGACTGACACCACTGACCAGGGCCTACCCAGCAGACATCGTGTCCCACAGTCCTTGAGGCTGCCCATCTGAGGTACCCAGTAGCAGGCCAGTGTCTGTGGTCCTCCTGGCTCCCTGTGGTTGGGTCTGGTACCTGTGTCCCCATGTGACCGTCCCTCTGTGCACACACCTCAGTGTCTCTGCATTTGACCTGTAACTAACCCCCTTCTGAGGGGCTTGTCTGCCAATGCGGCCACCCTCTGAAGCATGGGGAGTTGACACGGGGATTTGGGGGTCACTGGAGAGCAGTGAAGTCAGCTTCCTGTGAGATGATGGTTTGTGGGAGGAGACAGGGGACAATGTGGGGTGTTGACTCAGGACACATGGGGTGCTGGCACCCATTACCCCAGCCTGTGTGGGAATTCTAGTGTCTGCACCCGGGTGGAGCGCTCGCCACTGTGCTTCCGAGCTGAGGAATAGTGAGGGCAGCACCCGTGCGGTTTCTGTCCCAGATGCTTTCTAGGGGTTTCCTGAGTACTTTTTGGGTCATGCTCAGTGTCCTGGGCCTTCCCTCCCTCAGCTATCCTGAAAGGGACAGCCCTCCTCTGGAGGCTGAGGTTCTGACACTGTTGGGCCCTTCGCAGCTGCCTTGCTCACACCCGCCGTGGCTTGGCACAGACCCTGCGATGTTTGCTGCGGCCTGCCCAGCGTGAGGGCCATGGGGGCTGCAGACTCTCAGCTACCAGATCCATCCAAAGGGGAGGGCCTGAGGCAGGGCCCTATCACTGCCGGAGTCACAGCACAGCCCATCTAATACCTTTGCTAGTTCCCTGCAGGAGAGATAGTTGGCAACTTAATTGCAGGTTTAAAGTCACTAGTGCTTCCCAGAGACAGTGAAATATTGACAGGTGAAGGTACACAAATCCCACTCTCTCCCTGTTTCTCTCCTCCTGAGCACACGCTATTCCACATTATTAAAAAGTGTAAGGAGGGAGGAAGAACTTCACAAAACTCACTGAAGGGAGGGAGAGGAATGTCCATCTACAGGGGATAGACAGGGGACAGCTCCAGACTGCTTGCTCACAACCTCAGGGGAGTGTGTGTGAAACGCCCTACAAGGGCTGCATCTCCAAGGACTGTAATCTGTGCCCTGAGGCCAGCCCCCCCACAGCACAGCAGGCACCCAGGAGTGAGCCAAGGGGAGCTCTCCCCATGCTGGGCTGGACCCAGGTGCCCAGCAGGGCTGTGGCTGGATGTGCACCAGCTGTGTGGCCGAGGGCACATGCTAGGCTGGCTCCATGCACACCCATGTGCTCCTGCCCTGATGACACAGTTGGACAGGGCCATACACGCTCCTGCCCTGACCAGGCAGCTAGACAGGTCCATGTCAGCCCCAACGTGCAGTGTCACCCTCTGCCACGTGGGTCAGTAGGAGCCGTCGAGCTCACGCAGGACTTTGTGGGAATGGTATTAAAAGGCAGCCGTCCTTCACAGGTGGCCTTGGGTCTGTGCAGAGGGATAATGACCTGCCCCGGTCCCTGCATCTCGTCATGTCACTTTACTGTGCCCAACATCTGTGCCCACTCTTTGTGTAGAGGAATGAGAAGAGGAGCAGCTTTTCTATCCTGTGAATGCTGTTACTCTGAAGGAGGCCTCTGTCTCCAGCCAGGTTGGATTTCTCCCTCTGACACCAGACAGTTTTCACTGCGTCATTACTACTTAGTTATAATCCCTTCCTTATTAAAACTTCTAGCACGAGATAACTGTAAAAAATTATGAATTGCAAATTAAATTACAAGAGGTGGTGGGGCGAGTCAATTTTTTCTCTCAGCTCTTCTGTCTTTCTCAGCCCTGTGCCAGATTCTGTTTCTCTCCCCAACCTTTCCACACCTATAGTTACATTTTTACATAAAAAGGACTCTCACTGTCCCTCATTCTCTATGAGCCACTCTTATCCACTATCAAATGTGTACATCTGTCTTCCACCCCGGGCGCGACTCCAGACACCAGCATTATGGAGTCTTCATATTTTAGTAATTCTTTTGCTATCCACATGCATTACATGAGAGTATTCTAAAGGATAAATATTTATCTAGCTAGTTTATTATTTCTTTAGATTAAATTCATAAAACATTATTGGCTAAAAGAGTATTCAATATTAAAATGTTTAGCATTTGCTGCCAGCTGGCTTGCAGGAAGGTTGAAGAAATTTCACCATATATCACTCCTCAGCGTTGAATAAGATCATTAAAAATCCAGGCAACAACTTGGTAGACATCTGTTGCTAGCAACGTTGATTTTTCCCTCAATCTTACCAGCATGTACAGTTCTTTTTGAATTTTCTGTGCTTGCCCTTCACCCTTTAAAAAAATCAGGGTGCACATGTTGTGTGAATAGTTTTGAAAACAATTTTATTAAGAATATTGGCTTTGTACGCTTGGCTGTATATGTTGAAACACTCATGTTTTAATTTTAATTTGACTTACAGAGGTCTACTCTCTGCTCTGCAATACAAATGCATATAGAAAACACCTTGTTTAATTTTATTTGACCTTTTGTTCTTTAGACTTTCATATCATGGTTTGTCTATTTTACTCCATCTCTAAATTGATGTTTATATACTGTTTTAAAATGATTATGTTGGTTTACTGCAGAAACTTTCAAATTCTGAACTCTTACTAGCTTTTTAAAATTTATTTTTCAGCATTGTTGAAGTATAACTGACAAAAGTTAATTTCCTTCTATTAATTTTACATTTTAATTTTAATTGCCTTTCTAATTACTATGCAGACAGAAAGGAATATATGTAGAACATGAAGAAAAAAGCCCAGCACACACAGAGGTGGGCCAGTCAGCTCAGGGAGAACCACTGGCATTAGTCCAGAACAGGCCCCTGCTGACCATCCTCCTCTTCTCATCCCCCCATCACACGTCCCTCCCAGCCCAGATCTGGGGTCATTGTCCCATCCCCCCCATCACACGTCCCTCCCGGCCCAGATCTGGGGTCATTGTCCCATCCCCCCATCACACGTCCCTCC
>NW_003852451.1:1155670-1163170 GCF_000181295.1 Otolemur garnettii
TTGTCCCATCCCCCCATCACACGTCCCTCCCGGCCCAGATCTGGGGTCATTGTCCCATCCCCCCATCACACGTCCCTCCCAGCCCAGATCTGGGGGCATTGCTCATCTTTTCCTTTATATTTGGCCACATTTGTTTTTATTATTTGTTTGGGATCACAGTCCTGAAAATCACAATCTTAAAAGATCAAAATCCTAAAAATATAATTCTGGAAAAAATAATTTTTAAAAACTCTTTGAAGGACATTTAGTTAACCTTTTAGAAGGGAATTTATTTGAAAAGCATAACAACAGCACAGAACATTGCAAGCCTACTCTACGCATAGCACAGGCAGCAGCAACACACGTATTTTAGGAGCACAAACTCAGTCACACGGGTGTAACAGTTATGAGCAGGTGAACCGTATTCACAGAAAAAAAAAAAAAAACTTACACCATTGTGGTCTTCTGAAATACCGTCCTGGAAAACCTAAGTTTTTTGACAAAATAGATCAAAACCCAGGGTGGGTATCACCACCCATGTAGTCACCCAAAGAGCTGAGATCTCATTAAATTCACTTCCCACTGGTGCAGATGTATAAAAAGTACACGTCCTCGTTTACTGAGGAACTTTCCATGTTTTCAGCACACACTCAATGCGTACACACATGCCTCCTCCTGACGCTGCACTTTGACAGAGTCACATTTGCAAACCAATGCATAGATGAATTAGCCCTCTCTAAAACTCCCCCACCGTTTACACCTCCAGTATTGGAAATGAAGGGAAGATGAAATACCTAGCATAGTGAATTGTGAAAAATAATGTGATAAGACAGAAAAAAAAGACACGTAATGAACCTCCAAAGCTAAAACTAAAAAGAAAATACAGTACATGAGAAAGTGCATCACAGAGCTAGACTACAGCACCTGCAGGCGCTGCGCCTCTCAGGGTCACGATGCTCTCAAGTTCTGCATCATGAGCAACAGCTGCGTTTTTTCTCCAGGACGCGGCTGTCTCCAGGGAACACAGGCACGTGCCTGTGCCTACACGGTGCTGCTCTGTGAAATTCCTCTGTGATTCCGTGTACATCAACGTGAGTGTTTCTCAGTAAGCGTCCCCAAGAGCTTCTGTGTCATTTCCACACATAAATCCATCCTGCACACGCTCCTACCAGGACCGCAGATTTGGCAGGAGCAGCCCTGGTGATCAGACCAGGCCGCTCTGCCACGCGTCTCCTCATCCTACCCAGCATGTAGTCGTTTTTGATCTGGTCAATGAGTTCACTGGCTTCAGGCAAACAAGGCTTAAATTCATTAAAAGCTCCTGAGACTTCATTAGGATAGAAATGACACATCCTTGCACTGGAGTTTTTGCCAGCGCCATGTCACGTGCTCAGAATCCACATATCTAAATTTCTGGGCTGAATGGAAAAAACAAGGTGCGACACCTTGAAAGCCACTTTTGGAAGCCTTGGTTGCACCAAATACTAAATACATCACTGGGACCTGAAACTCAGTTAGATGTTAGAGATTTTAGACTTGCAAGATTTAGATTTTGGGGATTTTGATCACTCCAAATTTCAACATTCAAATTATGGCCTTCAGAATTTTGTGTTTCAGGATTACGGTCAGTACCACGTGTTATCAATAATATATCATTAGATGTTTCATGCTTTTAAATTTTGTATAAATGTAATCATGCTGTATAATTATAATGTAATTATGCTTTGTCGACTTGCTTTTAACTAAACATTGTGTTCTAGGATTCATCTGTGCTGCTCAGTGTAGCTGGAACCCATTAAGATTGACTTGCTAACACACAGCGATTGCCTTTTCACTCCTGGTGGACACTCTTGTTTCCAGCGTCTGTTTCCACAAATCACATTCCTGTGGAATTGCACCTGTGCCCCCAGGCTCCTCTTCCCGCAGTTTCTGCATCAGTCTGTGCATCTCCTCTGACTCACCCTCCCACCCACGGGTGCAAGGGTTGGTACCGCTGCACGGCCTTCCCGCTCCTAATGCGGTCAGACATTGTGAGTTTGATCAGCCTGACGGATGTGAAACAGCGTCTCATTGTGGTTTTAATTTTTATTTCCATGATTTTAGATTGCAAATGTTTTTGTATGTTTATTGGATCCTTCATTTTCATCTTCTTTAAATCCATATTGAAATTTTATGCACATTTTGTGTTGGCTTATTTTTTATAGGGATAATTTACATATTACGGATTCCACTCTATGTCAGTTACATGTGTGGAAAATATCAATATTTTGTATTAATATTTAAATATTTAAGAGGAAAAGGTATTTCGTGCCTTGTTTATTTCTCTCTCTTTGCGGTGCCTTTTAGTGAACAGAAGTTATTAATTTTACTGTAGTTGAGTGTATCAATCTTTTCTCGATGGTTTTTATGTCCTGTTTAATAAAGCATTCACTTTCCTGAGGCCATAAATATAAATCCCAAATTATACACTAATGGTATATTTTGTCTTTCACTTTTATTGTTTTAATTATTGTGTGCAGTTCAAGGGGTAGATTGAATTTCACTTAATTTCCCCCAGGGGTAACCAACTGTTTCAGCATTATTGGTTGAAGTTCAACATTTCTCCCACTAATCTGAAAAGTTAATTCTGTCTTCAATTATACAGCCATAATTCCAATTCTGTTTCTGAGTTTATTATTGTCTTCCATTAGCTGATTTTTTCCCTATGCTCACTCTATACTGTAATATTTTTCTCCATAAAAGTTTTGCACACGTTTGGCATATTTATTTATAGGTATTGCTTTGATTTTTTTTTTTTTTTTTTTTGGCCAGGGCTGAACCCACCACCTCCAGTATATGGGGCCAGCACCCTACTCCTTTGAGCCACAGGCACCGCCCTGATTTTTTTTTTTTTTAAATGACATGCTGTCACCTTCCCTGGTGCATGATGTGTGACACTGTGTGTGACATTTCTGACAAGCACGTCATATTATTACACATTTAGAGATGCTTTTGGGTTCTACCCAGTTCCCTAAAGTCTTGCTCTGCAACCCTTATTTATACACTGAAGAAAATGGAACAGGAAAAAAGCCATGCTCAACTCAAAGTGAGAACTTTCAACATTTCACATTTGACAGGAGTTTTCGTGATGTGCTTTGCCGAGTTTAGAAAATTATATTCTATTTGAAGTCACAGAACATTTATTATCTTAACTTGGACACTTGAGAGCCAAAGGGGTTCTATTATTCAATAGATACAACATACTAGAATACTTGAGCAAGACAAATAGTTCTATTTAGGTCGATGTTTTACTTCTTAGTGATTTCAAAGTCAGAGTCTCATCAGGTTGCCAGGCTGGTCTTGAAATCCTGGGCCCAAAGGATCCTCCATCCTCAGTCTCTCAGTACAGAGGCTATAGCTGCGTGTCACCGTATCTGCCACCACTATTTTGATCTTGAATACATATTGAGCACAATCATGTTTAACATCTCTTGTGTTGATCAGATGCATTTTCTCCTTTCATCTTTTCCTACAGTTAATTGTACTCACTGATTTTCTCGAACCTCCCATTCTGGAGACACACGCCATGCGGCCATGACAGGCTCGACTTTTATAGAGTACATTTGTTTTGAGAATGTTTAGATGCACTAGATCTTGGCCTCTGTGCTCATGAGCAAGATGGGTTTTAATTTTGAGTCTTTCGGGTTTTTTTTATGTTATATGTTTATTACCTTTTCCATGTAATTTCTTCTCCATGAGTTATTTTTAAATGTGCCTGTAAATTTTTACTTCTATGAGATTTTATGTGATATGATTTCACACAGTTACATTTAGGCGAGAGATTATTTACATGACATCTATTGTTTGCATTTTTTTGAGGCTTCCTTTATGACCAGTGTGTTGTCAGCTTGTTAAAATACCGTATGTAAGCTTGGAAATACTCTGTGTTCTGAAGCTGTCCTCATAATTCAGTGCCTTCCACACATGTTCACACCTGCTGTGTTCTTGTGGGTTTTGATTCTATCTTCATATCAATTAAGAGAGAATTGTGTTAATATATCCTACTCTGTTTAGTAGTTTTTCAACTTATGCCTTTAATTTTTTTAAAAAAATTGTTTTATATAATTTGAGGCTATTTTATACAGTGCTTACAATTTTTAAAATATTACATTTTTGATGACAGATATTTCTCACCATATAGTGACTTTAACAGTGTGTTTTCTTTTAAGGTCTATTTTGTCTAGTCTGGCATTAGTATTTTTGGTATTCATCTAGTATATCAGTTATATATCACTATATGGTAGATGCCACATGCTACCAAAATTTTAATTTTAAAAAGATTTCAAAATTCAAATTTGGGGGATCCAACAGGAATCTCATATGCAAGCTGCCATTAATGGTGTGTAGAGTTAATTTTTCAGTGACTAGAAGGATAATTATCACCTCCATAAAATTACAGAAATGTGCTCTGCCCACTGAAAGTTTATTGATGATTGAAAAGAAGGGAGAGAGAGCTACATCGTCTTCATCTTGTGCGAGTTCAAGAGATTCAGTCTAGTTTTTAGATAAGATATAAAGTAGAAAGATCAGAGATTTTTGAATGAGATATGCTGCCAAAACTCTATTTTCATACATTTTGAACACAATGTTTAACTTGCGTAAACAGAAGATAAAATGCAAAGCAGATCCCCCTTTTTCCACATGTTAAAACATCATGACTGAAGTATAATTCACAGGCACATATGTGAGTCCAGAAAAAATGCCAATCAGACAAGTGTCTAGAGTGAGAGAGAAGCGGCCATCCAAGATCTGCAGGTGGATGATTCCATCAAGATGGGGAGTTCGTCAACAAGCTCAATAAACGTGAAAATCTTTTGCAAATAAAATTTTAAGACAATCACAAATTTAGAGAACATAGGCACACAGACAGTAGGAAAGAATGTTGATTTCGCGGAGAATGTTGATTTCACGGGTGGGCCGTTAATTCTGACCAAGTATTTTTGACTTAATTAAAGCATCAACCATGTCAGTAAGAATGTCTTAAACAATTTCTTTCAATGACTATGCCCTCTAATTTGTGCAGAGACTTTGCACAGATCCATCAGATTATCCAATCTGTTTAAACACCTCATAATATTAGTAAGCTTTGTCCCTACAGAAGGCAGAGATCTTGAATCCAGGTGGACTGTGGGCTGGCAGGGAAAGTCAAGGTTCCAGATGGAGCTGGGTCAGAGTGAGACCCACCCCACTGGAGGGACTTGGGTCTCACTCAGGGTCATCCCTTAGTCAGGCTGAGACACACCTGGCGTCTGCAGGACGCTGTGAGTCATGAGCAGGAGTGGGTCATGGAGGGCCGGGCATGAGTCGGGAGGCAGTCTCACATAGGCCATCTCTTTGAAACCTCACAACAGAGAGCAGCATGGCTGTCACCGTCTCATCTTCCTAGGTCCCTTCACAACCAGCATCACTGAGGCACAGAACACGGCATGTTTGGTGTGCTTTGACAGGTATGTATACACGTGACCCCAGCACAGTCAAGATAGAGGAATCTTCACAGGCTCGAAACTCAAGTCCCCCTGGCCCTCTTCCCTGGCCATCCCCTCTCCACACTCATGGCCAGGAAGCTGCTGGTGTGATTTCCATCACCACAGATTAGAGCTGACCTTCCTGAGCAGCATGTGGCTCTCCTTCTGGTCATCACTGTGATCTGCACACTCAGCCCAGCTGTTCTCTGCATCACACAACCTTCCCTGTCCTGAGCTGGACAAGGCACGCAGCTTGTGCCTACTCTCTGTCAAAGGACACTGGGTCTTCTCCAGCTCTTATGAATGAAGCCGGTGTTGACATTCATGGAAAAACCTCGGTATGGTCACCACTTTTATTTCTGTTGAATAAGGATCATATTTTAGTTGTATTTTTAACTTAGTAAGAAACTTCCAAGCTAATTTCCAAGGTGGTTGTACTAATTTACATTCTTACTGGGAATGCAAGAAAATTCTAATTACTTATTATAATAAACCTCACCCAAACTTGGTATTGCCAATTTTCTTTTACTGTGACCCATCATGGTTGCTATGAAGCAGGTTCTCACTGTGCTTTTATATTTTTTGTTTTCCTGATACATTAAGAATACAACCATTTTTATGTACTCATTTCCATTCATCTCTTGTGATGATACAGTGTTTGTTCAAATCTTTCTCCACTTTTTTTGTTTTGTTGTTGTTTTTTTTTTTTTTTTTTTTTTGGCAGTTTTTGGCCAGGGCTGGGTTTGAACCTGCCACCTCTGGCATATGGGGCCAGCGCCCTACCCCTTTGAGCCACAGACACTGCCCCAATCTTTCTCCACTTTTTATTAGTTGTTTTGTCTTTTTATTCTTGAGTTGGATGGTTTTTTTTAACCTATTCTGAATATAACTTCTTCACTGATGAGGTATAAGGCAAAGAAAAAGTAAGCACCCTCAGATTAAAAATAGGAACTTCATCACACCAGGAGGGGGGAGAGAAGAGGAGGGGGGACAGAGAGAGTGAGAGAGAGGAAGAGAAAGAGAGAATGAGAAAGAGAGAGAGGGAGAAAGAGAGAGAGAGAGAGGAAGAGAAAGAAAGAGAGAGAAAGAGTGACAAGGACAGAGTGAGAGAGAGAGAATGAGAGAGAAAAGGAGAGAGAGAGGGAGAGAAAGAAAGAGAAAGAGTGACAGGGAGAGAGTGAAAGAGAGAATGAGAGAGAGAGGGAGAGAGAGAGAGAATGAGAGAGAGAGGGAGAGAGAGAGAGAATGAGAGAGAGAGAGAATGAGAGAGAGAAGGAGAGAGAGAGGGAGAGAGAGAGAGGGAGAGAGAGAGAGAATGAGAAAGAGAGAGAGGGAGAAAGAGAGAGAGAGAGGAAGAGAAAGAAAGAGAGAGAAAGAGTGACAAGGAGAGAGTGAGAGAGAGAGAATGAGAGAGAGAAGGAGAGAGAGAGGGGGAGAGAGAGAGGGAGAGAGAGAGAGGGAGAGAGAGGGAGAGAAAGAAAGAGAGAGAAAGAGTGACAGGGAGAGAGTGAAAGAGAGAGAGAATGAGAGAGAGAGGGAGAGAGAGAGAATGAGAGAGAGAGAGGGAGAGAGAGAGAGAATAAGAGAGAGAGGAAAAGAGAGAGAGAATGAGAGAGAGAGGGAGAGAAGGAGAGAGAGAGAGAGAGGAAGAGAGAGGGAGCGAGAGAGAGAGAATGAGAGAGAGAGGGAGAGGGAGAAAGAGAGAGAGAGAGGAAGAGAAAGAGAGAGAGAGAAAGAGAGGAAGAAAGAGAGAGAAAGAGTGACAGGGAGAGAGAGAATGAGAGAGAGAGGGAGAGGGAGAGCAAGGGAGCTCACACTTGTGCAAACCCTGTCACCCCACAGCAAACAAAGTGGTGCCCTCCAGACCTCAGGGAGGCAGAGCAACGAAGAGAAATGTATTTTCTTGATTTAAGAACAAATTAAGGCTCGGCGCCTATAGCTCAACCGGCTAAGGCGCCAGCCACGTACACCTAAGGTGGCGGGTTCGAATCCCCAGCCTGGACCCGCCAAACAACAA
>NW_003852451.1:1167884-1173756 GCF_000181295.1 Otolemur garnettii
AGAGAGAGAGAGAGAGAGACAGAGAGAGAGAGACAGAGAGAGAGAAAGACAGAGAGAGAGACAGAGAGAAAGAGACAGAGAGAGAGAAAGACAGAGAGAGAGAGAGACAGAGAGAAAGAGACAGAGAGAGAGACAGAGACAGAGACAGACAGAGAGTGAGACAGAGAGAGAGAGAGACAGAGAGAAAGAGACAGAGAGAGAGAAAGACAGAGAGAGAGAGAGACAGAGAGAAAGCGCGTGTGCGCATGCAGCTCCCACCTCTGCCAAGGCGCCTTCCTGGCCGCAGCCGCTCTCCCTGCATTCCAGCTCCAGGGCCCGGATGCTGAGGAGAGTCCATTTGTTTGACTGACGGTTTCTGGTTCTTTGCAGTGTCTGACACATGATAAGAGCTGTGTCGGGGATTCACTGTTACAAATGAGCCTATGATATTTTGTCCACATGTTTAAATCCACCTTTCCTGAAAGTCTCAATTAACTTTATAAATGGATATTTGCTCAGGTCTTTCTACAGAGACTTGGGGTAAAAATGTAGAGACTGAATTCCAGAAAAAGAGAGAACACACAACTGTCATGTAGTTAGGGGGAAAAATTAGTTTTTCTGATTATGTTTATATCAAAAATCAAAAGGTGTTTTCAGCCTAGTTCTGGGAAGTCTGAGCCCAGGATCAATAGTCTGGTGATTTCTCAGACTGGCCTGTCCAGGCACAGTTTCTGGGGCCCCTCACCCAACTCTGGAAGGGGCTCCTGAACTCACCCAGCCTGGCCAAGGGCAGCACTCACACCCCTCACTGCGCAGCTGCCCCTTGGTCTCGGATTATTACCAGGAAGTGTATTTTTCGATGTCAACTCACACTTCATTATCATCTTCGTAACTTGCTAACTCCTGGGTGTAGATAAAGAATAAAAATTGTGCTTTTGCTTTGAAAAACCAGGAGAAAAAGAGTTAGTTTTCTGTTGTGATCCAGAAAAGGAATCAAAGACACCAGGAATTGGCATTATTCATAAAATGTGTTTCATTTTTTCTGTTGTCTAGGGAGAATTGATATATAAACTGAAAACCTATCTTAAAAATTATCTGCAAATGAAGCTGAAGTGGAAAATTGAGTCATTTGGTCAATTATATATTCCAAAACACTCCTGAATGACGCATGAAGGCAAAGTACGGTTTGTGTTTGTGTAACTACCTCACTTCGCTACGGTCCAAGAGGATTCCCACCTTTCAGCCTTTGGATCGGGGTGGCTGAGTGGATTTAGTTCTTCTCTGTAATCATGGGCGGCTCTGCTCAAAGGGCGTGAGATTCGGTTCCTGCTATTCGTGTCCCTGCACAGACAGAACAGCCTGGACACCTGGGTCCCTGGTGTGTGGTCTTCACTTTCTGGCCTTCTCGCCTCATTTCTCAGTCCTCTGAGTCCCTGTTTGTGCTAACATCTTGGATGACTTCCATGTCCTTGTAGCCTATAAGTGCACTCATGCCTGTAGGAACTGTAAACATGGCGGGGGGGGGGGTGTATGCTGATTAACTGACCACCAGGTGGGGGGAAAATATTCTGATAAATTAAATGCAGGGAGGGATGTATTCTGATAAATTGAGCACCAAGAGGGGGAGAATATTCTGATAAATTAAACGTGGGGGGTGTATTCTGATAAACTGAGCACCAGGTCAGGGGGATAGTCTGATAAATACAGAGAGGCATATTCTGATAAACTGAACATGGCATGGGGGGGGTGGGACATTCTGATAAAATGAACACGGGCGTATATTCTGATAAACGGGACCCAGGGAGAATGTATCCTGGTAAATCAGCTGTCATGCATTCTCCCCGGGATTTGTTTTCAATGACCCACCTCCAGTCAGGCAGCTGGACTAAGAAATATCCTTGTCCTGAAGCAAAAATTATTAAGGAACCAAAAACAGGAAAGTGGTCAACACCTTGACATTTTAATTTTAAAAACTGAGTCTAGAGAGCAGCACTCAGGAGACAAACATCACAGACCAATTCATTTCCACACCTTGACTTGAGAGTTTCCTGAGAATGGTGGGAAAACAGAAAAGCCTAAAATAAACAGTGGAATTAAACGCTGATGTGTGTCCCTAGAAAGTGGAGTTGGCCTGTGCTGCAGGAGGCCGACTCCCCTGCCCCAGTCCTCATGGACAGCCAGGCGGTGATGCAGAAGTAGTGTCCACGAGACAGGATTTGAGCCTCATACAGCTCAGGCAGCCAGGGCAGGGGAGATAGCGGAGGGCACAGGCCCCAGGCAGCCACCTCTGCCCACATGTGCAGAGGCCAAACCCAGGCATCCACTGCAGGTGGCGGTCAGCTCTGGTCAGGGTCTCCATGTTTGCACACCACGTGGGTAAAGCCCACGAAGCACACGTGGCCCTGGGCGTTCACCTAACTTCCTGAGAAGACGTTCAGAAATTAACTAAGTAAAGAAAAAATGAAATTGGCACAATGTACTCCTGAGACTAAAGGAATTTCAGATTTACAAATTTCAAGGCCTGTCCTTCCTGAAACCCAGAAGTTAAATTAGTGGGACTGACATGCAAGCTAGTGAGCTCAAAAACGAAGCAACCCGAGCAGCGTCCTTCCTGCACTGTCACTGTCCCTGTTGCCATCACTGTCCTCATCACCATCACCACTGCTGTCCCCATCACTGTCCCCGTCACTGTCCCCATCACTGTCCCCGTGGCTTTCTCCATCACTGTCCTCGTCACCGTCACCATTGCTGTCCCCATTGCTGTCCCCATCACTGTTCCCGTCACTGTCTCTGTCACTGTCCCATCGCTGTCCCCATGGCTTTCCCCATCACTGTCCCCATCCCTGTCTCCATGGCTTTCCCCATCACTGTCCCCATCCCTGTCCCCATGGCTTTCCCCATCTCTGTCCCCATCCCTGTCTCCATGGCTTTTCCCATCACTGTCCTCATCACTGTCACCATTGCTGTTCCCCATCACTGTCCTTGTCACTGTCCCCATCTCTGTCCCCATCCCTGTCCCCATTACTGCCTGGGGCATGGAGACCCAGACGGATGAAGCCTCTGTCTACACAGGACTTATGTTCACAGGGACAGCTGATGCATTAGGTAAGAGGTACCAATTTTTGTCACTTCTTTAGGGGAACACATGTTGCTCCTCTCAGTAATAAATTGTCTTAATCCAATATAAACTCTTCATGGAGACTCTAAAATAGCAGAATTAATTCAACGGATCAGCCGAGGTCACTGAGGAGAAGCTTCTCCGACACCTGAAGGGCCAGTGTGGCTGCTGCATGCGGCCCCAGCCCCCAACCTGCTGGCGCTCCTCGCAGGGAGCCCTGGCCTCCAGAAGTTGGCCCTGTGTTTAACAGTTAACATATATTTTTTTAGAAAGAGTTCCAGCCCATCATTATTTACATACTTAAGACTGTTTGATTCCTAAACCACAGCCCAAATATTTTCTTTTAAAATCTCTGTAAGTATCAAGACCTATTTTACAAAATGCTCAGTGTGTTCTCCCTGAAAGCAGTTGCCCTGAAAAATACCTGCCTTGTTTTTTAGAAAAATACTTAAATCATTTCTTGAGGTCCAGCCACCAATGCGTTTAGGTAGAAAATGCTTTCTGAAGAAACAGTCCTTGTTAAATTGTTTTTAGAAAAATACAGTGTCTTTGCTTGGCATTTAGAAATTCCTCCTGTGGTGAAGGTATCTGAGCCCTTCCAAAAACCATCTGGGGTTAACATGATTAATGACCCTAATAGACTCTTTTACAGCAGTGTTTAGACTGCCATGCACAACACAGTGGGAGCCCAGAAACTGCTTCCAAATCCCCCCAGCAGGTTCCACAAAGATGAAGGAAAAACAGTGGCTAGTGCCCAGGTGGACGCACTCCAAGTCCATCCCAGCAATCCGCCTGCTCTCAGGACCACAGCATGGACGCCCTACTGCTCTCTGTCCGGCCTTCACTTGCTCCTGTCAGCACACTCGTGTCTCTTGCACAGAGAAACCACATTCAGGTCAGAACGTCAGTCCCCCAGGATGGCACGGACCCGGTGCCTGGGGCTGCCGAGGGCCACAGCCTCCCTCCACACAGGTGGCCCTGCCAGCAAGGAGCACAGATGGGGCTCTGTCTGGGCGACACTGACCCGGGCTGGCTGGTCCCAAGTTTGCACAGACTTTGACTTGGCAGCTGCTGCCCCTGTTACCTAAATCCTCGATTCAGCTTCAGCTTCAGCTTTTTCTTCTCCTTGCTTGGGTGAAACTGTCCTTCTCTGGGTAATTTAAGACCAGGAGGTGAACATGTGGTGTTATTTTTCTTGCTCTTTCACCACATTCAATTTTCTGGGAAAGGTTTATAAACTAAGATTGCAGCTAATCCACACGGAAACTTTAAGTCTTTGATTGCACTTTCTGGACATCATTGCATTTATTTTGCTTTGTTCTGAAACCAAAGGCCTGTGCAGGTTGAGACTCTCAGCAGAAGGAAGCCTGAAGACCCACAGCTTTTCCTGGTGGAAACCAAGTCATGAAAGGCAGAAGCTCCTGAAAGTCCTTCATAGCAGCAGCCGTCTGTGCTCATCTCAAAGGGAATCCTTTTTAGCATGAGATTTTATTTTTAAGGAGAAATATAAATGTTAAGGAAAATAAAAAAGTTAAAAAAACTTATTGAATGAAAAATTGTCTTAACTGCTATTAGTTCAGTAACAAGAATTCTATCAAATTTCCATAATTGGCAGGATTCCATAATTCTATTAAATTTTGGTAATATACATAATCAACACAACTATATTATATCAATTTTAAAATCAATTCATGAGTACTTCAGTGGTAAGCTTAACCCATGGTAGATGTTTGCTGAGGGCTCTGTGGGAGCGCTGTGTCACGAGCTCCATCCACACTGTCAGAAGGCCTTTTGCACAGTCTACAAGGGCAAAGTGAGTCTGGTGAAAATCTTCTCTCTCGGGGCATTTCACTTTAAAGTAGTGTATTTCCCTGCTTGGTGGAGAGTATCAATTCTGCCTTTCTGGGTTGTTAATCATCTCTTTTTCTTTCTGAAAGCTTTAAGCTCCTCGTGCAAACAGTCCACCCCCAGAGTTCCAGCGTTTTGAGGACAGACATGCGAAGCCAGCCTTCTAAATGGCATTCAAAATAAATGCCAATTAAAGCAGACCATCTGGATGCAGGCCATGTGCCACAATTTCTAAAGTCTCTCATAGGATTCTAAAGTGTGAGCAGTTGAGGGACATTAGTCCAGGGTCTAGTTACCTAGGAACTACTGTGAGAGACTGAGGCTGTGTGCAGGAGCTGTGCAGCCACACACACCGGGTGACCCCACCCTACTGCGTGACTTGCAGATGGCAGAAAATCTCTGTTAGGAAACATCAGGCTGTGCCTGCCCCACTGCCAGCTTCCCTGAGTCCCAAGCGTCCGGCACAGCTGCCACACCATTTCTACCACCTCCTGCACCCCAACCTTCCAGGGGTTGTTCCCGGCACAAACAATTTTGTCAAAATAGTCCTCTGAATAATCATTCTGATTAAACTCCTACCCTCTCTGAAATGACTGAAGTTTATAAGATGGTAAATCTGTGGGTCTCTCATTCATTCCTTTATTCACTCATTCCCTTGCACAGTTACTACCTGTTGGATGCACAGATCTGCAGGACGCTGGCAATGCCGTGAAGAATAGAGACAGAGAGTGTGAACTAGGGCAGCACTTGTTCACAATGAAACAAGTGTCATCAAAGAATAGACATGGGCTGGAACAACGGATGTCAGAAGGACCCACCACAGGTGCAGGGGCAGGAAGTCTCATGGAGAAGTGAGCACCTGAGCAGAGCCCTCAAATTCAAGATGTCACACGTCATAGCCCTCAAATTCAAGATGTCACGTGTCAG
>NW_003852451.1:1174544-1177655 GCF_000181295.1 Otolemur garnettii
TGTCAGCAGCCCTCAAATTCAAGATGTCACAGGTCATAGCCCTCAAATTCAAGATGTCACATGTCAGCAGCCCATTCCTCTGTGGTAAATCCCTCGAACTTTCACTACCTTGCTCTCTGTGGGTCACAGCTAACTCAGATCACATTAGCAACTTCAGAAATCACACAGAGCTTGGTCACAGCTCCTTGATCATTTACCCACCGCAATAAAGATTTCTAGAAATCAGGGTGGTGCCTATGGCTCAAAGGAGTAGGGTGCTGGCCCCATATGCCAGAGGTGGCTGGTTCTAACCAGTCCCAGCCAAAAACTGCAAAAAAAAAAAAAAAAAAGATTCATAGAAATCTAAATCAGAGTTTAAAAACATCATTTCAATTCTCATCATGTTTACAATGCATTTTAAAATCCTTTAATATAAAGAAACAAGAATTTCAAATAGCACATGGCATTTTATTGATGCAGTCTAAACCTTTACAAAATGGGCTGTTTTGTGAACACTGTGGAGGGTTCATGTCGGTGACTGTCTGTGGGCAAAGGTGAGTGGCCTGTAATGCAGCCATCACACAGTTTAAATGTGACAAAATGGTGGCGCATCACGATTACCAGAAAACAAAGGCCATGGGGCACTGAGTCTCTCAGCAGCAACTGTGTTTCCAGCTCAGATAAGACATGAACCACATGGTCCTGCTTTTGTGGCTGTTGGAGCTTGGGAAGCGATGCCTCCTCTCGCGTGAGCTCTGACTCAGGCAGGACCACGTCACTCTCTGCCACACGTGTGCTAACTCTCACAGCTACAGAAGGCAGGCCTTGCTCCCTCAAAGTGGCACTAAAAGCTCTTCAGAGTCAGCCTCAGCTGCTCTTCGGGCTGTTTCTAACCACTCTCTGGAGCACCACCCAGCCCAGCCTGCTTGTTGCTGCCACAAGCCCACAAGTGAAGGCCAAGTTCCTTTCCAGACAGGCTCTGCCACCTCTCGCACGCACGCAGCCGCCTGATGAAATCCCGCTCATTTACAGCGCAGCTGACTGGGCCCCGATGGCTGTGCTCGGATGCTTCCACATGATTTGGTTTGCATAACTGGAATCACTTTCATCACGATGTGGGGAATACGGCTTAGGGCCTCAACTCTAGCTAAGCGTTCAGCCTTGTGGAATTGGGGGCCCGCACAGCCAGTTCTTTGTACATTAAACTTATTCATAAGCACGTCCTGTGTGCCAGGCACCGTGGGCAAAGGCACGGAGGGGAACGGTGCTCTCTGGTACAGAGACAGGAGGACACGGCGGCCGCGCTCAGGTTGAGTGTGCACAGCCGCGCCTGAGAGCAGCCTGCACCTTCCGACAGAGAGAGCCCTTGCTACCTCTTACATATTATACTGAAATACATGAGGTTGCTGCAAAGAAAGAAAACCCGAGTGAGGTCAGCACAGGGAGAGGGTCTGGGCTGCCACTGGGAAACATGACTAACGCATAAAAAATGTGGCTGGTACAGGAGGAGCAGACAGGGACCAGCCGCAAAAGGACTTTGATTTTATCTTGAAAGAAGTACAGAATTTTATAGAGCTTTTAGGGGATGTGAAGTTATTTATTTATTTTAGAGGCCATGGGGAATGGATTTTAGTGGGGAAACAAAAGATTCAAAAGAGAAGAGATAGGTATAGCCAACCTTGCTCTGCAGAACAAATTCAGGGCCACGGGCAGACCCCAAGTGAAGGCCCGAGGAGCACAGGTGGGAGTGAAGGACAGGCAGAAGCTCTGAGGGCAGAGTGAGGAGCTGCACAGACACCCAGCAAACCCACCACCACTGACCCACGTGACTGTAAAAAAAAAAAGAAAGAAAGAAAGAAAGTTGAAAGTCTCTGGAAGGTGCCCTGAGAGCACAGAGCAGGTGAAGACACTGCCTCCGTAATCCACTGGACTCAGGACCCCTCAGCCCCGACTCCGCCCCCTGTGCTAAACAGCAGCCAGGAGTCACTTTCATGCAGATCAAACAGCATTTCCTATCAGATTAGTGTACTAGCAATGACCTTCCTGGTTTATCTGTGCAAGCCTTGATTTTACCTACAGTTTTGAAAAGATAGTTTTGCTGGATATAAGATTCTCTTTTGAAATTTCTTTTTCTTTCTTTTGGCATCTAGGATGTATCAAGC
Source organism: Otolemur garnettii (assembly GCF_000181295.1). Taxonomy (NCBI): domain Eukaryota; kingdom Metazoa; phylum Chordata; class Mammalia; order Primates; family Galagidae; genus Otolemur; species Otolemur garnettii. The sequence continues at coordinate 1,176,686 of NW_003852451.1, forward strand.
ACACACAAAGCAGAAACCCGTCCATGATTCATATGGCCAAAAGGATGAGGTCCCTCCCCTCTCAACTCTCAGCCAGGTCTGCGTGCCTCCCACAGAGGACAGGACACATACACCACAGAGATGGGGACAGGGGGACACACACCACAAAGATGGGGACGGGCGGACACACACCACAGAGACGGGGACGGGGGGACATACACCAACAGAGACGGGGATGGGTGGACACACAGCACAGAGACGGGGACGGGGGGACACACACAGCACAGAGACGGGGATGGGGGGACACACACCACAGAGAGAAGTAGATAGACAGAAAAAACAAATAAGAACTGATGGTGGACACCTTCCCAACTTTTAAGAAAAACACTAGTCTAAATATCCAAGAAGCTAGACCAACTCCAAGTAGGATAAATGTAACGCAAAGTTCCACACTCAGACATATCAGTAAAAAAGTTGAAGGTCAAGTCAAAATCTGGAAAGCAGAAAAAAAAAGCAACTCATTTTGTACCATAAACCCCACATAAGATGACATCTCATGAGAAACAGTGGAGGCCGGGGGGGCTCTGCAGTTGTGCGTCAGGAGTGAAGAGAGGGCAGCAGGTGGTGACCTCCATCCACAGGGTTAGGGTTTGGTGAAGCCTCAGTACACTGCGACCACTGTGTGCACTTGTGGTAGACCAAATAATGGTCTGTTCAATGTGTTGCCTTAATCCCCAGATATATAAAACGATAAATATTTTACTCATAAACATTTCATCTAACAAAAGGGACTTTGTGGATGAGATCAAATTGAGGATTTTGTGGTGGGAGTGTCAATATCCAGGTGGACTCATAATAATCACAAGAGTCTTTATAAATGGCAATGGGGGGAGGATGGAAAGATTTAAGGAAGGGAGGGAAGGAAGGAAGGGAGGGAGGGAAGGAGGAAGCAACGGAGGGAGGGAGGGAAGGAGGGAGAGAGGGAAGGAGG
>NW_003852451.1:1178677-1187529 GCF_000181295.1 Otolemur garnettii
AAGGAGGGAGGGAGAGAGGGAAGGAGGGAGGGAGGGAAGGAGGAAGGGAAGGAGGGAGGGAGAGAGGTAAGGTGGGAGGGAAGGAGGGAGGGAGGGAAGGAGGAAGGGAAGATGCCACTGGCTTTGAAGATGGAGTTTTGTGCCATGAGATGCCAGAAACTTTGTTTTATGGGTTTTGACCTTAATAACCATGAGGCAATAAAGAGAAATACTAACAATAAAAGTTCTAGAAATTCACAAATATGTGGAAACAATACAGCCCTAAATGATCAATGTGCCAAAGAAGCAATCAATAAGAAAATTAAGAATAGTTTGAAATAAATGAAAATGAAGACACAGTAAAACTTACAGAATTTCACAAAAGTAGTGCACATAGAGGAATTAACAGAATTTTGTATGAATTCATTTAATAATTGATATTAAATTCTTTTTTACTTACCTTCCATGAAGAGACACTGGGCAAAGCAGAGGAAGAAAGTCGCCAGAGTGGAAATTAATGTCCTAGAGACGAGAAAAATTAGAGGGAAGTCAGTGGAAACCAAAGCTTGTCTGTTGAAAGAACCAACAAAATTGACAAACCTGTGGACTGACCAAGAAGAAAAGGCAATCTTAAATCACAAACGATCATTAACGTAACAGAACATAACAACAGAATATTGTAAACTTGTGATCCATACATAGTAGACAACTTAGATGAAACAAAGAAATACCTATAAATTCACAAAGTACAAAACCTTACTCAAGAAGAAGAAATTTCAATTCTGCTATTACAGATCAAACTTTGATCATTAAATTAATGATCAAAAAGGAATCACAAGAAAAGCCCAAGTCCAGATATCTTCATCGTCAAATTGTACTAAACATTTAATGAAAAAATAACACCAATTCTTCACATACTCTTCCCCAAAATGAGAAGGGAATACTTTTCAATTCCTTTTTAAGACCAATTTATCTCCATATCAAAACCAGACAAACCAGACAAAGACATCACAACTAAACATAAGCATCTCTTACAAATATTAAGCAGGCTCAGTGACTATAGCTCAGCGGCTGGGGCACCAACCACATACACCAGAGCTGGCAGGTTCAAACACAGCCTGGGCCTGTCAATCAACAATGACAATAGCAACCAAAAAATAACTGGGCATTGTGGTGGGCACCTGTAGTCTCAGCTACTTGGGAGGTTGAGACAAGAGAATCACTTAAACCCAGGAGTTGGAGGTTGCTGTGAGCTGTGACACCACAGCACTCTACTGAGGATGACATAGTGAGACTTTGTCTCAAAAAGAAAAAAAAAAGAACTATTAAAACTCTACAAAGTCTCACATTTGACAGGCTAGAACTTGCTGCCTAAGTTCTGGGGGACCCACAGGTACACCCCAGAACCACATTACGCTGTTAACTTCAGAACTGCTTTTCTGGACAAGCACAGCTGGTTAGATCAGGAACATGATTAAAAAAATTTTTAATAGGGAGAAAGTGTAAATACATTTATAAAGTCAGGGATAAGTAGCCTGCAACATAAAATGCTATTTCTCCCCCCGTTTTAGAGTCCATCCTTCTCAGAGACCCGTGTCTCTACAGTCAGGGAAGAATCTGTTTCTGCTCTGGGACACTTCTCCTCCTTCTACGTTACACTGAGGGTATAAGAGTGTTACTGGGAAGCAACGCTTTTGCCACACACAGAAAAATAATTATAACACAGTGTTCAGTATATTCATCTGTTGTAGAAGTTCAAGTACTATTTGGCCGTCCATGACTCACAAGTAAGCTACTTTCTCCCCAAACACACCGAGCATTGCTCAAAGTACACGTCCTGCTAACATAAGTCAACAAACAAGTGAACTGCCACTTAGAATGACACACTCATGCTGGTAATTCACGGACTCAGTGAACAACGTGCAACCTCGTGTCGTCAGGCATCTGGAGTGAAAGAGCAAACACAGATTCAACTAAGTCTGGCTGTGAGATGATCCCAAGAGGCCTCCTTTCACACAGCAGAGTGATCTTTCATTCTCTTACACATTAAGGTCTCAATTCTTTAAAATTAGAGTTTCTTATAGACGCTTACTTTGCTTTCTCAAAATAACTATTAACTTCTAATTATTTGAGTACTTACAGAGAGATGCTGCTATCTCAGCTAGGTTACTGTGGGTCCAATCGCATTTTATTAAGTATTTCAAAATAGCTCTTCAAATGTTTTGTGCTCAGATCCCGGTCAAGCACGTTCTCCTAATGGTGAGCCCCTCTGTGTGGAACTTCGGAAATGTAATCCATGTGTTCCTGAGGCGTTTACACAGGCTCGTCAGAACTGTTTTACTAGGACTTTCTGACATCTAAGAAACCATCTCAGCCTTTCTCTTCACAGCCTCCCCTGGTTCCAGCACAACAAAAGAACAGAGCTGATTCCATCTCAGAAACCACATGGTTTTAAGTAGATTCAAATCCAAAAGAAAAAAAAATACTTTTAATATTGGAAATTCATGTATCCAGTTTTAGGAAAGAGTGAGGAACTCGTGTGTAAAAACTGTTCTATATTAAAGCACTTTGTTTGGTCAAAAACTCCTTCATGTTGGATAGTTTATTCCAACTAAATATTAAACAGTATTAAATTTTTTCAAGTGTAAACACACAAAATATCAAAAATTTTCAGAAACCAAGAGAACATGAGAATGCTTTGGTGAGTATCAAGAGAGATGAAATTGTGAAACACACCCCAGAAGCCAATCAACCCTGAGTCATAAAACGCAGTGAGAGCTGTTACATTTCTTCCTTCCACACTGACCTGTTGGGCAAAAATTGAGTTACAAACTGTAAAAGAAAGTGTTCCATTTTTCTGAGACCAAGGATGGGAATCTAGGCGGCTTCTCTGGGACTGGGGGACAGCGTGGCTGTCTAGTCAAACTCAAGGTTGTTGGTTTTCTGACCTTTAGAATCAACGTGTAGTAATTGTACACACAGTGGGGGTGCAGCAGGCGGTCCAGGTGTGGAACCTTTGCCCCTATTTTCAGCACCTTTCTGAAAAGAAGCACAAAGCTGGGGACCCACCCGGCAACCACAGGGTTCCAAGGGGGAAGTGCCGGGCTCCACGCCCCTTGCTTGGCCGCTTTGCAAATGGGCTGTTTTCCTGACAGTGCTGTCCTTGCAGGCTGGCTGTGAGCACAGAGGAGGGAAGGGCCCTGCCTCCCTCCACCCACACAGTGACATTTCCAGGTACCTTTCCCCGCCACGGCTGCCAACCACTGACCTGGCAGTGGTGTCACCTTGGGGTGGCCATTCCCCTGTGGGCCTTCGCAATGGGGGCCTCTCTGTTCTGGTGTCTGCAGAGCAGGGGGACTTTGTTAGGCCTAGGCTATAATGGAAAAATATAAGTTAACTCCTAACAAATTCCTGGGCTATAAGCCCTCAACAAAATGGAGTCAGTCTGGTTCACTCCCAAGATAGATGGGAAAGTTCTCACTAACTTCTTGCTTGACTAACTCCTGGGCCTGGGAAATGAACCGACTGTCCCCAGACTAACCTTTAGACAATACCAGGTGGAGAGAATACTGAGACAAAAATGTATGGAAGAAAGTACTGGGACTAAGATGTATGAGAAAATATTGAAAGAAAGATGTATGATGTATAGCTAACTGCAAAATTCTGCTTCTATACAATGCTTGCTTGCTCCCCCCAGCTGAATGTACCTGGACAGCCTGGGTACCAACCAGAATACAGACTAAGCCTTAAAGACCCGACCCCTTAAGCACTTGGGGTTGCTCTCAGAAACCCCATGTTGGGAGCAGTCACTGGCCGACTCTTCAATAAAAGAACTCTGCTATAAATTTGACTTGTTTGGCAGTTGGTCTCTGTGGAACTCCTGGGTACAACATCTTGATCCACTGCAGCCAGGTCACAACCTCTCAGCATTCTGGAGACACACATGGTTAACAAAAGGTGCCTCCCACCTCTCCCTGGAAGACAGGGCAGGTCTCCGAGAACCTGTCCTCAAGCTGCCATGGATGTCAGAGCCAGAAGACAGAGGCTGGGCAGTGCTGTTCTGTAGGAAGCCCTGGAACCCAGTGTCACCCCAGGTCCCAACCTGCTGTGGTAGAGAGGAGTCGTCCCTCAGGCAGAGGCCGGAGAGTTGTTCCCTCTGCCCAGGGCAGGAGTGACACTGAGGGCAGAGTGGACTTCTGGACATCTCTGCAGAGCAGGGTTTAATCAGAGGTGGAGCCGCTCTGGCCTCTGGACAGAAAGGAACAGGATGCGGCACTTCAGAACTCCAAGAGGACAGTTCCTCGCAGACCACCCTCCTCCAAGCCGCAGGAGGGCCACCAAAGGGGCCTGGGGTGGGCTCTGTGGTGTAGAGGAAGAGGGGACTGAGGGGCAGCAAAGGGAAGACCCAATATGGTTAAGCTCTGATTTTTTCACAAATTGATATATGTATTTGACACAAATACAGAGGTCGTCATAATCTTTTCCCTTTAATGGGTGCAACTTTTATCTTAAGTAAAATATAAGCCGGAGAAAATTGGCGTGGCGTTTCTACCTAAGTTGAGGAGACAGTATGTGCAGTGATCTAGAGTAAAACTGCGGTGGAAAAACACGAGGCAAATAAACACATGACCGATTAGAAGAGGAAGAAAAAGTATGAGACTTTTCACAACAATCTGGGAAACATTTTGTAAGAAGAAAACATTATTCTGTGGTGATTCATGGCTTCGCTTTTAGAAGTTTGGACATAACTTCCATGCTGAAACATCACAGGAAGAATGCCAGGTTGTTAGAGTCAGAAGGCCCATTGTGTGCAACTGACCCCAGAGGACTGGCCGTGGTCTGACTCTGGACAAGTAAGGACACATCACACTTCATGAACGGACCTGTGGATTCAGGGTTATCTATGACCTATACCATGTAATTTAATTATCCTATATGATTAACTGTATCAGCCTTTTTCACAAATAAATGGAGTTTATGATATTTGTCATCTGATGTTTAAGCCCTAGAAATTCCTGAGTCTTTCTTACCCAAAATAAAAAGCCCCTCAGTAGCTGTCCCATAGACTAAAAGATGAGGATAGTTTAATCCTGCTGATTTTTATTACTGATTTGTGCTCACATTGTGTGGCACGTTCCCATCATTAATTCCCACCCAGCACTGGGTCTACTTTGTCACTTTAGAGTCTGAATCCCCCCCAGGAACATTAACCCCGGCTGGGGCTCCTACCTGCTATCTCCCTGTGACCAGGGATTGGTTTTCATCCTCACATTGCCCCGTTAATGACCTTTGCTTTGACACATGGATATAATTCTCAGTCCCAAACCCAGGGGCTTCTCTAACACTGCTCCCTGATGGGCCTGGACCACTTTCCTCTGGGCAGTGCATGAGGGCTCCCCCTTTGTGACTCCTGCCACGCCTGGGTGCATCTCAGTGAAATCCCCCTTTAGCTAAGGTGACCAGACGCCCCGCTTTTGGTGGGATAGTCCTGATTTTTTAACAATTTGTCCCGTGTCCTGCAGCATTTTTAAAAAGTCCTGAATTTTAGAAAGAATGCATGGCAAGCTAGGGAACAGTGGGAGAATGGGAAGGGTATAAACAGTCTTTGGCTGCTGAAAAGGTTAATGTAACTCCATTTGGGAATGAAGAGGTTAATGTAACTTCATTTGGAAATGAAAAGGCTGATGTAAACTCCCTACTGCCCTCCTGGGCAAGTATCAGAAGGAGACTGGCGCCCTCCCTTGCTTCTAGGCAAGGGCAATTAGCTCAGAAGGAGGGGAACAAACAAGTAGCCCCCCCCCCCCAGAGTAAAGTGACCAGATGTCCCGTTTTTGGTGGGATAGTCCTGATTTTTAACAATTTGTCTTGCATCCTGTGGCTTTTTAAAAAAAGCCCTGGTTTTTGGAAAGAATGCACGACAAGCTAGGGAACACTGGAGAACAGGAAGGGAATATACGGTTTTCAGCTGCCATGTGGCTATTTCACCAGGATATGCGTTTTATATTATTTTTGTTATTTTTATAATGTTAAACTTTAATAATAACAAATAATTGTTGAGAACTGATTATCGAGAACTGCTTATCAAAGTTTGCATTGTTGTCAGGCCCCACCCCCCCAATGTGTCTCGCTTTACCAATGTTAAAATCTGGTCTCCTTACCTTTAGCACCCAGACAAGTCCTCCCACTTTGCCCCACGTGCCAGGCAGCTCACCTCTCAGACCCTATTGCTCCTGAGGCCACCTGATTTCAAGCATGTCACATGTCTCCAAATAGGTGGCTCAAAGGAGTAGTAGGGGAGAGAAGAACAGGGAGAAGATTCTGCTTCCGCAGCCAGAGCCAAAGACACCCCTGGGGGCTGGCCATTACCACTGACTTGAAAACACCCCTACTCCAGGATAACACGAACAGGACCAAGCCTCCCATCCCCACTGTCTACTCTCTGGTGATTCCTTTTTTTCAAGTCTGACTTGGATTTTCTTGGCAGACAAGAAAGAAAGGACAAATGAACAACCAGACTACTTTGCAAACTTCCTCAACAAAACACAGGGGAGAATTCTCAAACTTTGAGGATGCTGTGGTGGTTAACTGAGGTTTTGTCTTTGAAAAAGACCCCACCTGTGGGCATCATTGTGTCACAAATGGCACAGCATACTGAATACTCTTTCTCACATAAGGATATTTATAAGGCATCTATCCCTGGGTAACTTAAAAAGTCCCTCCATTAATAAAGAGACTTTCATAAATAGAGACAAGGAAGGGTTATAATTAATTTAATATACCTCTCGGCTAGGAAATTCACCTAACAAGGCTATTATTAGTATTTGATGAAGTAGACACATTTTCATTCTGTATTACATTAGGGACTAGTACATAATGCAAGTGACTTATGTAATCATGGCATCTGGAGAATTTGTGGTGATTTAGTTCTACGAAGCATTATAACTTGTTTATCATTGAAACATTTTTGTATTAGATAAGATTTATTTTATACTGAGTTTCTAGTGAAAACAAGACCCCAAATGGATCATTATCTTTATGGAGCAAAGTAAGAGCTTCTGGGATATACCAGAAGGTGGGAATCACCGACACCGTCTTCCAAGCTTTCTTGACTAACATGAACACACAGCAGCCCACATGCAAATATGTGTTGTCTGTGAAGCCTCCTCTCACGTATTCATAACCTTTGGGACATTTCACGTGCTCTGTGAGCTCCCCTATGTCAGCAAATAAGTTTTGTCAAGGTCACCAACAGCTTTAGGATTTTGGTTTCTGTGGTTTTTTGTTTGTTCATTTGTTTTATTATAAATTAAATAGTCCTTCCCATCTTACACAACTTCTCTGCTGGATATGACACAACTGGTAAAGCCCCTAAAAAAAAGATAAAAGTAAAACATATCTCCACTCTGTCCTCCCTCCCCCTGCCCTGTGGATCCAGCTGGTGACACTTTGCCCTGTGTCCAGTGCACATTTGCCCTACCCGGTGTCCACTGTCTCTGGAATATTACAAGCACTCTGGTCCTGGAGGAGCTGGGTACGTGACACAAACTCAGCATTTCCACTGGAGACCTCAGGTTTGTGCCCATTCCCTGCCCTCCCTACATTCCCCTCCTCAATAAATGGCATCTCCATTCTTTTGGTCACACTAGTCAAAAAAAATGCGTTTAATCCTTTACTGCCCCCTCTTTTAAATATCCCTGCGATGGCTTATTACTTGCTAGTGTGCCCTGCTGGCTCACCTCCCCTCAGCAAGTCCAGCACTGCCCACCGCTCTGCTGTCCACCTCTGCTGCCCTGGCTGCCACCCCCAGCTGGCACTTTGTTTGTAGCGGCCAGTGGGAAGCCCTACACCTGTCGGCAAAGGCTGCTGTGCAGCACCCTCGGCAGACTTGTGAAGGCACAAACCAGGGTATTGTTCTCTCATTCTGACTGTTCAGATGGGCCCACAACCCAAATCAGCCTGACTCAGCTCCTCACCTGTGGGCCTGGCCTCTGCTCACTCCAGCTTCCCATACCCCTCCTTTCATGTGATCCGCAGGAAGGTGCATGTCTTCCTCCCCCACAGGGCGTTGTCCTGTGAGGTCCCCAGGGCTGGACTGCTTTCTCCAAATCTGTGCATTATCACACATGCACACACACCACAAACAAGTGTATACAGACACACAGGTGCACACACACATTCCACACAGGTGTACACACCCACACCACACACAGCTGCACACATACACTACACACACAGGTATACACATCACATACACAGATGCACATACATACACAGGTACACACACATGTGCACACACATCACTCACACAGGTGCACATACACAAGTGCACATATACGTAGGTGCATATACACATACCACACACAGGTACACACACACACCACATAGGTATACACCCACTCTTCACACACATGGGAGTACACACATATCACACACACAAAGGTGCGCACACACACACAGGTGCATACACACAGAGATGCACATGCACAGACAAACACGATGGGACCTCAAGCTCGGAGGATGTGCCAGGTGAGAACTGACCTGGGTCTGCCGGGAGCTCACCCTGCACACAGGTGGTGCCTACTTGGTGTTTGCCCGGGCAGTGAATACAAAGGCATTGTTTGCAGGGTGAGACCTGACACACTAGTTCCGGGCTGGCCCTTACAACCACCCTCAGTCCTGTCAGTCTCCTTAGTCCCCTCAGTCCCCTCAGTCTCCTCAGTGTCCTCAGTCCTCTCAGTGTCCTCAGTCCCATCAGTCTCCTCAGTCCACTCAGTCCCCTCAGTCTCCTCAGTCCCCTCAGTCCCATCAGTCTCCTTAGTCCCCTCAGTCTCCTTAGTCCCCTCAGTCTCCTCAGTGTCCTCAGTCCTCTCAGT
>NW_003852451.1:1190131-1191143 GCF_000181295.1 Otolemur garnettii
TCCCATCAGTCCCCTCAGTCCCATCAGTCTCCTCAGTCCCCTCAGCTCCTCAGTCCCATCAGTCCCCTCAGTCCCATCAGTCCCCTCAATCCCATCAGTCCCCTCAGTCCCATCAGTCTCCTCAGTCCCATCAGTCTCCTCAGTCTCCTCAGTCCCATCAGTGTCCTCAGTCCCATCAGTCTCCTCAGTCCCATCAGTCTCCTCAGTCCCATCAGTCTCCTCAGTCCCACCAGTGTCCTCAGTCCCATCAGTCTCCTCAATCCCCTCAGTCCCCTCAGTCCCATCAGTCTCCTCCGTCCCCTCAGTCTCCTCAGTCCTATCAGTCTCCTTAGACCCCTCAGTTCCATAAGTCTCCTCAGTCTCTTCAGTCTTCTGAGTCTCCTCAGGCTGGTCAGTCTCCTCAGTCTTCTGAGTCTCCTCAGTCTGGTCATCCCCCTCTGTCCCGTCAGTCTCCTCAGCCTTCTGAGTCTCCTCAGTCTGGTCAGTCTCCTCAGTCTTCTGAGCCTCCTCATTCTCCTCAGCCTCCTCAGTCTGGTCAGTCTCCTCAGCCTCCTCATTCTCCTCAGCCTCCTCAGTTATCACTGAGCACCTGTCTGGAACACCTGCAATTTCTCTTCCCTGTACTTACATGTCTCTCAGAGACTCTGCCCTGCGGCTGCAGTGTCAGAGCCCAGCCCAGCCCAGCCCTGTGGTGCCCACAGCACTGGCTCGCTCTGCTCACTACCCTCCTGCCCCCATGTCTTAGCACTGGCATCATCCCTGAAGACAGCTGATACCCAGGAGGTGCAGGTCTGTTGAGAGGACAGAGATAATAACAAGACACCATTTATAGCCATGTAGGAACATGAGGCTACCACAGGGCAAAAAGGAACAGAGCAAGGATGTTGTTTAGGTGCAGGAAACACTATCATATATGCAAGATGAGGACCCAGACCTCAAATCAGGCTGTCCAATGTGGTCTCAGTCAGCACATGCACCTGTTTAAGTTTGAATTTTTTTTTTTTTTTTTTTT
>NW_003852451.1:1191329-1201045 GCF_000181295.1 Otolemur garnettii
TCATTGTTGTTTGGCGGGTCCGGGCTGGGGATTCGAACCCGACAGCTTAGGTGTACGTGGCTGGCGCCTTAGCCGGTTGAGCTATAGGCGCCGAGCCTTTAAGTTTGAATTTAACATAACTAGAAGTAGATAAAATTGAGAGTTCTGCTGCTCCATCGCACTAGCTACATTTCAGGTGCTCACTGCCTCGACACGGGATGCAGACCAGCACTGCAGGCGGCCTCGGGAGTCCCACCTCAGAGCTCTCCAGAAATCAGAGGGCAAGGCACTTCTGGTAGGCATTGTCCAGCAGTCATCAAGGAGAAACTCAGGAAAGGCCATTGCCATTTCTGGGTGGATCACCAGGAGCTGCCTGGAGAATACCTGGTTCCTCTTCTTTTTGCTCCTGTGTGTAGTAAGTAGGCACCTCCTGAATACAGCTTGAGGGGCACACACTTTTGTGGCCAGTGCAGTGTTCCCATGAACTACAGACACAGCTTTGTTTAAACAGAAAGTAACTTGATTTATTTTCTTTTAAGTCTGAGTTTAGTGTTCAAATTGAGTCACAGCATCCGCTGGGGCAGACAGTCTAACCTATTCCCTTCCAAGTGAAAACCATCCAGTCACTGAATCTTACTCATTCTCAATTTGGTCTTATTAGATTCAGATGCTGCCTCCTGTTTTCTTCCCAGAGCAGTCTCTAAGTTCTGAAGATGAGTTGTACTGTGTTCTGCCTTTAACTGATGCTTCCTGAGACTCTCTAGAAAGCCCCCAGCCCAGTAAGGGAAAAAACAGAGGAGGTTAGCAGAATTACAGGAGAAGCGCCTCGGATCTCAGCCACTCAGCTGTGTCTCACTGGAAGTAGTTTCATGGAATAATTCTGATGCCTTATGGCCTGTAGAATAACCCGTGATTTTTGCAATTCTCATGGACCAGGAGAGATTCTGATGTTTCCTATCCCTGTCTGGACACTCTGACAGTTTAGTGATCTGCTTCTCTTTGGGTATTTTTCTAATATAGAGTAGAAAAAATATTTCCAATGACTTTTAAACCAAAAAGTAATTATGACTTAAAGATATGTAACAATGAAAATTACTGTTAACACCTTATTATTGGTTCCGAACTCATGAATAATAGCATTATTTTGTATTTTATGTACATTCTCCATGATTTTAGCTATAGTTTCCTTGTGTGCTATCCTAGTTCAATAATCTTAAATGTGACAGGTCGGTACTAAGTGTGAGAACAGAAAACATACAAATTTATATATGAGTCTTAAGCTATAAAGATACAAATCTTCTGATTTCCTTCGCCATAAACTATTAACAAAATCATAATTGGTATCTATCAAAATGTCAGGCTAGCTATTCTGCCATATATATTCACAGAGTTTTGAAGTTTAAGATATTAACATAGAAAAAATTAGTTTAGAATTATTCAATATGTGCAATGATTGCAAGGCTCAGGTGACTCCCAGAATTTTGAAACTGTGTACAAATGAAAAACATGATTAAAATACTTGAAACGTATTTACACAGGGTTAGTAAACCCCTCATGAAGACAGAGCGTCCCTTATTTCTTGCCCTCTCCCTCAGGAGTGGGCCAGGAAGGCGGGTGGCTGTACATATATTGGTTCTGTGCTGGGGAAGGAGAGGAAAACAAGCCAAGTGCGCTCATTTATGAACTGACTGCCATGAACTTCAGTTTCCACAAGTATTAGAATGCATGCATGACCCTTCCCAGAGTCCTGTGTTTATTTCCAGCAGCATGACGCAAAACAGGGAGCAAAGCTGGTGCCTTTCTCTCTCCTCTAGGGCAGAGGGAAGTGGAGAGCATGACCAGAGCCCCCAGTTACTCTCACTTTTCCCAGAATAGGAAACATGAAATTCTGTTTTCTCCTGTTCATCTAAGGGACAATCACTAAGTTCTTACTCAGGTGGATCACGGATAAGCTTTAAGAAGCAAAAATATAAAAAACAGTTGCATATTCTTGAATGTCTTCATTTACTATATTTATCATAACAATACTGTTGAAAACAATGGTAAAATAGTGAGAAAATAATCATATTCTCTCACCCTCTCCATAGCTATGAACAAATACTTATCAAGTAAATGTAATTATTATTTTGATAATAAAAGTAGTTTTCCTCATGTTCTGTATTTTGCAGATCATAAATTAACTTGTTTTTTCTTCTTTGAGTGATAGTTAAACCTTGGTTATAACTTGTTTCTTTTCTTTCGGATTTAAATATTTTAGAAGTCAAACCACACCCTTCTGAAGCACCGTCTAAGGTGGTGCTAGATCTGGGGCTGACTCTACAGAGATAAAATTAAACTCCATTTCACCAATGCATCAGCAGTTGAAGCCTCTCCTCTCCTTCTTCTCTAAAGTTCTGCTCAAATTTCATCTGTATAATGCTTTCTTTTTTCATCAGTTTTAGGAATTTAGAAACTAAAGTCTCAAAGACATAAAAAGTATGTGCTACTTAAATGCCTTTAGTAGAGAAAGAGGGGATTTGATTTCCAGTAGTCAATAGTCAGCTCTATTCTACATACCTGGGGAATTTGCCTGGACTTCAGGTATGTACCGGACCACACTTCCAAGTCACTTGGGTTTCACCATCACTGTTTGTGACCCATGAAAAACACAGCTGTCTGCTTCAGGGTGACTGTCAATACAGCGGGCTGGGCTGAGCAAACCATTCAAATCCTGAGCATTTATACGAATTTTCTAGTTAATGTTTTAACTTCCTACCAAAATCTTACATGAGATTTCAAGAACTATCATTATTATCAATTAAAATGGACAACTAAAAAGCTGGCGTTACGATTGTTTTTAACTAAGCTTCCAAGTCTCCTGGCTTTCTTCAGCCACCCCGAGTGTGTTTCAGCAGCCACCTGACAATGTTTTCAGCCACCCCGAGTGTGTTTCAGCAGCCACCTGACAATGTTTCCCCTCTTTGCTCATAAGCACAGGTTATGAGCCAGAAGTGGTTAAAAAAAGAAGCAACCGCATCAGTTATTTGCCTCAAAATCAAACCAAATATTTGTCTGAGGCTCCAAATATTTAGATAATTTACCCACTAATTTTTATTTTTCTTCATGTCTTGCACATCTTTTTGAGAAGCAAAATGCCCTTTCCTCTATTTGTTGATTTAAATGTCTTATGTAAAAGGGAACAGTAACAGATGGATTTTTTTAATTTTAATGAGAACACTGTTGGGCCTAGTGAAAGACTTTCTTACTTCTTCCAATTTTTTGTTCATGACGAAAAATATTTAATAAGTGATACATCAGTTAAAAAAAAATAAACACATCACTTGTGGTTCCTTCTTTAAAAAAACAGAAAAGCCAAGTGAAAATTGAGTATAAATTCTTATTTTTACATTAAAAAAAATCAAAGGTATTACATTGGGATTGAACTGCTATGTTTTTCCTCCTTTCCAGAGAAATAACATATGTGTTTGTGGACAAGTAACATCCCCACACCTGGTAAGCAGAGGGGACAGATGGACACTGAACGTTCTTTACTGCCGCCCACTCATGCAAGTGAACCAGTGGGCACCATGGCGGGAGGAGAGACATTGCAGAGTCCCCACTACCTCACCTAAAAAAACTGCCCCCTGCCGAAAGGACTTTTAGCAAACCTGCAGAAACATGATGAGTAGTGGTAGGAACAGGGTACATTTCAGTATTTCCAGCATGCAACAGGCATCCATGGGACCAGTAAAAACGGGGCCACATGGCAGCAGGATGGGTTGCGTCTCCAGGCCTCTCACAGCTAAGGAGCCCACAGCAGGGACTCTTTGATCTTAAGGAGGTAATCAAGGAAGTTCCAAGATAATAACCACAAGGTTAACCAGCATAGACATCTACAAAAATATTTTTTCAAAAATTATGCTTAAAAGAGACTTCTAGAAAGAGCAGTATGATATCAGGACCAGCAGAAGACAGACAACAGCACTGCACACACTGCCTCACATGTGTCTAGTGGGCAAGATGCAGTTTATTTCTACACCCAAGACACACTGGGGTCATAGAGATTCAGGACCCTCAACACAGCCAATGGCCAGAGCACCAACTTAGAAAAATACTCAAAACCCCACTGGGACTCAAGGACCTAAAGGTCAGGGCATGTAGAAGAGCTGTGAGCACCAAAGACCCACACCCAGCCTGCTGGGCAGAGGCAGGATGGTGGGCACGCCACACGGGAACACAGTGACGGGGGTTAGGCCACTGCCCAGAGGCATCTGGCTCAGAAGCACCAGGCAGAGGTGCCCACTTGGGGAGGAAGGGGCAGGTCACAAACACACGGAGGTGCGGCAAGAGGAACCCTCCAGGGGGCTACGTCACTCGGCTGTGTCCCATCAATTCCTAACCTCAGGGTTGAGTCTTCTTCTGTCCCTATCAGCTGATCCTATTGGCCTGCTGGAAGCAACATCCAGAATGACCAGTGGCCGCAGATAGGACCCACTGCTGTAGGTTGTGCTGGGAAGATGGCATAGAAGGTGATTTGCATAACAAAGTTGTTCTACACTGCTGTGAGGTCCAATGGCCAGCCTTGGATTTGTGTCCGTTCATGCACAGAATTAGGGGACCCCCAGGGCCATCTCCTCACTGAGACCTCAGGGCAACATGGGCCTGTGCCATGGCCACTGCCATTCTGGTGAGATAAGAAAAGGACAGGTCTGGTTTCTCCTCTTCTTCAATCCATGGGCCTTCTTACCCAGATCCAGTCCCCAGGCAGACAGTGGAGTGCTCCCCCTCAGACTATAGCTTCCCTCACAAGTCCTGTGCTGTGAGCCTGGACTCCAGCTACACAGGCGGGGCCAGGAGAGGAGGGAGGTTGCCACTGAAACTCAGGAGTCTCCTGGGGACATTGCTCTGGACAGAAGGCAGCTGGAAAACAGAGGAGGAAGCAACCAGAAATCCCACCTGCAGGGCATCTCAGATTTCGAGTTCCCTCCTTAAAGTAACTGCTACTGTGACCTTTTCAAAACCAGTGGGTGGTTGCTCTTGGTTTTAATTAGTTTTTATTGTAATAGTAGGAGAAGCAGATGACAAAGAATCTCTGCTTGGGAAATGTTAGTCAGTCTCAGAAACTTCTGGGCCCACTGGTGAACTTCTCAGTACACCCAGATTGAACAAGGACCCTGCTAGGTCAGTTTAGCAAGAACCCCACCTTCACCACCCAGTCGAACCCCTTGGCCTCCCTCTCCCAGGTCAGATCACCCCACCTGCCTTCAGCCACGTGGTGTGGGGAGGACCTGTCACCCATTACCCCGACACCCCTCTTAGTCTTCATCCTCTCCCCACCCTGTCTCTGGGCTATGAGCTCCCGCTCCCCACTGCCCTCTGCCCCGCAGGCCCTGTGGTACTGGCAGCAGATCCTGTGCCCGCTGTCACAGTCTGAGTGGCGTCTGCCATACTCAGCTTCACAGAGCCTCTCACATTCCACATTTTTAATATTATTTATGTGTAATTGTTGATTATGAACTATAGTTAGGTGACAAAGAATAAATGAGAGAAGGAAGACAAGGAAGAAAAGAGGCTTCTCGTGTGAAGGAAAGAGACAAAGGAAACCCACCCAGCTCTGCTGGTCCCTGATCTGCTCTGCCCCAGGGCCTGAGCACGAAGGCTCACTCAGAATTCCAGTCTCCTCCTATGGGAGTCATGGAAATCACGCCAACCTTGCCATCCAGAGCATGTGGCTGTGAGAATTACTTGAGAGCATCTTTGTTCTACTACATGGACTACAAACACATGGATGGGGACAAGTTGTGGGACACACACATAAGTGGTGGCCAAGTGGGCCTCACAGGCTCCAGCAGCCTTGTGACCAGCCCCTGACCTGTTCATCAGGATGGGAGGGCGGGGCTGCCCTGCCTGCCTGGCCTTGTCAGGAAGCTCATCCCTCCGCCCCAGCGAGGAGTCTGCAGCAGCTTTTCGGTCAGTGTTTATTTCCCTCTTCCTATTCCTGTTTGTAATGAAGCTATTTCGAGACCGCTAACAAAATGGCAAGATTGGGGGGTGTTTCTTGCACCACCAAAAAGAGCCATTCTGCACTTTGCACAGATTTACTTCAGGAAGTTCCTGTGCAGCGTTTCACTTACGGGTTTTAATTGTAATTCTGAGCTTAGAAGTTTTAGCCACATGAAGATCCGGTGAGATTTTAAAGAAATCCTTCTGAAAAATAACGTTAAAATGATACAGAAACAATGATCCTAATAGCTTCCTGCCTGCTGCCTTTGTCCACTCGCTCCCTTCACCAGGTCCCCCGCCTGGAACTGCAGGGACCTCTGAGGCAAGGGTGGGGCTGCAAACCACATGCAGGAAATGGAGGCACGGACAGTTTAGATTAACTTTCACCACGCGTGCTCCCAACATATTTGCTGAACATAATAAAGTCACAGTCACGCGTTTGTCTGTTCTACTGAGTTTGTCCAACAGGGACTGTGTGCAGATGACAAAAATTAATTGCTTCAACCAAGTCAGTCATTTCTATGAAAATAAATTAAAACCAAAGTAGACACAATTGACAGGTCTACTTATAATTATTTTTGAACCTTCTTGTCTGTTTGTTTCTGCTTTACAAAGCCAAACACTTGGTTTGTATTTAGGATTAAAGACTCGCGTGAATGTGTGCTGTGCAGACACTGCCTGGAAAACACAGTCTATCCGCCCGAGCCCAGGGCAGCCTGGAGGTGTCCTCCTGCCAGTTAAATATGCCTATTCCTCAACACAAAGAACATCAGAGGAACACACGTTTTCAGAGTATATCACTAAGAACAATCACCTTCTTCAGAAAAGATGCTGCCTTGGGGTGCTTCACTTCATTTATTATGCCTAGATGCTCAGACAGATTTGCCTTTGCTGGTTTTGATTTTATGTGAAGCTTTCTGTTTCATACACAGGGTCTGCCTTTGGAAGAATAACCAGAGAGAATAGGATTTCTGAACCGTTTTTAAAACTCAGATTATACTTACTAGATCATCCATGTACTTTGTGTAAAGAAACAAAATTTCTGCACTATATAAATATGCTTCTGGAAAAACATTCTGTGTTATTTTTATAGGTGAACTTAAAATGTTTCTACTCCTGGAAGATTAAAGTGTCTGCATAATTAAATAGAAAACTTGCAGATACTATGCTGCTCAAGTTAACATGTTTTGTTCTGATACCAGAGAGCACACACTAGCCTTCCTTTCCAGAGGACTTTTAAATTATTAAATGTGTAATTAAATAATGTATTATATACTGTTTAGCCTTTTCAAGATTGGTAAAGATCTTAATTAAATATCACTCTATTTACATGAAAGCACTCAGAGCAGCTATTCTAATAAATTAAAAAGTACCTATGAAATTTTAATTCAAATTCCAGATAAGAGAGTGGTATCTGCTTTTTCATGATGTGGATATTTGGAAATCTGGTAGAAAAAAAAGAATGTAATTTGATTCAGCATTGAATAAAAAACCTGAGAAAAGTGTAAGAGGCCTCAAGACCATAGAAAGATGAGAAAATTGCCATTCTCAACAATCATACAAAGTGCAAAACTCTCTATAACAAATTTTGTAAACATTCTTTATAAGAAAACAGTAACAGCAGTAGTATCTCTTTCTTCAAAAATTATCAATGTTTATATTTCTATAATAGAAGAGAAAATTAGACAATTCAAAAATATAAAATTCCAATTTTATTTCCTTTATTATTCTAAAACTTGTCACAAAGTTTGTTGAAGGAAGAGAAAATACTATGAAATAATAATAATCACTCTAATATAATCATCACAAGAGCCACTGGCTATATAGTCCACATACCCCCCAATAAACGAGAGTGGAAGGCACAGAAATTATAATTTCTGAAAACTGCTCATGTCCTGATGATATTTACATACGTTTCTTCAATTAATTTTCAAGCCAAAATGAAACTCAGGGATGTCCAGCAACAAGCTAAGCTCATATTAGTTAATAAATGGGAGACCCAGAATTCACCATCAATGTCCCAAATTCAAACTCACCAACTTGAACATGTACATGATATGACTGGTCTGTGACAAAAATGAAGCAAAGAAATGCTTAATTTATTTGACATAAGAATCATTATTAACACAGAATGTACCCTTCCTCCTTTCTGCCTTTGTTCCCCCTAATGGAATAGTGATGTTAGTAGACTGGGGTAAATTCCTTTCTAATGTTTGCTTGACAGATAAATAATACATACATATAATTAGCGATCATATGCTGGTCTTCAAATTAGAAAATTATGAGTCTATGAAATCTCAAATTTAAGGAACCACTGTTATCTACCATCTCTTGTACCCTAATGATTTTTCCAGTTATCAAATACCAGCATTATAATTCTTATTTTCATGGTATTATTTGAGGGAATGAAGCAGACTTGGTATACACACTTCTATAACGTAAATCAGAAACTTTAAAATGCCTCCTACACTCCTTGAATATGAAATAATCTTCCAAATTCTTTAGAGAAAGCCCCCAAAACACTTAATTGGCTTCAAATCAACATCACAGTTTCTACAAGAATATTTACAGCTAAAAAAGATGATTGTAACTTTCCCAGTAGAATCATTTTGTCCATTTATAAAGGTGGAAATGCAATTACTAAAATTCTAATCAAAGACTCCAGATATTAACACACTTACTGATTAATGGAAGATTACTAATCCTTTAATACAGCCTTTCAAGGGCCTACAATCGCTAGGCAATTTGGATTAGTCTTTGAATCAGAACTGTACCGGCTCTGTAAAACTGACGTTTCCCCCAGTGCGTCATCAGGACAACCCAACTCCGTCTGCAGCGCCACAGACCCCTCCTCGGTGGCCCGGCAGCTTTTTTTGTGTGTTTTGCATGGGTTGAGTTTTGCCTCTTAATCAGCAGAAACAATGACAAAGCCCTGAGAAGGTCTGGGAGGCTACCGCGAAAGACAGTTTTAGGATTATCAAGGAGACGGTGCAGAGCTGCAGAAGAGCTGGTACGTGCCGCGCTGACCCAGGCCTGTGTCCCCGAGAGCTCAGAAGCTCCGCTGGGCTCTGGGGCTCTGAGGCTCTGGGAGGGACCTGGGGGCCTGGGAACTTGCTCAGCTCTTAAGTTTCTCTCTGCCTCTTAGAGAAGCAGACTTTGGTCTTTGTAAATCATCAAAACTTGAAATCTCCCACCTATTGCAAAGACTTCAAGATTTCCAAGAATATAACTTATAAACAACTTATAAATTGTTTTACTCCCATTTACCCACGTCTAAAAGATGGAAAAGTTAATTTGAATTTTATTTCTCTTTATTTCGAAAACATGCTCATCTTTTTCGTTCAGTCACATCAATTTTGCTGTTGGTCTTCTCTGGAATGTAGGTTGAACTGGAAAATATTTGTGGTTTAGACAAATATAGTCTTATTGGAATAATAAATAGCTCATCAGGAGTACTTGGTGATCTTTAAGCGGTTTTTCACCGAGATTTTTATCTACTTGAAGTTTTTCCTTCTCACCTGCTTGGTATTCGAGGTCCCTCGGGTGGGCTCCCCTTGCTCCTGGGGTCTGCAGTCTTGGGCGAGGCGGAGGCCCTGCAAGTCCCGCGAGAGACTGCGCACGTCCCGCGGGAGAACATGCAGTCCCGCCCTGCCGGAAACCCGCACGTCCCGCGGGAGAACACGCACCTGAGTACACGCACGTCCCGCGGGAGAACACGCACCTGAGTACACGCACGTCCCGCGGGAGAACACGCA
>NW_003852451.1:1201280-1213490 GCF_000181295.1 Otolemur garnettii
CGCACGTCCCGCGGGAGAACACGCACCTGAGTACACGCACGTCCCGCGGGAGAACACGCACCTGAGTACACGCACGTCCCGCGGGAGAACACGCAGTCCCGCCCTGCCGGAAACCCGCACGTCCTGCAGGAGAACACGCACCTGAGTACACGCACGTCCCGCCGGAAACCACGCACGTCCTGCCGGAAAACCCGCACGTCCCGCCCTGCCGGAAACCACGCTCGTCCCTGAGTCGCCTACCTGCCCGTGGCGCTCTACTTCCTGTGTGCACAGGGACAGAGTCCTTCTCTTTCAGCGGTCAGCAGTAGAACCCTCAGATTTCTCTGAGGGGGAAAGCTGCATTTGGGGGTTCCTGCCTTGGTGGACAGGGAGGCTGGATGAGGGAAGGGATGCCTGGGAGAGGCAGGAATCTCCTAGCTCGGGAAACAGCCTCCGAAACCTCTTACTCCCAGGGTAGTTTCCCTGACACCCTGCAGATTGCTCAGCCTCCTGCCTGGGTGCGAGGGCTGCACACCACTTTAGGTCTGACTGCCCAGAGCGCCCTGGGGAGGGTGTGCAGCCCTGAGGAAGGTGGCAGGAAGATGGGGCTGGGAACCAGGAACTGCATGGAGGGCCCTGGGGGTGCAGCCTCTGACACTGGTGGTTCCAGCCTGGTGCTCCCACTCTGAGGGTCCAGAAGCTGCAGCTGTGGCCAGTGTCTGAGTAACACGAAGGTGCACGCCAGCTGGGTCCCCTCTCCCCTCTAGGGCCCCGTCAGCTCAGCGCTGCTCTTCACAGGGCCCAGCCGTTCTCAAAAAGCCATGCTCAGAGCTAGACAGGGGCTGCAGAAAAGAGGAGGAAAGTCTGGCCTCCCAGAGAAGAAAGTTAAAGGACTTGGCAGCAAACTTGGGTTTTGGGAAACTCCTGACTCAGTTCATCACTGAGTTTGACCTGTTTTCCACGAAACGTAGTTCCCAGCCTGTGACACCACGGGGAGTAATGGTCACAGTCACAGAATGGTGCGCACAGCAAGGGGCACGAACATCACAAGACCACAGTCACCACTACGCAGTACCTGGAACACAGTGGGTGGCAAGTACTGTTAACAAGTAAAGAGAAATGGGCAGTGTGGTAACTTGTGTGACCAATAGGAAATAGACGAGAACACTGAGGACCTCCCGGAACCAAGGAAAAGCTCTAACAGATAATTACGGGGGGAGCTGGATGAAAATATGCTTTCTACCTTGGCAGACTAGATGCCGCATCCATCGCACATCTCACTGGTCTCAGAGCTTTAGAAACCAGGTGTCTGACAGGTGCAAACCTTCCAGGACTGGCCAATCACAGGGACGTGGACTCTTGGCCCTAGCAGTCACCCCCTCTGCTGCCTGCTTTCAAATTTAAATGATACTTGATATGCTGATTTAGTTTATCTGACAGGTCCTTTGAATCCAGGAAGGACACATCTAGCTCTGGGTCAAGGGTGCATTTGGTTTCAGCAACTTTTCTGTTTCTTGACTGACTCCCTGGGTCAGGAGGGAGTGGGTCCCCACCCCAGCCTCACCCAGGGCACCAGCTGCCTTGAAACCTCCACTTTTGAATCACAGTCCACAGTTACCTTCACTGACTACAAAGGAAAAAATATTAAGGGAGAGGGAGGAGAAAGTGCCTACCAAGATACATGTGTTTGCCTTTCTCTGTTTAAATCTTAACGGCTGAAAAAGGGCAATTATAGGAACAGCAGGGAATAAGCTTTCTTATAACTGTTCCCATGTTCCCTGAGAGGCTCTTACTGCACAAGTGGGCCTGATACTCCCCACAGAGGCGCAGAAACTGCTGGAACCTGGGGTGGTCTAAGCCTTGGCGTCACGTTCCCCCAGCACGGGGAGGAGGGCACTGCCTGTGTGGCTCACGGGGACAATCTGGGGTTTGTGTGGTGTGGTCTGACTCACAAACGAGCGTTTCCTTTAATCAAGCACAGGAATGCTGTCCACCGAGCATCACTGCTCCCAGGGCCTGCATGTGGGAGCTGGCATACCAGCACTGTCCTGTCCCCCAGCCTCTCTGTGTCCCAGCCCTTCCCTCGCTTTTAATGTAGCCTGTCACCCTGGTGGGTACCGGCTCCCTCCCTCTGATGCTATAGGTGGCCCCGTGGAGTTCTACTATCTCACACCCAGCTTCCTTCCCACAGCAGGCTGCTCTCAGAGGTGCACAACTATGGCCAACCTACAGTGGGGCAGCCTAGTGTGGCCAGGAGCTCTTGCTGTCACAGAGCCTTCAGAGGGCCCTGTCCAGAGGGCGCTGCAAACCCTCGAATCACAGGAAGGACAGACAGGTCAGTTGGGCCTCTTGCCACAGCACTCAGCCTTGGGTGGAGTCACCCTTTACTGGCTACAGAGTGGGACCTTCCAGTGATGCCATCAGGTGTGTCCCCGCCCCATGAATCCCAGAGTCGGCAACTGGTGGTCTCTGGAGGAAAGAGCTTTCTGGAAAGGCTGTTACTCACCAGCTTGAAGAGGTGGGAAGCACAGAGTTGCAGGCAATTTTATGTCCTTATGAAGAAAAGTATCTATACAAAGGCTTTTGGCAGAATACAAGTAATGACCTACCTTTCAGGTAATAGCCTGACAAAATAATAATCATAATGGTAAAACAGAAAGAACAACCGTCTTCAGAGTTTGAAAACCCAAGCTGACTTAGGTGCAACATCGGTAAATAACGGGAGAAGGTGATTGAAGGTTAAGGGTCTGGGCACCGCAGCAGCAGATGCCGGAGACACCACCCAGCATGAGCTGCAGAGATGGCCAAATGTGACCAGCAGCTCCGCGGTCCCAGGGATGTTTCCAACCCTCTCAGCTGCACCTGTGCCATGAAATCTCCTGGACAGGTACAGGGAGAGGCATCGAAGCCTGCAGTACCCTGGTTAAGATGCACAATTTGTGATGAAAACACATGCCTTTGTTGAAGACTTTATTCTTTTGATGTATCTTGATGATCAAGTCAAGTTTATTCTAAGGAACCTGTGGCAGGAAGGAAGTGCTAAGATTCTGGACAGTGCAAAAATAAATACCCACTACAACGGCAGTTCAGAGACCGACAGACGTCCCCTCCTCAGGGAGGACCTGGAGAGGGAGAGGTGCTGGCCAGGTGAGCCCTTCTTAAAACAGCAAAGTCACCTGCAGGAGTCGCCTCACCAAACCCCAGACCAGACCCCCAGCACCGGTGTGCGGGCGGCTCACACTGGGCTCTTACTGGTAGTTGAAATTGAAATTGTCACAAGCAGGAAAGAGAGAGCTGGGCAGGGGGCTCTAAAGGTAGCTGGACACCTGCAGGGAGTATCACAGGGCCACGTGGTGTGGGCTGCTGCCCAAGCACCTCCCACCACCTTCCCCTCCAGGGCTGAGCATCCTCGTGCTCCCTTTGCCTCCTGAAGTTCACCACGTGGTGGGCGGTGTCACTGTAAAGACCTTGTTCTCTGGCTCAGTGCGGTTAGGTGCCCAACTTCCCAGCTAGGCCCACACCAAGACAAGATGGCAGCAGCGACCCAGTGCATGCCGTCATGGCCCTTCTGGAGGGTGACCTCGCAACAGGTCAGTAAATGCTGCAGTAGGCCAGGAACAAAGAATTTTGGGGTCTTCAGCCCCAAACAGACAGACTTGCCCCATCTATAAATATGATGCCTGAGATCAAGTGGGGGTGTGGAAAGTCCACAGACAAAAGTAACCTTGGTTGTTCCAACCACACACAAACTTTAATCAGGCGGGAGAAGGACGAGAGCACCCTGCTCCCCTGGATGAAGGGCAGGGATGAGGGGCGTCTGCCCAGCCACTGCTCTGCCCAGAAGAAATGTCCAAGGGCAAGACCAGAGTGATGGGAATTTCTGCTTAGGCACCAGCCACTGTGTCAACTTCCCATCGCATAACTCATCTGGTAGAAAATCATAGACAAGGTTCAAGGAGAGTACTGTGTCCACAGGGACAAACTCTTCTTGCACCAGGAGATTCTGAATTCTTCCTATTACACACATTGTCTTCACAATCTGTTCAGAACCAGAATCTTATCAGAATAAAGAATGATGAGATTTCAGGAAAGGGAGCATTTCGTCTCTTGCCTGCCCTCCCATACAGCAGACAAGCCCGGGGCCTCCCTCAGGGCCCCCCTGCTGCACCTCACCTGCACTCTGAAGGCAGCCCCTGCTACTTCCTCTGCCCCCACGTCCGGGTGGAGGTTCAGGTGTCCCTTTCTCTGTTTGCGATTAGCCCCTTGAGGCAGGTACCAGGCTGCACGGGTCCTTGTCAGCTTCAGACCTGGCCAAACTTCTGCCCAGGTGAAGGGGCCTCAGGAATTCATGGAGATGTGATTGGATTCCTTCTTTCCTGGAGCTCCTTAACGACTTTCCAATCTCAGAGAACAGTTATGCCTCCTACACTGTATCTCCCAACTAAAAATCAAAACAATTTAATTAAACAGACATTTGGGAAGTGGATTCTACATGCAAGACACTAGGTCGGGGACCACCAGCTGCACAAAAGTGAGACACCCAGTGCCCAGCTGACATCCCAACATCCTGTCATGGGACTTCCTCACAGCTTCGCCTGGTGGAAAGAGCCTCTTCATTATGGGGTAGCCACAGGTCAGGCTACCTTGCTCACAACGTAAAACTCCGTGAAAAAACCCAGAATCTAAAATTGTATGTACAGAAAAATCTCAGTCATAGAAATACATGCAGAAAAAGCCTGAAAGAAAATATATCAAAATGTTAACAGTCGTTCTCGCTGAGTGGCAGAAGTGTAAGTTATTTAAATTTCTTCCATAAACTCTCCCGTATTCCCTCAATTCTTGCCAGTAAACATGAACTGGATCTGTACTGAACACAGGGCAGGCGGCATTATTATTATTATTCCAGAACTGAGCAGGTCATTTCTGGCAGCCACACACAAGATGGTGGGAACTCACCCAGCACCATTTGGCTTTTTGATGACACTCTGCACTGGCATCTTGTGACTGTCCAGATTGACAGACTCTAAATCTACACTGTAGAAGAGGAGCTGAGAAAAAGAGGAAAAAACAGGACTCTGGGTCCATCTTGAAACACTTACCATTTAAGTTTTAAATGTCACTTGAGCAAATGAGTCTGGGAAAGGTCAGTGCCAGGTGTATGGGGCAGGTGTGGTGACGCAGCCGCTGGTCCTCCCCATCCTCTGTGCCTTCCCACATGTCACCAGTCCCTACCCTGCTGCTGGTGCCCTGATTTGGACGTGGTTTCCTGCTGCCAGGAAGCCAAGCGCTTTCAAGTCTCGGCTTCAGCACTGGTCCACTGGGTCCACCCTCTCCCCCACTCTGGGCTTCCCTGCCTCCTGGTGAGAGAGTGGGGGCACAGCGCACCTACCCCCTCTGCTGACCTGAATGCTTCTACTGTCATGCATCCGAGTGGGTCTCCTTCTCCCCTCAAGGGGTTGCCATGGGAAGCCTGGTGCACCGGCAGGTGTGCTGCCCTGTGTCAGCACTCAGGGACCTGCCACCCCGAGTGCTGTTGTCGTAACAAACTGTGTATTTATTCAAAGTATTCACATGATAGACCCCATCAGAAGAAAGTATGGACGGGTGATTTCATAAGGGACGTGTGAGCTTAGTTTCTCCAGGGGTCCAACCTCACCAACTGTGTTCACATGACTTTTCTGCAGGACACTGGGGTTAGGAGAGCAGTTAGCGTCAGTGCACCCCAAGGCAAATGCTAGGGTTGTCTGTGATATGGGGAGAGTCTCAGCCAGACCAGGAGCCACACCCCTGCCCTGACCTGTCACACAGTGCCCTCCGCCCCCCCCCCAACACACACACACACAGTGCCCTCCACCAGCTGAAGTCCTAAGAACACTGGGGAGAGGGCTGGGCCAGGGGCAGGCGGGGGCACAGCCAGAGGCCCCTCCACACTGCCCAGCACTCTCAGTAGGAGCTGCATGCCCACAGCTCTGCTCATCACAAAAGCTATCAAGGGCTAGGGACACAGACACTGACCAGCTCTGACAGTGTGTCATCAAGGCTGTCCTCGGAAAACATGATGAAAGCCCTAAAACCCTGGCCCATATACCCCTCATCACCCACCTCCCACTGTCCCCACTGCTCCTGCTGATCCCACTGTCCCCATCCCCACACTGTTTCCACTGTCCCCATCCCCACACTGCCCCCACACTGTCCCCATTGCCTCCTATACTATCTCCACTGCCCCCATACTGTCCCCACTATCCACACCTCCCTACTGTCCCCTCTGCCCCCCACTGTCCCTACCTCCTCCCATGCTGTTCCCATTGCCCCCACCCTTGACTGTCCCCATTGCCTTGCTCCCTCCGCACCTGCCTGTCCCCACGGCCTTGCTTCTCCCCACCCCCACCTGCCCTGCTCTCTCTGACTGTTACCTCCCACTTTTCCTACACATCCCCTCCCATGCCAGTTCCTTGGCCTGCACATGAGACCCAGCTTGCTGACTGGTGCCTACACTACCTCATATGGAAAGAGAGTCTTCTGTGCTTGCCCAGGTGACCCCTCAAGAGCTACCTGCCCAACCAGGGTCAGGTGCCCTCCTGCGCATGCTGCCAGCCCACACTGTGCCCCAGCTATGGCCTCCTGGCTGACCCCTGTCCTCTTGGCTCCACCCATTCTTACCCCTGGGTCTCTGCTGAGCCATAGCAGAGTCCTCAGGGCCCAGACCTATGGCCCTCTGTCAGCCCTGGGCATCCCACAGACCCTGTGCCAGGCCGACGCCAGCCTTTGCACATGCCACCTGGGTGCAAGGGTATCTGCCTCATAGCTGTGGACAGCTCAGTGCACCCTTCTGACAGGCCGCCCTGCCCCCTGAGTGCCCCTGTGCCCCCATTCCTCCCTACGTCTGGCATATTTTGAGTGCACCTGCAGGGGACTGTCTGACCACGAGCTGCCTGGCATGAAATTCTTTGGAGCGAGAGCAGCACTCTGTCCCCAGTGGAGTCCCCAGGATACCGGGCTGGGATCAGAGGGCTGGGTCCAGGGGTGCCACTGCTGGGCAGAGTGCTGCCCTTATCCTCACCCTGGTGCCAAAGCAGAAAAAGTGACAATGATGAGAAATATTTCCTAGAACTAAAAGACACTTGACATTTTATTATTAATGACCAGGATAAAACTTTTGTTCTTTTATTTTGGAGACAGAGTCTCAAGCTGTTACCATAGGTAAAGTGCCATGGCATCACAGCTCACAGCAACCTCAAACTCTTGGGCTTAAGTGATTCTCCTGTCTCAGCCTCTCAAGTACTGGGACTACAGGTGCCCATAACACCCGGCTATTTTTTGGTTGTAGTTGTCATTGTTGTTTGGCGGGCCCAGGCTGGTTTCAAACCCTCCAGCTCCAGTGTATGTGGCTGGCATCCTAGCCACTTCAGCTATCGGCGCTGAGCCACACCAGAATAAAATTTTCATTCATCGTGAAAGCGACATGTTTAAAAACAAAAGAACCTGCCATATAGACTGCTTACTTTTTTCAATGTCCAATTAGCCCATGGATGTTGGTCAAAGCTGCCACTCAGTACCTGAACGCTGATGCAGCAGTGTATTCAGAAGGACGTTCCTTTTGTGCTAGTTCTCTTTCTAAAGTTTCAAAGTTTATAATTATTAGGAGCCATTTACTTGCTGGATTCATTGTCCCATCCAAGCAAGTTCACTAAACTTCAAGTTTTCCCAGCCCATGTGATGGCTTTAAAGTGAACTTGGCGCCTCTGAAGAGACATAGCTTTTTCCTAGACAAAGTTTTATGGTTTCATTTTGTAACATTTAACTACATGTTTGATGAAGAAACCACAAAACCTCATGAACCCACATGCAGCAACGTCAGATGGAATGCACCGATTTTGTTCAGGGCTTCGATGTTGCCATATGACTTTAGTCAAAACCATACAGATTAAGACAAAAGCTACACTGGAGACCAAATGAACAGTGTGGGGCCCACATCAGCCAATGTGTGGGACTCCTCAGGCTGTTTCTTGGAGGACCTTCCACACACATCACTGTGGCTGGGTCCAGGAAGGTGGCCGTCCCCAGGGCTGTCATGCTGACCCACGGTCACAGGCTTTGATTTGAGACTGCAGGAAAATTGTGGACTAATACATATTCTGAGAAATATGGGAACCCAGCAGGCGGGAATCCCAGATGTAGCCAGGGTCCCCCCAGCACAGGTGTGCAATAGCTGGAACCTCTCAGAGATGTGCCTAGCATAGCTGCCCCCAGAGCCCCACACGTCAGGGCCACCAGCCCAGCCAGCAGCAAAGGAACACTCAGCGTTGTTTTCAAGATGTTTGGGTTGGTCACTTTCCAAATATAGTAGCTTTGTTGAAAAGGCCACTTTGATTATTAAGCCTTGACTCATCCATGCCTGTGAGGAGATGGGACTTGGGTGCAGAGTTCGGTCTCCAGGCAGTTCTGCACACGTGGCCTTCAAACATCTGGGTCCACAGCTGTTAGAAAAGCAGTGACCAGCAAGCACACACCAGCACCCATTCTCCGTGAATCCTGCACATCTTCACTACTCCCAGAGGGAGGAAGGTGGACTTGAGACATATCACCTACAAGGGAGAGAGCAGGTGTCCCCATGGCCAGGATGGTGGCCTAGGAGGGAATGCAGCTGGTTAACAGTCAGTGGAAGGAGACAACTGTCCAACCCCAGTGCCTGGACTATCACTGAGGGGCTCCTTACTGCTTCCTTGGGCTCCTTCCACCTTTGCCGACCTCAGCCCTGTGCAGAGCTCCAGAGGATCCCATATCCTGATGAGATTAAAATGTGAGGTCTTCCCACAAACATTAGCCTACATCCCTGTCCCTCCCTCCTTTGCACCCACCTGACCTCTGCTTCTGGGCTCCTGCCTCAGACTCCTCCTCCAGTGCTCTGGGAGGGTGGGAGGTGGACAGATAGGAGGCAAGTGAGGAGGAAAGCTGCACGCTGTGCTGTTGATCTGGGCTACTGCAGCCTCAACCCTTGGCAGGTGCAGGTGTCATGAACTTGGACATGTGGGACCAGAGACAGGCCCTCAGCACACAAAGATGAGGGTGGCAGTTTCTTGGTGCCAGCCCGAGCAGAATGCAGGGAGCCCTGCCCTGGCCCAGAGGCAGCTACACAGCCGCTTTATTCTGGGACAGGGAAACAGACCTCAGGAGAGACCCAGGAGGCACACAAATGAGAACTCAAGCAAAGGCTGCTATGAGGTGTCTGTGGGCCCTGGCGCACCTCCAGGACAGCCACCACACCCTGGGGAGCAGATTGCAGGGCCTGTTTGGGGCTAAGAAGGCAGGGCCCCTAGCCTGGCTTCAGGGGACTCTGGCATTGCCCTCCTCTTGGGGCGTCAGACACACAGATGGCTTCTGTGTGGCATTCCACAACAGGGGCTACTTTTCTTAAATACAAGCATAGGCTGTGGGCCAACTGAGGTAAGCACCTGCTCTGTCCTTCCCATGACCTTGCACATGACCCAGCTGGGTAGAGATGAAAAACCACCATTGCAGACTGCACACGGGAGCCCAGTGGGTCCCAGCCCCGCATTCTTCCCACTGCCTCAGGTGCTCACGCGCCAGTGAGATCCCCGTTCTCTCTCCCCAGCGTCTTCCGCTCTTATCTGCTCCTCTGCCACCCCCAGGCATTTCCCCGGACACTGTAACTGGCATTCCAGTGGGTGAACACACCAGAACGTCACCTGTCTCCACTGGCCTTGCCGCACTCAGCCCTACTTTTCTTGACAAGTTTCACATAATCACAAAGTCTCCTTGGTTCCCCTGGAGACTTTATTTACTTCTGATTTTTGACCTGACTGTGCTTGTTTTCTTAAAATAGCATCAATACATTTATTTATGACCCAACAATAAGTCCAGACTTTCAAATAATGATGACAAGTACACATCCACTGTCCTAATAATGTCAAAAAAGAAAACTCAAAGAACCAGACCCAAGATAATATCACTTGGGTGACAGGTGCAGAAGTGAGGCAGGTGCAGCAGTAACTGTACCCTGGCCATGACCTTCCTCAGAGCCCTGCATGGACAGCCATGACCTCCTCCTCGTAACAGAATCATCAAATCATAATACAGATCGAGAGCCATGGAGTAAATAGACAAAACGGCCACAGTGGGTGAAAATGGAGGACGATTGAAGTAACTGATATTATGGTGAATCTGAATCATGGGTATAGCAAGCATTCTTGCTAAATTTATATTAGGATATGGTTACATCAGACATTGAAAAAGAAAGAATTTTATTTATTTTTTTTTTGAGACAGTTTCTGCCACCCTGGGTAGAGCCCTGTGACATCCTAGCTTACAGCAACTTCAAATTATTGGGCTCAAGTGATCCTCCTGCCTCAGTGTCTTGAATAGCTGGGACTACAGGCACCTGCTACAACACCCAACTAACTTTTTTTTTTCTTTTCTATTTTTAGTACAGACAGGGTCTCACTCTTGCTTAGATTGGTCTTCAACTATTGAGCTCAAGCAATCCACCTGCCTTGGCCTCTCAAGTGCTAGGATTACAGGTGTGAGCCACCACAGCCAGCAAAAATAAAGAGAATATTGAACGTGTTTTTTTATAAGTCAACATTTTAATAAACACAAATAATAACTGTACCTATACTGTTCCGGGCACCCATCCGGACTTTGGAGATGGCAACGATTTGACCTTCCGGTCAGCCTGGGAGGGAGGCTTTGTTATAAGGAGCAAACTCAGCTTCCGGGAGCTATTCCTGGGCCACATCCCTGCCACATCCTTGCACTTGGTCCTCAGCAACCAAGAGTCTCAGGTTCCCAGCTTGCCCTCCTTGTCACCTACCAGCATTCATGCACTTAGTTGTCGAGTCACAGGCTTGACAAAAAAAAGGCAATTCTAGAAAAGCATAAAGCTTGAAATGTTTTATTTCAATTACTTCATTGATTCTAGCTAAAATTATCATGCCCATTATAATATTTTGAGGCAACATAGAAAAGTGTCCTTTGCCCAATCCACTACCCAGACATAACTGAGAGTACAGGTAACGCCCACTCCACAAAGGCAGGACCTCAAAAATCTTTTTATTTTGTGCCCCTGGTGACATCATGCTTCCCTTAGTTCCTCTCATCATACTTTGCAATGACTTAGGGGTAAAGCTCGGGGAAATATATTTTTATCCCAAGAACTATTGATATCTTCTTGCACCTGTCTGTTTTATTCTAGTTAGCTCATCTCTGGGGCTGAGCTGGGATCCTGTCCAAGGGGGAAAGGTGAGTGACACCTGGGAGCAAACATACTGGCCAGTGGCTAAGTCTCACTGCTTCCCCAGAAGCTAAACACATCATATTCCTAAAATTGCTGTCCTGGAGGGTAGGAAAAGGGTTGTGATCTGTCATTTTTCTTCCTAGAATTCAAACCCCAGGAGACTTTATTCCATCTGGGGACAGACTGAGAAGATCAGGCCCCACCTGGGGCTTGCACCCCGTAATAAACCTCAGCTGCACCTCTGCTGTCCTGATACAGATGGCGGCTGAACCAGTCTGCATCACGACGTACAGCATTAACGCTCTGGGAGGGGACGGTGATACCCCTGTGAGCAATGCGGACGTCCACAGAGACTGTACCCACGCACCTCTCACCTGCACAGACTGTACCCACACCCCTCTCACCTGCACAGAGACTTTACCCACCCCCCTCTCACCTGCACAGAGACTGTACCCACCCCACTCTCACCTGCACAGCCTATACCCCACCCACCTCTCACCTGCACAGACTATACCCCCCTTGCCTGCACAGAGACTGTACCCACCCCATTCTCACCTGCACAGAGACTGTACCCACCCACCTCTCACCTGCACAGAGACTGTACCCACCCCCCCTCACCTGCACAGACTGTACTCACCCACCTCTCACCTGAACAGACTGTACCCACCCCACTCTCACCTGCACAGACTATACCCCCTCTTGCCTGCACAGAGACTGCACCCACCCACCTCTCACCTGCACAGACTGTACCCACCCCCCTCTCACCTGCACAGAGACTGTACCCACCCCCCTCTCACCTGCACAGAAACTGTACCCACTCCCCGCTCACCTGCACAGAGACTGTACCCACCCACCTCTCACCTGCACAGACTGTATCCACCCCCCTCTCACCTGCACAGACTATACCCACCCACCTCTCACCTGCACAGAGATTGTACCCACCCCACTCTCACCTGCACAGAGACTGTACCCACCCC
>NW_003852451.1:1213795-1235619 GCF_000181295.1 Otolemur garnettii
CCTCTCACCTGCACAGACTGTACCCACCCCCCTCTCACCTGCACAGACTGTACCCACCCTCTCACCTGCACAGAGACTGTACCCACCCCCCTCTCACCTGCACATTTGGGTACTTTTCAGATGACAAATACAAATCCTCTTTTCAGGAGACTCTACGTGAGTTTCCTGTGCAAATGTGACAGAAAAAAACTTGAAAGTTGTAAGGTCTACCCTTAACAAAATTACCACTTCTCATCTCAGAGAGCAAAACAGAAGGTCCAAATATAAACACTCTTGCAACAATCGGGGGGCTCAGAAAGACCCACAAGCCCCTTTCCTGGTGCTGTGCAGAATCACTCCCAACTGTGGCTTGAAGGTCGAGGCTCCACAGGTGGCTGTGGGAGGAGAAGGGCCAAAAAGCCACAGCCTCTGAAGACTCCTGCAGGAGCTCCGCAAACCCTCCCTGCTCAGGGGCCTGGGCACGGCACATTTGCACACATCTGGACAGGGGCCACAGGGCCTGGGCATGTGTTACCACACAGCTCTCTGGTGACTGGCAGAGCCCCCAGGCTGTATAATTGGGAACAAAAGCCCTCTCTTTGCCCCCAGAAAGTTTTAAGAACAGGCCAGCTGACAGATTTCCTGAACTGCCACACCTGGGGTTGTCCATACTCAGGTAACTGTGCAGGATGGAAGGCGGGTCCAGGTGACCCCCAGAGCTTGGATGCCTCCAGGCAGCTACATTTCTCATTGGGGAATGTGCCCACCCTTACCATCCTGCTGAGGAAGGGGTCGAGGCCCCAGACCTACACCCCCAGCCCTGGGAATTCCCTGACCCGGGTGCAGTTTGCTGCTGGAACTGGTCTGTGTGGGCACTCTGAGTAAATGTCCTCAACTCAGTCATCAAGGCACAGAGAGTGTCTCACGAGGCTGAAACTCCCAGGGCTGCTGGAATCCTGAGTCCCCTCCAACAGGATGTGGCCTTCACGGGGGTTACCTGAGGATACAAATGATGGCTTACTCCAGACAAATTACTTAGTGGGAGCAGTGGGACTAGATAAGCTACCCACACATTTTATTTTCTGTATAACCCACTTAACAAAATGTCTTGTAAAAAAAACAGTTTGATTCAGGACCACGAAGAAAGAATTCTGTAAATAAAGAATTTTTCAAAAAGATGCAATTATTTATTAAAGTTTATATTAATAAATGGAGTCTTTACAAGATCTCTAAATATCCCTATCATCAATTTCATTTTAAATTCTATCTTCCATAACCATTATTAGGTAGTCTTTTTAGTTCTTTGTTACTCTTCAACTTTGAATTCTCTTCCTCTGTCCTTTCTTCCTAGGGACTGATCCATATAAATCTGTCCCCGGTGGGGGTAAGTGGAGTGGGGGCTCCAGAGTGGGGGGATGGGGTACCAGCTTCCAGAGGGGACTGTGAAACCCCAGGCCAGCCTGCCCTCAAGGTAAGAATTCCTTCCTCCACCTCCAGTAAGCACAGTAACATTCCACAGCACACCTGCGTCCGTGAAATGTGATCTGAGGGACGGAAGCCAGGGTCCTGAGACAGCTGGGACCAGTTGCCAGCCCTGGGCTCAGGGATTACACCTGCCACAGACTCAGCCCGGGACAATGGAGTCATTGAAATTGTTCTCAGCAGCAGCAGATAAGTTCCCGCAGGACCTGCAAACCCAGGGTGCTGACTTAGGGCCCATCTCAGTCAGATTCTTGTTAGATGTGTCAGCCACATTGGACAGAGACTAATCCCCAGAAAGAGAGGTCACCAGGATACATGCCTGTTTCTGATAGTTGTGAAATTCAGTGTGAACACAAAAATTTATCAATCTTCTACAGGCACTTGGTAAACTCTATTTCATTAATAACCAATACCTCAATGTTTCCCCCTCATTCCCATAGTTTTTAAGTGTTCTAGAAGTGTCCATATGTCCTATGAATTTACATGAAGTACAGAAGGCTTAAGAAATGAATAAGGAAAATAAAGAGAGACATTTGGAACAGGTCCCTTTGGGAGGTGTAAACTGACACTAATTCGTCACTGGTGGGGTATAGTGACTACTGAGTCATGTGTTCTTTTGAAGCAAAATCTATAATAAAAGGAATGTATTTGTTGCCTGTGAGGCCAACTTAGAAATAAATGACAAAGGGGAGAAGTTTTCTCCCCCCCACGTCCTGCAGCGTAGGTCCTTAAATCACATCTTGAGGAATGAAGGCAGCGTGTTTTATGCCCAGACAGGCAAGTAACAGTTTCCTGCTTCTCTAACTGTGACACTGATCCCGCCTATGGGTATATACTCCAAAAATGTCATAATTTTAAATACTGTATTAAAAGTTACTCCACGTCAGCCTCACTCAAAACCTAAGTTCCACCTCCTGTGACTGACAAGGGCTGTGAGCAGGTGCCCTCTGAGCCCTGGAGGAGCAGAGGCAGGAATGAGGACAGCAGACCTCCGGGCCGGGCTCACCTGCCGACCCCCAGGGCGAAGGCTCCAATCCCCAGTGTGCAGCTGCCACCCAGGGGCTCCATGGAGGGGGTACAGGTGACACTGCAAAACATGTTATGCAATAATGTCATAAAGCCCAACTCACAAAAACTTGATACGTGCTCATATTTACTCCAAGTTTACAGAAATTGACAAATTGATCTGGAGGGGATATTAAAGTATGTACAGTTAAGACCCTCCAAGAGCTCCAGTGGGAAGAACATCTGTACAGCTACACATAGGTGACCGTGAGACTAGGACATGAGTCAGTGTCCAGTGCTGACCATTCAGGTGCAAAACATTCCCTAGAAGGTGGAGCAATATTTCATGGTACTCAGGAAAAATGACACTTAGCCTAGAATTTAAGCCTATACCTGCTTAATATATCTTTTAATATAGAGGGCTACATAAAGACATTTTTAATGTAGAAAAAACTGAACTTGCAAACCACTGATGAAAGAATTATTAATGCGTGTACTTCAGCAAGAAAACTTAACCTACAGAAATAAGTGGGATATTAGAGCAAATGCTGGGGAAAAATGCTGAAACCTCTCGGCAAAGCTCATTCTGCGTTTTATTTATAGCAGTGGGAAATGGGGACACACAGGTGGCTGCGAGACTAGGGCTTGCAATTCTGAGGATAACTAAGTGTTCTAGGACACTCTGAGAAGCAGGCAGGGACAGCGAACAACTCAGGACACTGTCAGATACTGTGAAATTAAATGTCATGCAAAAACTGCTCAGGAAACCGGCAACAGGGCGAGAACACTCTCCATAAACATCCAAGCTAACAAAGCACAAGAGAAGTGAGCCGAGGAAGTGGAGCCTCACCGTTCCAGCAAAGCCAGGAGACAGGAAGAGGAGGAGACCGAGGGAAGGACAAAGTGCAAAGTGAGTCATTCTAGTCCCACCCACAACCACAGAAAATGGACCTGTACAAGGTAGAGCCCTGGATTACAATCAGCAACCGTCTACCTGCTGTCCCTGACAGACAGAAAGCATTTGAGACTAAGAGGTAGAAAAGTTATAACAAAACTCCGACGTGGCAATATTAATATTAGATCAAGTGAGGTATGAGGGGAACGTTGAGCAGACGCAGAGGGCGTAATGGGTGGAATCGCACCCTCCCACCCCCTTCCCCTGCAGCACCTCCCCTGCAGGGGCGTAATGGGTGGAATCGCACCCTCCCACCCCCTTCCCCTCAACACCTCAGAACAGAGTAGTATTTTAACATTCTATTTCATTATTTGGGAATAGGGTTTCTACAGAGGAAATCAAAGTAAAATGAGGACCTGAGAGTGCCCTGATCTGACAGGACAGGGTCTTGTAAGAGGGGGCAACAGCAGTCGGGGCAGAGTGGGCACTGTGTGTGGACAGGGACCCCCCAGGCCGGAGCCGGGGCAGTGAGCACAGCCACCTCCCAAGGAGCCAGACCCTGCCCCACCCCGGTTCTTGCTCCTGGACTCCAGATCTGTGAGGGATAAACGCCTGCTGTTTTAAGGCGTCCACTCAGAGGTGTCTTGTTCCTACAGCCCTAGGAAGTGGCCAGAGTTAGCACAGAACATCCTGGCTGGTAATGCAGCCTCAGAGTGTGTAAAAGCCAAGCTGACAGGCTGTGAAGGGGGAATGTGAGCTATGGAGAAAATCTTAATACAACTTGCACAGAAATTGCGAATTAACACCAACCCTAACGAGACAGAGTTACAGATTTCACACACAGGGTCTTGATTCAGAGAAGGGCTCAGCTCTGCTTCTCTGCTGTGTTTAAACACCAAGAATGCAGTGCTGTGATGAAGAGGGTGAAGGGGGGTCCCAGAGACAAAACCTGGTGACAGGCGCTTCTAAGGAAGGAGACTTTTAAGTATCTCAAGCCACTTACAGGCTGCCTCTGCAGTGCAGAAACCTGGAGTCTCATTTGCAAGCGACAGTTGCCAATGTCACTGCATGTAGCTCAGACACCACCACCTCCGACAGGCTGCCCTGAGGACGTGGGGTGAGGGGAGAAGGGGAGTGAGTCCAGTCCACTGCCCTCCTGCAGCCATGAGCGCACCAGAAGCTAAGCATGAGCACATCCGAGGCACCACTGATACCTTGTCTCCCAGGACCAGCCTGAGTGCCTCCAAGGCACCAGACACTGCACAGGTCTTAGCCTGGTGTTGGCAGACACAGCTGAGGTCGTGTCAGAGTCATGTAAGGAGGAAAAGGAAAGAAAAGAATCAGGAATTGTTGCAGTTATGCCCATGGCAGAACAGGGTGAGGGAGAAGAGAGGGATGCTGCCCACCTGGGGTGGCGAGTGGGCTTCCGCTGTCCTCGAGGGCCTGGTCCTGGAGCCACCTACAGAGCCTGAGCAGGCCTGTGTGAGACGGTAGCATCACATCCTGCTGGTCACTCAGGTGCGCTGGGATGCAGAGGCCTTTTCTTTGCTTTAGAAGGCCTGGGGCACCTCATCTGAAACATGCCCAAGAGGCTGTCCAAAGGCAAATCCACAACACGTTTGTGACAGACGGAACTGGGTTTGATTTCTAATGCACAGAATGTGGCAGCCTCTATGCCACAAAATAGATGGGTGTTCCCAGTGGATAGTGCCAGAACAGTGGGTGATGGGGAAGGGGAGGGGTTAGATGTAGGGCTGTGGTGGGAGGACAAAACAATGGGGTAACAGCTGAGTGACTGACATGGTTACTTCTGGTTAAGTTCTTCAGGTTATAGCCGAGGCAACTTCATTATCAGGCTGATTTACTTAACTAGAATCTCCTGTTTTCAGAGACAATCTGTCTTGTTAGGGGCTCCATCTGCTTCTTCCACGTTTCAATTGACGATGTGGCTTTTAGTGCGAGCAGCCCCAGTTTGGTTGGTCTGGCCTGCTAGAACCTCATGTAGGAGCTCAGTCCAAAATGACAGCTTTTTGTAATTTTTTTAAAATTTCAAAACATTACGGGGGTACAAATATTTTTGGATGTATGGATTAATTTTGACATATTTGAATCAGAGCTGTTAAGTGTGCCCGTCACCCAGACAGTTTTCCTTGTGCCCCTGAGGTAGGTTTTTGCCGTCCTCTGTCCTGCCCTCTGCTTGCTGTCCACAAGCTTGCCTTCCCTCTGTCGCACGTGCTGACCCGCTAGTGCTGATTTAATAGCACATGTGGGACTTGTTTTTCCATTCTTGAGATGCTTCTTAGGATAATGGTCTCCAGTTCCATCCAGATTATCACAAAAGGCTGTGTGATTCCATACACACATCAGCCATATTTTGTTAATACTCATGAATTGATGGGCACTGGCTTCTCGTGATTTTTAACAAGCCTCAGAAGGAAGAATGGCGTGTGAGTTTCGGATGCGTATGTGAGAGAAGAGCCAGATCAGGCCAATGTGGTAAAAAGTTAACAACAGAACACCGTTATGTGGGATTCTATGCACTATTCTTTCCATTTTTCTTCAAATTAAAGGTTATTTCAAAATAAAAAGTAAAACGCAATGTAGTATAAAAAGATGCTTTAGTATACACATTAAGATTAATGTGAAAGGAAACAAAAACTAGGCCACAAAAAGTCTTTACAAACTTCAAAGCTAGTACATGTTAATGTCACTGAGAGTGACATTATATTGGAAATTATCATTAACATGACACTATCAACTGTTTAGGAACTGAAAGAAAAAAACTCCCACATTCCTAGGCTAATCATTGGTTAAAGAAGAAATTACAGAATGAATTGCAAAATGTTCATAGCTGAGTGTTGATGAGAACCCCACTACCGAGATTGTGAAAGGCAAGCGGAGGACAATGTGATGACAGCACGTACCCCTCAACGCGTCTGCTGGGAGAGAAGGAGGCACCCAAACCAGCGAACTTGATGCCCACCCGGCCATGTTGGAACACAGGTACTTCCCGTCTCCTGTCTGATTGGCTGGTCCCCGAGGCCCTGGCAGGAGCAGCACTCTGGACGGTCCCTCTGCTCCTACGGGACGCATGTGGGCCCTGGCTCTGCTGCAGACCCCAGCTCCAGTTAAGCGGCTGTTCCTCTTTACTGAACTCTGCTGTGGTGATTGTTTCTCTGGCTGGACCCAGAACTTTGTAAAGATGCTTTGTCTCTTTGCCTTGGTTCCTGGCCATGCACGCGCGTGGCCTTCTCTGCAGCTCGGTCCCTTCTGTGACTGTCCGTGCACCAACTCCACCTTGAATGTTAGCTTGTTTCTTCAAAATTCATATCCTAGTTGTACTGACTTTCTAACTTACTTTTATCCTCTTTTACTAGTTGTGTTTTGTAAACCATGAAACAGTTTTGTATGGGGCTGCCGTTGACATAGGGAAAAAGACTGGAAAAAAAAGGAAAAGTTCCCATAAATATTTATTAAATCTAAATTAGCCACACTAATTTGTCAGGAAATGATAAAAGAGCCTGCCATGTTATTTCTCATTCTTTAGTTATCAGCCCCTTTAATCATGACCTCTGAGAATCTTAATATAATTCTTCTAAGTACAAATACAGAAAGTCTCCAAAAGGTAGCATATGTGTCCACAAATCAAATTCTTGTGATTCTTTTTGGCCCGTGTTGAGCCACATTAAGCCATGGATAATTTTTAAGAACTTTCTAAGCATTGCATTATTTGCATGGCCTCAACAGAATTGAAGAAATGTAGTAACTATTTTTCCTCCTAAATGTCTTCGATATGTTTTAGATATTTCACATTTAGGAAGTCTTTGAACACATGATTAGGCAGTATCTCTCTGCTCCTTAATCTTTAAATTCACGTGGATTTCAAAGGAAATTGTGTTTCATATGTTTTTAATTCCTTTATTCTTAGTGAAACTTATCTAAATGTTACATTGAGATACTTATCTGATGCTCTGTAATTTCTGAACTTTTAACTATTTTCCCAAAGTCAGAACCTTATGTTTGGAAAAATAATTAGCACTGAACCCTACATATTTCAACTCTGACCTCATGGCTTTTGTACACAGGTAAATCCATGCTCTACCAACATTGAGGATTCGATATCTGACGTTGTTTCCTATGGCAGTAGGTGAGGGGAGGGCTTGCAGGCTTCCCGACATGCAGAGGAGTTGGAGTGAAGGGGAACTTCAGGTGGTCTCTCTGGGCCCAGATGGCCATGGTGTGGCCCCAGAGGGCTGGGCGCAGAGCACCTGCAGGGAATCACTGCCCATGCAGATGGCCGTGGTGTGGCCCCAGGGGGCTGGGCGCAGGGCACCTGAGGGGAATCACTGCCCATACAGATGGTCGTGGTGTGGCCCCAGGGGGCTGGGCGCAGGGCACCTGCGGGGAATCACTGCCCATGCAGATGGCCGTGGTGGGGGAATCACTGCCCATGCAGATGGCCGTGGTGTGGCCCCATGGGGCTGGGCGCAGGGCACCTGAGGGGAATCACTGCCCATGCAAATGGCTGTGGTGGGGCCCCAGGGGGCTGGGCGCAGGGCACCTGAGGGGAATCACTGCCCATGCAGATGGCCGTGGTATGGCCCCAGAGGGCTGGGCGCAGGGCACCTGAGGGGAATCACTGCCCATGCAGATGGCCGTGGTGGGGCCCCAGGGGGCTGGGCGCAGGGCACCTGCGGGGAATCACTGCCCACCATGTGCTCAGCTAGGTTGGAAAGAGACTCTCTTCCTCTAGAAGTGAGAACCTGGGTTGTACTGAGGCTGGGACAACGTCATGAGGACTCAAGGGGGACTTTCCTTTTTCTCCTCCCTAACAAGACACTTTATAATTTTCTTCCCAAGTACAAATAAGAGCAGCAGAGCCCCTGTGCTGCAGAGCCCCCGCTAGACTTCCTTGGGGAGGGCTGGGCATAGAAGCCGAAACAAAGGTGCAAACAAAGAAGTATGGAAGTGCCTCACACAGAAGCAGGCCCTTTGCTCTTTCCCTCTTCACATCTTACTTCAAGTAAAGAATGTGGTGAGAGTATTCCTCTGACCTCCTCTGACCTCCTCTGCCCTCCTCTGCCCTCCTCTGCCCTCCTCTGCTCTCCCACCCTGCAGTCCCTGCCAGGAGCCATGTGTGCTTGTAGGTAAGAAGTGAAATGTCCCGGAGCCCTGGGAAGAACCACAGGGAAGGCCACGTCTCCAGTAGGACCTGGGGTCCCAGGGTGTGGGATCCATGTTGAATGGAACACCCAGAGGCAGAAGGATTCAGGAAGAAAGATGTGGGTGTGTGTCCCAGATTCCTCAGTTTGTAACAAATAAATGTATTAAGCCCTGAGTCTCCTCATTTGAAAAGTACAGATAATACACTTGCCCATCTTGCTTCAGGACTGGGTCATAGTAGACAAGAAAAGAAGGAACCCACCCACAGGGTCTGCACATGCCGAGTCATCTCACACCCAGTCCTGCCCCAAAATTGCGGCCCACCTGCCCAACACATCCATGCTGACTCAGGTAGGACCTTCTTATTCATTGAGAAGGTCCTGGCCTGGAGGCACTGTGCTCAGTCCAGAACAAAAGGAAGTTGAGATGATGAGCCTGGTGGCAGCAGCTGCTCTGCCCAGAATCAGCAGTGGAGGCCGAGGGCAGAGGCCGAGAGCAGAGGAGAGGCCCCCTTTGCTCTTGTGCTGGTGTTGACTGCCACTGTCATGGCGGCAAGGAGGGAGGACAAGAGGAGGTGCACAACCACTGCCCAAAGGCCCATGCCCACAGTCCACTGCTCTGATGGACACAGCTGGACATAGTCCCATTCACCTACATGTCCTTGCCTTGCCTTGGACCCCAGGAAGGCCCTTCAGCCCCAGGGAGGAAGTGCCAACCCCCCTGTGGAGCCATGAGAACCCCCACGGGAGGCTCTGCCCCCACTAGGACAGCTGCCCTGCGTTGAGCCCAAGGCCACAGGGCTGACTGCATGGTCTGCATCAAAGTCCAGTCTGTGCTCTGAGAAGTATCTCAGGAGTGAACACAGCATTGAAGTGTGACCTTTCACACCCATAGAGTTTCCAAAAGACCATCAGAATTCTTGTCCTGGAGAAAGCACAGTGAGCCAGGTCCATGCTGGTGTTGGGGGGACCGGCCAGCAGACCTCTGGGAAGAGTGAGACACAGTCTTCTCATGAGATAAGACACTACAGTTTGGGGGCTGAATAGCTGGTGTATGCAGCCCACTGATGATGGTTCATTTCAACTCCCTCAAGACCCTGCCCCCAAGAGTCATCCTGCCACATTTGGTGCTCTGGAAATCCCTGCAGTCACACCAGAGCCGAAGCCGGGAAGACCCTGGGCCATCTCGGCCACCTGGGCGAAGCTCTCACTTTTCCAGGAGCAGCCACGCAGCTGTCCAAGTGAGTGCTGAGTAAGTGGCCAAGTGCCACATGCTACAAGCCACATGTCACAACTCTCTTGCCACTTCATTTCTGGAACAGTGGCAGCCAGAGCACAACCTGTGAGGGTCGTCTACATGCACAGTGGACCGTGGCCATGGGTTTCCCTCAGGGAGGTTCTTAGTCAGTCTAGTGAGTTGAGTCAAGGATCACAGATGAGGTACATTCTCATGCCCAGCTGGAAGGGGATCCTCGGGATGTGATTCTGACACATCGGTGTCACACCTATAGTGAGGACACCTGGGATCCTGCACAGCATCCAAAGCCATTGCTCCCGCAGACCCTAACTGGGGGCTTGGAGGAAGCCAAGGGCAAGAAGCAGGAGGCCAAGAGTTTCCCCATAGAGGGTGCTCCCCACTCCTGAGCTGTCTCTGCCACCCCAGGGAGAGCTTGTCTAGGCATGATGCACCCCCAGGAAAGAACGAAGTGGCAGAGCTGAGGTCACAGGGACAGCAACCCGAGTCACCCCAGAAGGCCTCCTCTCCTGAGCTGTGAGCGCCCCACACACCAGCTGGGAGCCACTGTCATGAACCCCAGGGTAGGGAAAGCCTTGAGTAAGGCACAGAGCCTGAGCCTCATGCAGATGGCCCAAGTTTGGGCAGGGCCTCTCACTGAGGCACAGTTAACATGCCACTGACTGACCTCTCCATCACCCACAGGCTTCTCTGCCCAGCATCCCATCCCAGCAGCCTCCATAGGGGAAGACTCACTACAAGTCCAACATAATTGCAAGGTGCAGAACACCTAGAAACGGCCATCCTCCTGGGCCTGGACACTGGTCTCATTAGGGGTCTGCAGTAAGGACCATGCAGCTTAGGTACCACCCATTGTTGAGGGGTCCCAATGGCCGCACCTGTAAAACAGATGCTTCATCTCCACAGTGTCATTGTCCTCTCTGGCTCTGCCACTGATGCTGGAGGAACAGAATGTGGAGGGTGTTAGGGAGCCGACTAGTTAATCACAGATGTCGGAGTGGGTTTGGCAAACCCTGTCTTTCTGTGCTCACAGGGCTTGTGCAGTCTGCTCTGCATCTGGCCAGGTATCATATGAGTGTGCTGG
Organism: Otolemur garnettii; assembly: GCF_000181295.1. Lineage (NCBI taxonomy): Eukaryota > Metazoa > Chordata > Mammalia > Primates > Galagidae > Otolemur > Otolemur garnettii. The sequence goes on from NW_003852451.1 coordinate 1,224,658, forward strand.
TGGTGTGCTGGCTGGGCTGGGGTACCGAGATATTGGCCAAACTGCAGTTAAGAAGATGCTATGAAGGTATTTTAAATGAAATGAAGGTATTTTAAATGTAGCAGTAAAGGTTGGGTAAACCAAATTACCCTCCGTACTGTGGGTGGGCCTCATCTGGCCAGCTGCAGACCTGAAGGAGCACAAGGCTGAGCCCCTGGAGGAAGGGAGCTCTGCCTTCAAATAGGCTTTGGATTCAAGACGGCAGCCTCAACCCACCCCTGGGTCTCAGGCCACCAGCCTGTCCTGCAGGGAAACTGACAGGCCCCACTGGGCATGGGGGCTGGTGGGTGCTCACAGGGACCAGGATCCCAAAGGCAGCTTCCCCAGTAGGCCCAGGGGGATGTGGGGACATGGAGCAGTGCCAAGTCACCAATCCATGAGGGTCCCGTGCCTGGGATCCTGTGAGCAGAAATTGTTCGCTTTGAAATGGGACTAACGTCACACACAAGGTTCTATGCAGCACAAGAAGGAAATCAAAATTTAGGGCAAGACTTAGGCTTTGTCCAGCACTCCCTAATGGTCCCTGTAAGTGAAGACCATGACTGGCCAGGGCAGCCACGGGTGCTGTATCCTTGGAGGACAGTGAGTTCTGCAATATTAGTCTCCTCTTCCACTATCTTACAGCCACAGGAGGGTGAGGAAAATGGACCCACCTCACCAGCCAGGTCGGAGACTCAGCCAGTTGTAAGTGCTGACAAGTGCCCATGGTGCGTGGTGGCAGGTGGCAACCCTGGCTATACCCTCTCCAAAGGCCGTGGTAAGTCACTCAATCACATCTATCTACCCTTTTAATTCTGGACACACTTTTCTGGTGAGTCCATAATTTAACTATACATGACACTTAACCACATTTATTCGAACCCTGGCTTAAGCACATGAGCGATCCAAGACATTCTTTGTGGATAAATATCAGAACACCAGAAGAAGAGAAAAGGGGATAAAATTACCTAACAGGCCCTTCCCATTACTAACTCCTTTCATCTATTTGAAAGAAAACTAGTTGTGACATTCACTCTTGCCACTTGATGGGGACTCCACGCCCAGTGCGTGGAAAGCAGGAAGTGGCTGTCTTGCTGTCCGGCTGCCACGGGCCCAGCGGGCCTCCGCCTGCCGCCTCCCTGTCTCTGTGCAATGTCAGCAGCAGGGAGACACGTGTCTATTTCATCTCTGGGTCTTTAGCAGGACACGGTGATTTTAGAAAAGCAGTTAAACATGAAAACAGACCTCCGAAAAAGACGGATCCACGTCTGTGTGCTAACTCAAGCCTCATGGCCCACGTTTTACATGCACAATTGATGCCAGCCACAAGCAAAGCCCCACGTAAAGCATTTGCAGCTGTGATGAACACCGCTCTACATTTGCATGTTTTAAAGAATTCCAGGGCAGCAAAATGTGGAACTCATTTTCTTTTGCCCCTTTTCCTTTGTGAACCCACAATGCTGGGTGGCTTTTGATGTGACCTATGAGGATGTGTGCGCTTTGGCCAACCCATGCTGGCCTTCGGCATGGCGCTCCCTGGTTCTGGTTAGAGGGGTCAGTGAGAGTGGAAACTGATGCAGCAGCAGGTCAGCCGCCTGGATTTGGATTCAGGTTCTGCCTTTGAGCAAACCCTGCAGCTTACAGGGAGAGGCACAGTCATATCCTAACCCTCAGACCCCTGTACAGCAAATCCACTCACCAGTTGGGCAATGTGTGATCTGGTGAGCACGCAGGGCCTATAGACAACAGCAGCTGTTTCCCTCCAGTTACTCCGTGTCCTTCCTTCTGCCAACTGTGGTCTAGCCACATCCGCCTATTCCCTGAGCCCCACTGGCCCGGCCTCTGTCTCCAGATGCAGAGGCTAAAGCCTCAGCCCCCAAAGCACTGGGATTCTAGAGATGGGTGGGGCTGTTCAGGAGGTGAAAGCTGCATCTTTGAATTTAGATATCAGCTTTGAAGGAAGGCAACGATTTGATATAGGCAGAGAAAAAATGTCAACCCAGATAAATATCTTGCTATTAGAGTCAGAGTCTTGGGTGGCATAATAGGTCATTGTAATTTAGCCATTCAATGTTCAACAAAGCGTCCATAAAAATTCTAGTTCTCTGATGGTAGCTTTTTGATTTAAAAAAGAGGGTTACACAGAAACTTCTGCTTTAATTAAAAAACTGAAGATTCTTTTCTTGTTTTGTTTTTAGCTACTATGAACCAACAACTTTTGACAACTACCAAAAAAATTAATGTGACTCCTTTGCTACTTTCTTTACTATCAATGAGTTTGCTGAATAAATAAGTAAAATTTACTTACTCCATCAGCCAAATCATCAAAAGACCTATAGGAAGTGAAATGAAAATATTGAAAGTCATCCTATATAAAACTTCTGAAGGGAAATTCATCTCTATTGTGGCTCAGATTTCTTTATTCTATTGAAATCTGCGGGTGATTTGGGAACGGATGTTAATTTCTCCTCCCACTTCTTCATTGAAGTTACCCAGCCTGCGTGTGACTCTGTCTCGGGGACCAGGAGCTGGTCTTAGGCACAGGGCGTGTCCACGCGTGGGGATCAGAGCGTCTGATAAGAAGAGGGCAGTCGGGTTCCCAGGACAGTGGGAAGGGCTGTGGCGGTGTCTATTCCAGGTCTGGCCCACCGTCACTCATACGATGTTCAGTCCTCTTCACTGTCCATCCCTCCTCCATTATCATCCCTACTCCTCTGGACGCCATTCACCTGCCTCCCTCCATTCTTATCCCGAGTTTCCTGCATGTTTCTGATCACACTCAAAAGCTCCATGGGGAAAACTTGCCAAGGACAGTGTCATGTCCCTCCAAATTCATGTGGTAACCCCAACATCCATGTGATATCAGGTCATTGGGAGATGACTAGTTCAGGTGAGGTCGTGTGGGCCCTGACCTTGTAAAATAAGATTGCAGAGGGCTCCCTCTATCCCCACCATGTGAGGTCACAGGAGACGGTGCCCCCGGCAAGCCAGGGAGAGCCCCCCGGCCCCCAGAGCTGCCCCTGCCGGCACTGTGCCCTCAGACTCTGCCGCCTCCGGAACTGAGGGAAGCATTCCTCTTGTCGGAACACCCCGGCCCTCGGCATTCTGTTGTGGCAGCCGGAGCAGACGGAGACAGAACCTGACCAAGGGCAGAGGGTGGCACGTCCCCTCAGGCAGGCTCCTTATAAACGCACGTCAGTGTCCTGATGTTCAAAGTGGCGAAGCAGGCATGGTGTGGCTTCTGGTTAGATCCGTGGTGCATGTCTAAAGGCACCAGTGACCCTGAGGGAGTGCGGGCACCCTCTGAAGCCATCTCTTGTTGGGACACTGGACGCCAGGATGGAGCTGGTGGTGCTCAGACCTGGCCGTGCCAGTCCCTGTTCCGGGGGTGACAGATGAGCAAGGGGAGGGACATCCCTATCCTGGGTAGAGGCTGGGTGTGCAGGGCGGCTATGCGTTCCCGCAGTAGCACTTGAAATCAGATAAAGATGGCACACCTAACACTCCAGGAGGTCACTCCGTCTCTACATGACAGAATGGTCGGAGCCAGCTGACAGCCCTCCCAGCACAAACCCAGGCACACTCTACTTTTTCTGGTACATCATAAATTACAGCCAGTATTGGAAGAACCCTGTGCCCCCGGCGGTCACTGTTACTTATGAGTCTCTTGTTCTTCTCTACCTTAGAACATGCACCTCAAAACGCTGACAGAAGCAAGACAGTCATTACTTCTTTGGAGTAGAGGATGTTCAGAAGTGAATACTAAGGCACGGGTATCTTGTTCTTTCCCTGTTTCAACTGGAATGTTTGATTTTCTTAAAAAGACAGTGTAAACCCATGGTGTCTGTCCAGCCATGTTCAGGCCTCCCTGCGGTGCGCTGCGAGCCTCCACACGTCCGTCCAGGTTCTCAGGCTCCTTGTAGGGAAGGTTCTGCATCTATTTCCCCCTGTAATGTCCCGCACAGCTGGTCCAGCACTGGAGCGGCAGACAGGCAGAGTCTGGTGATGCATGTGATGCATGCCAAGTGGGCTTGGGGGTTGTGAACCACCTTCAGCCCACAGAGGATGTATCTCAGAATCATCTGGAATATTAAGTGCACGTTTCTCTGTTTCTGAATGAAATGGACATGTGCACTGGAGGTCAAAGACAGAGTTACCTGTCTACTCACATAATGAGGAGACCAAAGACTTGCAGAAACAACCCAGAACGGCACAGGCAGAGGCTGGAGAAACAGTCAGTTGCTGATGCAGCCAAGGAAGGGGACTTGGAAGCCCCGGGCTGCTGGTGTCCTGCACTGGGAACAGAGGCACAGATCCTGGGCTCCCAGGAAGAGGGGGACAGGTGCAGGGCCTCCTAGGGCACAGCCACCGGGACCCTAAGGATGAACCCTGATGGTCTCATTTTCTAGGGAAACACCTGAAATCCAGACAGGCTAAATAAAGTGCAAGATCACAGACTAGTAGAGCACAGGGCTGAACACACCCCAGATCAGCTTGAAACCTGCACAAAGGGTCCTGTGCAACCTCCCTTCTTTATAAAAATGCTGTCATTCACTCGTCCACTCACTGGTATTCAATACACATGAACTGACCTTAGTAGGTACCCATATTGCTCTGCTAGAAATGAAGAAAATGTTTAAAAGAGGAAAATTGGATGACTGCAAAAGGTAGAGAAAGAACAGAAATACACCCAGTGTCCTTCTCACATTCCCAGGAATGCTGGCAGTGGCCCCTGGGAAGTCCTGTGGTGGGGTCCACCCTGCCATCGGCACTTCCAAGTGCTTTTCATAAGAGAAAACTTCTGGAAGGAAACCACTTTGATTGATTGAAAATGCATCCAAATTATAATCAAATAAGAACACTTTGGGCTAACTGCCAGAGGATATTAATCTACAGGGCTTTTCAGCACCCTAAAAGTAACCAGCTGGGATTGTTAAAAGGTCTTTCTTTCCAAGTTTTATGTAAATGAATGATTTGCCTTTTAATACTCAATCTGCATTTTATCAACAAGACAGAACACAGCCTTCATGCCTTCCTCTGCAAAGGAGCCAGCCAGTAAAACTCAAATTTGTTAGGATTTAACAAAAAGATAAGTTCTACAGTTTTTTTTTTTAGGCATGAAAGTCCAAAGAACATGAAGAATAGTGTGCCCCCCACCTCTATGTCACAACCAGAACGTGAAAAAGAGAAAACTCAAGAGATAAGAGTTTGTGTTGACTGAGAGCTGTGGCTCCAGACAATGGGGACAGGCTCAGGAAGAGGGAGTGCATGAATCATGACGGAGCTCTTCGTGTGAACTGTGAGGTGTGGGTAATTCTGTGGGGAACCCAAGGGGCCAAAACTGGTGGCCATCATGACTTAAATTAATGACATATTAATGTTTGTAAAGATGTACGATCCGTGGTATCTAGAGGTACATGTGCTTTGTAGATATACTCAGCAATTGGGCTCTCAAACTTAGAGGAAGAACTGATAAAACCATGTTTATTCATATCGAAACTCACAAAGGGCACCCAGAGTCCCCGTAGTGACTGTGAAACAGGACCGTCTCCTCCTCCTCATCGCAAAGCCACTAAGAAAGGCCAAAAGAACAAAACAGCAAGTTCTAGGAATGATTAATTTAGGATAGAAACAGCGGCTGCATTGCTCAAAGTCCAGATGAAAGAGTGATGCAAGTGGTGGGCAAAGTGGAGCCTGCTGAGGGGGATGAGGAGGCCGTGGGAGCTGGGCGTGGGCAGCAGGCTCCCAGCACTGAGGGGGCTGCTCCTTCCACACTAGGAATTCTGCTGCTCCGAAGAGTTTCCTCGTTGACCTTTCCAATGATCTTCTGTTACTGTTGTTGTTGTTGATGTTATTATTATTTTATTATCTTGCCTAGAAAGTGTCTTGATAATGGTAATTAATGACAGGATATAATTTATTTCTCAATATTGCATTTAATAATAGATACATTTTTCAGATAAACATATTCAGAAAAGTCAAAAATAATTATCACTAAATCTAGGAAGTGGGCAGAGGAGATACAATAAACCACAGTGTTAACAAGCTGCATGGTGTAGGGGAGATCATTTTCATCCATCCATTGGAACTGTGGTTTCTGAAATCCTCATTCACACGATTATTAGGCGTAATAGGGAATAATAAATGCTGGAGTGGAGGCTCCGTGTAGGGAGGGTCTCACCCCGGAGGTGCTGTTAATTCCAGTTTATTCCAGATCAGACTCTGTGTAGGGAGGGTCTCACTCTGAAGGTGCTGTATTTCCAGTTTATTCCAGATCAGGCTCCGTGTAGGGAGGGTCTCACCCCGGAGGAGGTGCTGTATTTCTAGTTTATTCCAGATCAGACTCCGTGTAGGGAGGGTCTTACCCTGAAGGTGCTGTATTTCCAGTTTATTCCAGATCAGGCAATGGTGAGTGTGGGAACTGGCAGAAAAGCTGCCTTTCCTCACAGGCTGGAATGTCAGAATTGCCATGTTCTGCCATTACTCTCTCTTTCCCAGGCAAGATGAGGCATTTAACGAAAGGCTCAGTGGGTTCAGTCCAGGGTCAGGAAGTCAGGAAGTTGTTGCCTAAAGACAAGATTTGGAAGCACCATCAGAGGGAACCTAGTCCGTGGGAAAGGACTGCCTCAACTCGGACCTGAATGTGCGAAGAAGCCAGAAATGACAGGGCACCACCACAGTTTCCACCCAAGCTTCCAAGTCAACATTCTAACGCCATCTTAAACACACACTTACATTATTTAATTTTGCTTTTAGAAATACATTTCTTATATAACAGGGCTCAGTTAACAAAATTGTTTACCAAATTAGACCATTTTTCATTTTCCTAGATAAAAAAGTATATTGTTTGACATTTTTAATTTATTTTTAGAATAGGAGAAGATATTTGCAGGTTATGTCTCTGACAAATGTTTGATAACCAGAATCCACAGAGAACTCAAACATATTAGCAAGAAAAGAACAAGTGATCCCATCTCATTTTGGACAAGAGATTTGAACAGACACTTCTCTAAAGAAGATAGGCGCATGGCCTACAGACACATGAAAAAATGCTCATCATCCTTAATCATCAGAGAAATGAAAATCAAAACCACTTTGAGATTTTTTTTTTTTTTTGGAGGAAGAATCTCACTCTGTCATTCTGGGTAGAGTGCTATGGCATCATAGCTCACAGCAACCTCAAACTCTTGGGCTCAAGTGATTCTCTTGCCTCAGTCTCCCAAGTAGCTGGGACTACAGGTGCCCACCACCATGCCTGGCTGGTTTTTCTATATTTGGTAGAGACAGGGTCTCACTCTTGCTCAGGCTGGTCTCAAACTCCTGAGTTCAGGCAGTCCACCCATCTCAGCCTCCCAAGTCGTAGGATTACAGGCCACTGCACCTGACCTGTTTGACATATTTCAAATAGTGAAACTTAGCTCTGTGATAATACTTAGACAGTTATGAATATGCAAACTGGAACTAAAACTTTCAGAGCCTCACCTCAGGGTATACTCACAGGTGGTTAGAAGCAATAAAAAGACACCTCCCCTCCTAACTCCAGCACCCACAGTAGGTTGAAAGACTATGTAAAAGAAACCTAACGGGAACATAAAAATTCCATCTTTTGCAGCAAAGAAACAGTCTATTTACTAAGAATAATTTCAACTTTAACATCCTGTAATTCCTCTTCTAGGTGTATATCCAAAAGACCAAAAATCATTTGGCAACAAAGATATTTGCACTAGATTGTTCATTGCAGCTCAAGGCATAATTGCCAAGTCATGGAAGAAGCCTAAGTGCCCATAGACCCATGAATGGATTAATAAATTATGGTATATGTATACCATGGAATACTATGCAGCATTAAAAAAGATGGAGACTTCACCTCTTTTATGTTTACATGGATGGAACTGGAAAATATTCTTCTTAGTAAAGTATCTCAGGAATGGAAAAAAATATATCCAATGTACTCAGTACTACTATGAAACCAATTTATAATCACTCACACTTTCATATGAAAGATGAAACACAACTATAGCCCAGGATGAAGGAGGGAAGGAGGGGAGGGGAAGGGAGAGGGGTAGGTCAGTAGAGGGAGGGTTAGTAGGGGGACCACACCTGTGGAGCATATTGCAAGTACAAGTTGGATCTATCAGGTGTAGAACAGAAAGGTCTTAAAACTGTGATTGGGTAAATGAGGTGAAGGCTATGGTAATTATTAGGATGTAAGCACTCCAATTTGTACAAATAATCAACACATTGAATCCCATAATGGCATAAATGTATTCATGATCTATGTACAAATGACTTAATAAAAAAAAAGGATATTTGTTCTGAAGTTAAAAATTAACAACATAACATTATTGCCATGTAACACATATTATTTGTCAGCTTTTTTTTTTTTTGGCTGGGGCTGGGTTTGAACTCACCACCTCCAGCATATGGGGCAGGCACCCTACTCCTTTGAGCCACAGGCACCACCCATAAATTGCCAGCCTTTTCAGTACTTAGTAAGCCCTCAGAGGTTTAGAGAAAACAGGCAGAGAAAAAGGCATTTATTTTACATAAAATACAAGTTGGAATAAAAATGGTTAGGTGTCAAATGTGCCATTGAGCCTGAAATGACCAGCTGTCTATCCAGGGACCCTGCTCCCCCACCTTCCTGACAGAACCCCTGTGTTCTTGGGTAGCAGATGCCCAGGTAAGGCTAGTGATACCAAGACGAGATGCTGGTGAGAAGCTGCAGAGCTGCACTGGACGGGACTCGGGGACACTGAAGTCGTGAGGTGTCCACGGTCAGCCGTATGCTTCGATTCTGCCCTCAGTACTGTCTGAGTGGGTCACAAGGACACATGAGTGCTCTGGGCGGCGTGAGGACACAGCCTCACTGCAGAGATGCGGAACAGAACTCCAACAGGTGGGCCGACGCTGGCCATGCCAGCATAAATGTGTCTGATTTCTCCGTCTTCTTGTGAGCTAAGAAAAACAATTCTGTGTGCTTAGGGCACCGTGATTTGGAATTTTATTTCCTATTTCTTCCAACTGAGTCAATTCCTAACCATTCTGAGGAGTCAGAACAAAATTTCCACATTTCCACTTTCAGTGAGTTTCCTTCTGGAGGTGACCTGATACTTTTAGCTTGATATGTATCACTCAGGTATTTGGATTCAATTTTCTGTCTTTTATACATTTTCAAGAGAAAAATTCAGAATTGTTTGATACAAAATTAAATTTGAGCTTATGATGCCATCTGTTCAATGCCTGTTTCACATCAGGCATCTGACATGTATAATCTCCTGCTCTGTTCACAGTAACTTTGAGAAGGAGGCATCAGAACATGTCTCTGTACATCAGAGGCTGGAGTCAGGAGGGAGGGAAGCTGCTGCAGGTTGTACTGGTGGAGCACGGTGAGGTCCAGAGTTCACCTGCATCCTGCACCATGCTGGTGACCTGGGGTCTGAGGCTACAGGAGCCCCCTCCCCAGCCCTTCAGCTCTGTCATCAGGAGGCTCAGCAGACCCTGTGTATGGGCTGGTGTTTGGGCAGTAAGGTTTCATTACTGTACTGAACATTCTGAACCTATCCATGGCCTCCTGGATGCACTTCTCTGAGCTATGACTCATTCTGGACCATGTGGTGGGCTTTGGCCAGTAGATACTAGTGGACAGGTCATAAGCAGAGGCTTGGTATATGCTTGTACTGTTGAAATTTCTTCTGTGTCAGCCACAGCTATGTAAGAACAGCCCCTCATGCCCCACAGGTCTTACAAAGAGGAATGACTAGAGACCTGTGTCCCTCACAAGGTGCAGAGCTGCGTCCAGTGGAGCCCAGACCAGACTGACTGATCCCTGCCAGCACACAGGTGAAAGTAAAAATTTAAGTCACTGAGTTTTGGAGTGACTTGTTCACAATGTTATAGAAGATGGCTAACACAACATTTTAGGAAAAAGAAATGTCACAAATAGCTAAAAATCTAAATAATCAACGTATTTTTTTTCAAATTTGGTCTATGTAGAAGTGTGTGATATTAGGGAGAAAACTATCCTTCCCATCTTCATCATCTTCACCATCACATCATCATCACCATGATCACCAGCACACCATAACTATCAGACACCATCACCATCTAACCATAATTATCACCACCACCATTACCACCATCACCACCTCACCATCATCACCATCACACCATACCTATCATCACCATTATCATCACCATCAAACCATAATTATCACCACCACGATCACCATCATCACCATTATCATCATCATACCATAACTATCACCACCATCATCGCCATCATCACCATCACACTATAACTATCACCACCATCACCATCATCACCATTTAACCATAATTATCACCACCACCATTACCACCATCACTATTGCCACCATCACCCCATCCCTATCACCACCATCATCAGCATCAAACCATAATTATCACCACCACCGCCACCATCACCACCATCATCATCATAGGATAACTATCATCATAGCCATCATCACCATCACAGCATAATTATCACCATCATCACATCACACCATAATATCACCATCATCATTATCATCATCACCATCACACCTTTATCACCATCACCGCTGCTATCACCATTGCCATCATCACTGCCATCATCACCACCATCACCACCACCATCACCATCACCACCATCACCATCATCATCATCACCACCATCATCACCATCATCATCACCACCACCATCATCACCACCATCACCACCATCACCACCACCATCATCATCACCATCATCATCACCACCATCATCACCATCATCAGCATGATCACCACCATCACACTTTTATCACCTTCACCATCATCACCATTACCATCTCATTACCATCACACCATTTCACCATCACTGTCATCATGTCACCATCATGACCATCATCACCATCATCATCTCCATCATCACCACCATCATCACCATCATCAGCATGATCA
>NW_003852451.1:1237540-1253942 GCF_000181295.1 Otolemur garnettii
TATCACTGTCATCATGTTACCATCATGACCACCATCACCATCGCCATCATCACCATCATCACCATCATCACCGCCATCATCACCACCATCAGCATCATCACCGCCATCATCACCGCCATCATCACCACCATCACCACCATCACCACCATCATCACAACCACCAGCACCCTACCATTGTCCCATCATCATCATTACAGGACCTGAGTGTTGAATATACTTATACTTTTTTCTTCAGTAACTTTGTTGTTTGCATGATTTGATTTTACGATTGGCAGTTTTTGATCATGTTAGTAATTTCTGTACATGGATTCCAAAAAAGGTGAAATCTTTTACCTTGATAATTTAAAAGATCTCTGAGTGTGGCATTCATGAATATGACTTACGAGCTGGCCACTATGCTTCTAAAATAAATCTCCAACTAGGAGGTTTTTGCCAAGCACACAGGAGAGCATTTTCACAGGTGAGTAGGAGGGAGAGGTGGCCTTGGGGGAGGCTGGCAGTTTTCACTGGAAACAGCCACATTGTGTAGGTAAGGAAACACATTCCTGTTTTGTATTTGCAATCTCAGTGTCTTGCAATGAGAACCATCTGCACTGGCTGGCTGCCTTCCCCACGCCACCCTCCCCCTGCCTCCGTCTTTGTTCAAGCTCGTTCAGGCTCCTCAGCCATGTCGTCCTCTCCTGCCTGCCTCAGAACCGGCTCCAGCCGCCTTCTCCAGCAGCGTCTCCTGACACTGTTTCTTCTATCCCCACAGGATGGTCACACTACACACGCTCAGCACCACGGGCTAGGCTTTCAGAGATCACTCTTTCTAGGCAGAGAGAAAATTGTCGGAGGGATCTAGCAGGAGGGAGGACGCATGTCCAGGTAAGAAGCTGCTGTGAAAGTCCCCAGTGGGACACAGTGAGGGCCTAACGGGGAAGGAACCCGGGGCATGGAGTAGGAATTCTAACGGCATGGTCAAGGCTTCTGGTTGTGTGACTCTGAGAATAGAATGGTTTTCAATCAAAATATGAACTCCCCTTCTGTTCCTTCTGCAGACCCCATCACACTTGGCAAGTAAGAAGTACCCAGCAGTGCTGAACTGTGAGTCCTGACGGCTGGCTGCTGCACACACAGTGTGTCCTGGGTGTCAAGCGCTGAGGACTTCACCTGTGTCATTGCATATCATCCCCACTCTGGGAAGAGAGTATGTCTGCCACACCCCTGATGCACAGAGGAAGAAACTGAGGCACACCAAGACAAAGCCACACCCAAGGCACACATGTCGGGGGCAGAGCCAGGATCCAAACTCATTCTGGCCACACTGCTGCCTTGGCTCCCCTGACAGTGTACACTTTTAAAATGGAGCCCTTATATCTTATCTTATGGAGCCTATATTTACCTAGAAAGAAAAGACCAATTACAGTTTCAATAACATATTTTATTTTAATCTAAGAAAAGTGATTAAATTCAAAGGTCAGAAATATATAAGATTATCCAAAAAGTTTAGGATCATAACTGTCGCTTAAACAATGTTGACAAGTACTTGAGTTGGTTTGTGACTCCAAAGGCTCGGGGTTGACTTTGTACAGTTTAACACGCCCCGTTCAGCATCCTCTCTGTGCTCATCCACGGATACTTCACAAGTCATGGTTTGGGTGATTTGGGCCAGGAAGATTTTTTTTCCGATCAAAATTCTGAGCTGAGATAGCCTCAACTTGCCAGACCCAGCTCTGGGACCATCCTCCAAATGGCTCCGTGGGGACAAAGGACTAGTGCCAACCTCTGCCAGTTGGGGCACACACGGGCAGGCCAGTTCTGCTGCCCACAGTATGGGACTTCCCTTGTCACCCTTCCCTCTCAAGAACTCCCCTGTTGCTAAGTCCTTGCACCCTTGAGGCCTCCAGGAAAGAATAAAAGGAATGTGGGAACTGCAGGCCCTTCTCACTGCTGAGGTGAGCACCTTGGGCACAAGTCCTCCTGGCTGTACCTCATTAAGGGACTGTCCATAACTTCTTCAGATGATAATTGAAGGGTCACCTGTGGGTCCTGGGGTGGGTCACAGTAGGAGGGAAGTGGCCATATGTGGGAGAGACACAGTCAGACAAGTGAGCTGAGCAGTCAGTGGTCAGTGGCACCATGTGGGACTGACTTTCCTGAAGAAGGGCTTTCCTCCGGGCCTCCCTCAGCAGAAACAATTCTCTCCAAATCTAACAGCAGGATCACTTAGAGCCTAATGCTCTCAAATAGGAGCTTGAAATAGAAAAACAAAGACAGTTTGAACCAAACTGTCACCATTGTTATGTGGAAATATTCCTTCCTACTGGGGAGCTACCTGCACTTAATTCAATTGTATTAGTGGCTGCTAATTCATGGTGTGAGTGTAATCTCTGGAAGGCAAAAGAAAACAAACACAAAATCCTAAGAAACAAACTGACCCATGGTGATTAACTGCAGAACGGGCCAGCAGCATGTTACAACTTCTGTGGAATCGTGGCACTCCCGATAGACAATTCAGGAGGCTGTGAGCACAGAGGACTGTGGTGACTGTGCTGTGGGAAAGGATATGGATTGCTGCCGGGAGCCTCACCCCGACGTCTCTGTTACAGTGTGGAAGGGGGAGGGAAGGGAGCTCCAATGCATGCAAAATTCATCTCTACCAAGCACAGATTTCAAAGGTCAAAACAGGGCACATACATTGTATGTGATTAATTTTCTGAAGCCAGCTTTCCATTTTTCACAGATTAGAACAGTCTGTTTAAATATCTCATTTCTACAAAGTGAATTTACATGTAAAGTACAAAGTGCAAATACTATGTGTTTTTGTTTTTGTTTTTTTAATTGCTCTTTGGTGAGGGAGTTTCCCACATGTCTAGGAACTGCCTTGGACACCGTCAGCCATTCATCCTTGTTTCCTTGGCTGAAAAAAAGGAGAAAAAAAAGAGACATCATATTAAGAAGCGCATATACTCATCTGTGAAGAGTGAGCCTTGCCCACCGGAGATAAAATAAACTTACCTGGTAACAACGAGGGAAAAGCAATACTTATAAAACAGACGTGACAAGGAAGTCTGCTGCGCTAACCATTTTAGTCCTAAGGGCCGATGAAAACAATGAAGGCCTTTTGAACACTGGTAACTTCCTGACACTTTCCTTCCTTGATTTAATTAGAAACATCATGCAAAATACACATTGAGAAAATTACTCAGCTTATATTTTGAGCAGTTACTTTGAATATGGTCAGTATACTAAATATTCTACAGAATCCCTCATTACAATCACCAGGGATTCACAAAAATAATTATAATAATATAGTTTATGCTTCAAATTCAATAAAGGCATAGCTGATTTCTTAAATTTCATATTTCATCTCTTCCATTCACTATTTTATTCAAAAACAAATGTGACTTGAAAAGTTTGTTTACTGTATTGTATATGGCTTATTTTTCCAAATGTTCCGATTCTTACGAATGTTAAATCAATCCATGTTTCTGTTTTCTTATTTAAAATAATTAAACTCTAAAGTTTAGAAGCCTTCTGGGTTGGCTTTTATTTCCCTTGGAAAAGATCTGAGCAGGTGATGAGGAGGGAGAGCGTCTTTCCACGCTAAGCTAGTGAGAATTTCTGCTTTAGTTAGGCAGGAAGAGCCCGTCAAGTGCTTCACTGGCTGCTGAAGATGGCTGAGTTGTGGCAGGAGAGGATGGGCTGACACTTGCACCTGTATAAATATCAGCCCGATTGTGTGGCTCTCATCACTCGTGAGTGGTGGTAAATGAAGAGATCGAGGATAGCTGCTCCCTGCAGGCACCCTCCTATCAGCCCTTCCTTTGATATTTCTTGTCTGTGGTTATTCATAGAGTGATATGCTTTGGTGGTTGGTACGATTTTATTCTTCAAAGAAGTATTTATTGTCTTCAATTACTATGCCATGTGTAAGCCAGCTGGCGTGTCCCTCTGGACTCTATCCCGGGGTCCTGGTCTGCAGTCACAGGCACTGAAGTAACGGCCTGCAAGTCGGGATATCCGTGCAGCTCTGCACCAAGGGTGGGAGAAACCGCCCTAAGTTTCTTTTTCTGGGAAAAGCAGGAGAGTGGGGCTTGTGTTTTGAGTTGAGTTAATTTCAGATTAAGGGGTGCACACGTGTGCAGTCATTGCCATTGTCTAATGAAAACAACCCTCTGGAGGTCTTTGGAGCGAGAGCAATTGCTTCCAGACCAGCCCTGTTTTAAGTGCAAGTGATTTGTGGTGGGATATAAAAAGTTAAAACCATAAACATTTGCTAAACAGAAGAAAACGTGTCACACATCTCTCCTGTGTGTGTTGGAGGTCTCCACTTAAAACCCACAATAAAAACAGGGGCCTGGCTTAGGGAACGCCAACCTGACATCAAACAGGTGCAGACAAAATCAACAACAAATTGACTCGAGCCAGTAAGGAAAGGGGCTTTGCCTTGGCTTTGATGAGAGCAGAAATGAGTCCACTCATGTTTATCTTCTGGAAAATGTTCTCTGCTTGTGATAGGTTGTGGCTTGGGTGGCTGGAGGGCACCACAATTGCATCCTTTAATTGCATATGAACAGAGGTAGATGCAGAAACACAAACATGTGTTTATGAACACACAGCAGGAAACTGGAACCCCCTTTAGAGCCCAACACTTGTCTCATTAGAATCCCTGGATGAAAAGGGTAGTCAACTTATATACCCAGAGTGACGCCTGTCCACACAGCCTCAACAAAATGTAAGAAATAAATTACAGACACACAGACAATAGTTTTAAAAAGCCATGTCCACAACACAAGGGAATTCACAATTTTTAAAAATAATATAATGGAAAGTTTAGATTAAAAAATCAAGGCAAAATCTTTATGTTAATGATTCCACAAGTTGATGACTTCAGATAGAATTTTCCAAGGCTGCCTTAGTCCCTGCAGGGAGTGATAGGTGCCTCTCTCAGACCCTGATTTCTTGGAAAGGACTTATCCTTTGCAAACTTCATGACTCTGAATTTTCATTGTCTTGTCTATAGGCTATGATATAGACATACCCACCTGTCTATTAGAAGTGTTTTCAGCATTCCCTCTAGGGGCTAGCAGGAAAGAAAAAAAAAGATATTATTAAAAATCAAATATTCTTCATTTACTGAAAGATTCCATATAATTTCAGGAAGGGATCCATATCACTTTATCAAGGTGTTATCAGCTGAAAAATTTATTTACATAAGAAAAACTATAAGCAATCCCTTGCTATCTGAGGGGGACTGGTTACAGAGTCCCAGCATAGCAAAATCTGCAATGTTCAAGTCCCTCACATGAAATACACGGTATTCACAGTCATCCTAGGCACATATTCCCACACACATTTATTTCTATGTACTCAATTAAAAAAATACTGATCGAAAAGCAAAAGTATTCTATTTTCAAATTCTAATATTAAGGCAAATGGAAACACAATATAGACAGGTGAAATATAAGTAAATTCTAAATATATTAAACAGTAGCTAAATCTATTATTTTCTTCAATTGTAGGATTCAATTGATCTAAATGTCAAAATAATTGTTGCTACTCATCTACTTTCCTTTGCCTGAAATGACTACTTTAGAGAGAATATTAGGCTTTGTGGCTAATGGTACAATATTTAAAAATATTAAAGTGAATCTATTCTGAGCCAGTTTGGCTACTCAGCAACTGCCAGTTATTTTTTTTGTTGTTGTTGAATTGTTTTATGATTAATATCCATCTCCCTGACAACTTAGACAAGTTACAGTAAGAAAAAGTTAATATTCTTATGTGTGAAGAAAAAAGCATGGCTATATAGATGAAAAGAATGTAAATCTCATGAATGACACCTGCCAGGATATTTTATTTAAGATTTAGTAGGAAAAGCACTTTTTAAAATATGTGAAAGGAAGGGAAATCATAATCACTAATTAATGTTAATGGAACAGTGCAAACCATCAAAATAAACACGTACCATTGCTGCAGGGGTAAGGGCGGCTACAGGAGAGAGAAAGAGAGAGTGGATTTCACAGCCACCGAAATAAAGTTCAGAGATAGCGGCAGGGGTAGTTTACATCATGTGGTATCAAATGATATTGATTGTTTCCAGGTGACCTGGCAAACCACGATTTGGCCATAAGGCAGTATTCAGAAAGAAATGTAGCTAGCATGACAATTAGGTTGAAAAAGTAAATTTGGTCAAAAATGAACATCTCCTAATGGCTGAATGTCTGTGCAAAGGTAATTTTGGAGAACTATGTGGGCATGTTGTAACCTTGTCTAATTTCTTTTTTCTGAATTCTTTAGAACTATGTCCTTTCTTGGCTTTATAATTTTTCAATCATTTTCAGGCAATTATTTCCTTTTTACATTTTATATGCTGAAAATTTATTTTTTAAAGCAGTTCTTCAGACCAGTGTCATTAGATTGCTTTGATAATATCATCTGCACAGTTATAAAGTGAAGTACATTTCATGTTGCTGTAAAAATGGATAGATTTAAGTCTCTCCCTAAGCCAGTGAATCTGTTGTACTTTACAGGCAGCCAAACTGGAACGCTTCCCAAATTGGACTTTCTGATGCTACAGACATACCTTCTTTCTGGTGCCTCATTAATAGTGAAAATTTAGAACAAACTTTTCAATATATCTTATTTGCAATAATTTAAACACAAATGCTTTTGTGATTTCTTAAAATAAATATGATTAATGTAGAAAGCACATATACATATTACGATCCCATTTTGTAGGGAAAAGTTGTAGCACATATTTACATAGATGCACAGAAGTGTTCCTTGGAAATAGAGGAAATTAGTTCTGCTTATCTCTGAGAATTCAGGTAAAATTTTTTATGTTCTTCATTTTATTTCTCAGTTTTTAGAACAAAAAATGCATTGGTCATAATGAGAAAAATATAGGAAACAAATGAAGTTAGAATAGTTTGAATATTTATAGGGTCTCAACTAATTTCTTCCTGCATATTCAGGTTTTTCTGACTTTTTAATGTTTCAAGGTAGAAAAAATAACTAATAATAAAATGAGAGCAAAACACAGTAGGAAAAAACTTAGAAAAATTCTGTAAAGAAAATAAAAGGATGGGTAGGGCGCTGGCCCCATATACTGATGGTTGCAGGGCAGGTTCGAACCTGGCCCTGGTCAGTTAAAACAGCAGTGACCACTGCAACAAAAAAAGCCAGGCCTTGTGGCAGGCGCCTGTAATCCCAGCTACTTCAGAGGCTGAGGCAAGAGAATCCCTTAAGCCCAAGAGTTGGAGGTTGCTGTGAGCTGTGATGCCACAGCACTCTACTGAGGATGCCAAAGTGAGACTCTGTCTCAAAGAAAAGAAAAAGAAGAGAGAAGAAAAGATTGCAAGATCAAGGAAACGTGCGTGTATATTCACATCCCCCAGTGCTTGCTTTTGACCAAACTGCTACTTTCACCAAGTTGTGGCTTATTTTCGGGGATAGACTATGTACCTTTCCTTGGCTACTATTATAATAAAAAAATGATAAAACTCTGACATATCAGATTATTCAGAGGGACCTAAAAAAGTTAATCAACAGTCCGCAGTGATAAACATCGCTAATAGTGACCATGATGCCAGGAGAGCTTGTGTGAAGTTCCATCTACTATTCCCCTGCGCTGCTGGCCTGTCCCTCTCCCTGCCCTTTCAGGAGGCCTTGCAACATCCCTGGGCCAGTCTCTGGCTCGGCCAGGATCAGCGGAACACTAGTTCTGAGACTGCTCTGCCTGAATTGTGTGGGTGGTCCAGCCTTTCCTCCTCTGGCCTCTGCCATGGACACACCTTTTCCCCAGGATGCCTAGAGCTACCCGTCCCCAGAGCAGACCCGCGGCAGTCTGCAGTGTTACATTACAGGGCTGGAAGGATAGGCAGAGGCCAATGAGATTCTGTGGTTGCTCCTTACACAGCAGCCCTGTGACAGATGACCACCTGTTGGTGAAGGGGACAGCAGTAGAGCCTGAGCTACTCCTACCTGCTCCCTCCCGTGGGACCTCAGAGGTCTCCCCAGCTGACCCTGCCAGGGAGGGGATGTGGCTAAAACTGCAATATGACATCAGTCTGGGAGCCTGAGAAGATGCCAAAATAAAAGCAGCATCAAGGGACACGGGGAGGAAAGCAGCTGGTCTGAACGTGTTTCCCAAAGTCCACGTGCTGGAAACTCAGTGTCAGTGCAGAGGTGTTTGGAAGCGTGACCTCTTGGGGCGGTTAGGCCCTGGGGGCTCTGCCCACTGGAATGGGCCACCTGGGCCCTAGACAAGGACAGCTTGACCCCTCCTCTTTGCCCTTTCTTTGCCCTTCCACTATGAGAAGACCAGTGAGAGGGCCCTTGCCAGAGTCCACCCTTGATCTTGGACTTCCCAGTCTACAGAACCCTGAGAAATATACTTCTGTTTGTGACAAAGTGCCCATCTTGGGTATCCATTACAGCCCTACAGACAGACTGGAAGACAGTCCCAGAGCAAGAAGGTGAAGGGTCAGGAGAGCTGTGAAGGGCAGGCGTCCAGCACAGAGCAGCCAGGAGCCGTGTAAGGGCCTCTGCGAAGAGTGGGCACCTGGCTTTGCACTGAGTGCCTGGGAGGCCGCAGGTGCACCCTAATCTAGATAAAGGAGACCCCAAACAAAGAGTAGCCCAGAAAGGGGATGATCTCCCAGCCCTCCAACCTGCTGTAAGACCCAGATCAAAGGGCAGAGACTACAGCACACTTGAGTGTCCCCATCTGTCAAGAAAGTAACAGCAGTGTCTCTCCTGTCGCCTCATCACCCTGGGTCGGCTGTAATAAGATGGAGCAGGAGTAGATCTGGAGCCCCTTCCAGCCCCTGGGGCAGCTCTAGTTGGGCGCCACAGCCTCCAGGGGAAGTGGGGTGCGCCAGCCCAGTGATGTCCTCCCTGCTCATCTTGTTCAAGGTCAGCCCCACTCACACTCACCAGAGTCCCTGATAGAGAAAGTCTAGAACAATGATGTGGCTTCTCAGCCTTTCCTGTGAGATGGCAGAAGGACCACCAGGTACAGCAGGTGACCCCCCTGCACACAGAGCCTCGCCTTTGCCATGTGGCCCCCCGTGAGACAACTCAGGACGACAGGAAGTGTAGGAGCCCGGGACCCATGCAGACATCTGCACAATGAGGCTGGGTTTTCCAGAGTTGGCTTCTAGTACAGAAGTTAACAAGGAGCCGTGTCACAACGACAGGGCCCCACCTCAGAGGGGTGACGCTGGGTGACTGCCATGATGGGTACTGTAGGAAGCTACTGCCCTCTAGAACGCTCAGTCCAGGTGGGCCCCAGGCTGGGCACAGACAGCACAGAGGTCAGTGCACCAAGCTCATACTGCTCCCTAAGGATGTAGCCAAAGCAATAACAGAAGAAAAGAAACACAAAATGCCCACAGGGTGGGACAGCCCCAGCCCACCCAATGCCCTGTCATACAAATGAGGAGGCTGGGACCCCACGTAAAGTAGTGTGTCCAGCCCACACACAGCGGCCATCTGGCCTGGCCTCTGAGGCCTGACTCTCCTATGTGTGGACACTGGGGCTCTCACAGTGGTGAACTGTCTCACCTCCTGTAATACTGGGAGTCAGGCCAGGCCCACAAAAAAAAATTCTATAAGTGAAACAGCTAAAGCCACTGGGATAACTGGCCTGAACAGCAGTGGTTATTTGACTATTGTAAACTGGACTGAGTGTGAGTTCCTGCCCTGGGCAGGAGTTGTTGCCAATGACTCCCAGATTTGCACTCCAGATACCAGAAGGCTAACACCTTCAGAAATCCCGTCACTGTGAATTGCCACCAAAGACCCATCTCAAAACCAGCACTCAGCTCCGGTTCACAGGAGCAGAGAGCCCGCCTGACCCTGGGTGGGTTTCTGATGTTCTACTATTATTTCTTCACACAGGAGATCTACAAATCTATAGACAATTAATTTTTCTTGTGCCCTCAGACCGTGAGCACAAGCTACCAAGTGTGAGAAGCAAACTGCACAGGCAGCTGACGCGGGCGCACAAGTTCACGGCCGCGTAAAGCTCTTACTGTGACGTTTCCTGGTGTTGGTCTTGCCTTCCTCCTTGGTGACGCCCAGGCAGCCCATCAGCTCTTGCAAGGAGATGGATTTGTCATTGTTCACGTCACAGTATTCAACAAACTTCTTCACACACTTTTTGGGCTTTGACTTTTTCCGAAGGAATCTCTTAAAGGGCTTGATTTCCTTCTTGCCGATGTCCCCGCTGGAGTTTCTGTCCAGCAGTTTGAAGTACCAGTGCACCACTCTCTCCTCCAGCGTGTGGCTGGGATCGGGTTCCGAGAGCCTACAGAGGCACAGCTTAGTCAGGACACTGACCACATGGCTGTCTCTCCCCTTACCACGGCCCCCAGCCAGACTCATGCCCCTGCTGTGCTGGGCACGGTCCAGCAGCCTAAGCCTGCACCTGTCACGCATCGGTCCCCACGACAATATTAAACAATTAAATTAGAGGAGACCTAGCAGACATTTTTCAAGTTAGTTTCAAAATTGCAACTCATGTAGTGAATTTGTGCAGATCAAGATACAGACAAGTGTGGCCATTGAGGGCAATATCCAATGCTTGAAATGCCACAGCACCGTGCTCGGCACCACCGCCCTGAGCGTGACCTGTAGAAAGTGAGCTACGTCTGCCAAGAAGGAGGCGACCCCAGGAGCATCTACAAGGTACTTGGGCAGAATGTGTCTCAGGCTTCAGAAATCCCATTCTGAACATTGACTGTAACTGACGCTGCTCAGTCAGGCAGCTGAAAATGGGTAAAGTGGCAAACGTGTGGCTAAGGACTCTGCCGTAGTAAATCACAGTCTGAGAACTTTAAATGTTTCCAATCTTAGTATCTAAAATCCAATCTGTAGCTCTAAAGCACATTCCAAAATGCAAAGCCAGGGAAGGAGGCACTCTCCCTCTCCCTCCACCACCCTAGCCTCCTCACTGCCAGCAGGGACAGTGACCCTGCCCCATGGAACCCCGGGAATCCCTGCCCCAGGCCTCTGAGATTTAGATGCATCCCAAGAAAAATATGTTGTAGAGACAGCACCTTTTCTGAGGTCTTAGTGTGTTCAGAGAAGCTGACAGGGTATTAGGTATCTAAAGACTGAGCTTCCCAGATTCCTTCCCTCAAATCCAGGGTCTCTGGCTACTCACTGTCCCAGACGCACAACACACCTGCCAGATGGGGAGGACGGGTCAGACACAGCGTGGACCATATCTGTGGAGAGTGCATCTAGAACACTGGTCAGAAACTCGTGCTTTTTGGCACCAGGACAACCTGGAAAAAACAATGTACATGTTTTCATATTTCACAGAACTCTCCAGGTATGATGGGATTTTTCTGTAGTGAGAAGAAATGTTTTATATTTGGAAATTATTATGTTGGGCTATCTTAACATTGATGAGCTAATCTGCATACTTAAAAACACATTACAATATGTGTATACAAATACACAGATGTTGAACTGCTGTTAACTGTGACTTCTAGCATTCTTTGAGTTACTATGTGAGATGAAGATTCACAGGCATTGATAGTTTATTGATGGTCAAAACAGCAACCCCAGGTGGGAGGCAGTACTGGCCCTGTGAGGTACCTGACATTCAGAAGCTCTGGACACCGCCAGCACACTACTGAGAGCCGACAATGGGGCTGGGGTCCAGGTGCGTGCCAACACGAGGCTGCAGCTCACCCCAGCCTGTGCACTATCCCAGACCCAGCCCATTTCTCAGAACCAAAAGGAGACAGGGACAGGCTCTGCACCTGACAGTCGGGTGGGGTGTACTGCCCATGATTTCAGAGCTTAGAGCTACTGTGTGTGGATTCTCAGCTCTGGGAGTAGCTTGGGATTCAGTGTATCTAAACTCACCATTGCTCAATAGACCTCAACACTCAGATATCAGGTAACTGCCTTTTCCCTCTCACACTATCCTTCTGGAATTCTCTGAATTGCCTGCCAGAGACATTCTTCTTACCCCAAACTCAGGGTAGCATTGAAAGAAGCCATCCACTCACTCTGGGGCTGTTCCCTCCTGAAAGCCCTGAGGATGGGACGCCACAAAGGACGAGGGCTATTTCCACCATGGCTGCCCTCCTGACACAGTGAAGACTCCTGGTAAGTGACCATGGAACAAATAAGCAAAAGAAAGAGACAGAGGCATCATCTTTGCTTTGCGAATGAAAGTGTTGGCTGGCCGCCACACAGAGCTGGGAGGTCAGGAGGGGTGGGGCATCTGGGGACTCTGCTGACTCTGGGGTCAGCTGGTGAACAATGTCCCAATGGCCCCATACTCTCGTTTCACTCACCTGGGTGTAAAGATCAAGGCAGAGGCAGCAAGTTTGGCTTATATATCATTTACATTTAATAATTTTTTTTTCTAAAAATGACCTTAGAAGTGTTTGGTAGAAAAAAAGAGGAAAACAAAGGGAGGATCCAACCGGCATCAGGTCTAAGGGCCACAGGCCTGCCCCACATGCCTCGGCCTGCCTGGTGTCCCGCTGTGTACTCTGCACACCAGGCACCCTCAGGCCGAGGACCTGTCCCCCACATGCCTTGGCCTCCCTGTTATCCACTGTCCACTCTGCACACCAGGCACCCTTAGGCCTCGAGCCAGCCCCCCACATGCCTTGGCCTGCCTGGTATCCACTGTCCACTCTGCACACCAGGCACCCTCAGGCCGAGGACCTGTCCCCCACATGCCTTGGCCTCCCTGTTATCCACTGTCCACTCTGCACACCAGGCAACCTCAGCCTCTGCTGCAGGGAACTTCCCCAAACCACCTGTGTCCAAATGTACCTTGGACTGTCCTCACCACAGCAAGACAGGAGTTTACACTAAGCAGTTAGCAAAAAGCTGACTGCTGCCAAATGCAGGTTAACTTTCTAACAAGGAAAGCTTTTCAGTGGTTCTCAATCTTCCTAATGCCCCGACCCTTTAATACAATTTCTCATGTTGTGGTGATCCCCAACCATAAAATTATTTTTTTTGCTACTTCATAACTGTAAGTTTGCTACCTTTATGAATCAGAATGTAAACATCTGATACGCAGGAGAACCCCAAAGGGGCTGCGACCCACAAGTTGAGAACCACTGTTTAGATAGTCCCTCCAAAGAGTCTCCAAACCTCTAAGGCCTGCCCAGTGAGCAGAAGACCAGATCCACAAAGCCAGGGGCAGGTGGTGTGTCGAGTTGAGGGGACCAGCCATTGTCTGCCCCTTCACAGTGGCCCATCCAGGAGGACAGATCATCTGAAACTGGGCAGTGTGTCTCAGAAAATGGTCAGCAGAGAGGCCCACAAGGAGACCACATGTGTTTTGGGGACCCTGGGGTGATGGGATGTGCGTGGCTTTCACAGAGGCCACATGCCAGGCGGTCACGGCCCTCAGACACCAACATCTCCACAGGGCTAAAGGCTCTGGTTTTCATAAGTTTCCTCTGACACTGGGTTTTTATTATTATTATTCCAGCGTATGCTGGCTGCCGATAGCAGAAATGCATTTATGCCTGTTTTCACTTCATTAAATGCACATGTCAGTAACAGATGCAAACCATTAACAGGGTGCAGTGGAGCTGGAGAGTAGAAGGCTGTTTGTCCCCTCTGCACACGACCAAAAAGCAGATTACAATCCATAGAAACACCCATGGGCGCGGGAAGAATGCTACTTTCAAAGAAAAAAGTAACTTATCTCCTTAGACCTTCCCTTGGGAAGACGCACAAGCTGTGGGGGTGGGGGGTCCAGGGGTGGCAGGTGGTCAGCAGCTCCTGCCCTGCCACGGGCAGTGAACCTGGGCCCCGATGCCAAGCTGCTGAGCAGCAGGGACCCCACTGGAGGGGCAGGGACCAGAGCCTGCAGTGTGGGGCCTCCTGGCTGGGCTTAGAAACTCGAGATGGAAGTTCCAGTGGCCACCTGTCGGCAGGCCCACCAAGGACACCCTGGGCCCCTCTCTTCCCCTCCCCCACTGGCCCATGGCGGCCTATTCTGTGAATTCCCAATTCTGCATTGGCTTCCAGAGACCCCAAGAAGAAACTGAGGTGTAGATGAAGAAAATCTTGGTTGTCTGGCTGGGAAGGGGGTAGCGTGTTAGGTAATTCTCAGAAGTGACTTGGGGCATGCTGGTATGTGCCGTAGCAAGGACTTTAACTAGGCACACCAAGGGATTCTGTGGCTGTTAATTTAATCACGTCTCCTGAAGTGAGGTATAGCAACATAATATTTTTAATTAGAAAATATTACATAGGCTCAGCTCCTGTAGTTCAGTGGTTATGGCAACAACCACATACAGCAGGGCTGGCAGGTTCGCCCCTGGCCTGAGCCTGCTGAACAACAATGACAAATACAACAACAAAAACAAAAATAGCTGGGTGTGTGGCCAGCACCTGTAGTCCCAGCTATGTGGGAGGCTGAGGCAAGAGAATCCCTCGAACCCAAGACTTTGAGGTTGCTGTGAGCTGTGATACCACAGCCTCTACCAAGGGTGATGTAGTGAGACTCTGTTTCAAAAACAAAAAAAAAAGAAAGAGAAAAAGAAAATAATACGTAGTATATATTCATATGAATCAAACTCCAGGTTAACATCAAATGTCAAGATGTAGGATTCTAACACGGAAAGGACATTTAACATAAAATGTGTAATCTACTTTTAAAACAAGAAACACTAAATCATAAACCATTCCTGCTCAAGTCTATTCTAAAGCCATGGGTGGATTCTGGGCCGTGAAAGGCTCAGATCCTCCTGCTAAGGAGCTCGTTTCACAGCAGCAGGGTATTCGAGTCCAAAAGAGAGTATCTTGCACCTTCACGTACAGAGACGCTGAACTTCATTCTGTGTAAAGAGGAAGAAGAAAGAAGAAAGGGCCTCCAGCTCTGAAAGTCAGAGCGGCCACACCCCTGACCTGAGGGGTCGTCAGTGCTTCCCGAGACACGCTGTGATTAACAACCAGAGACCACATGTGACGTCCACTGCCACAGAAGTCCTGTGCTTAGTGTCCATTTGGCCAACAAATCCCAGGACCTGGCACAGGTGCTGGGACCCCGTGGTGAGTGGTTAGAAGCCTACATGTCCTGACATCCTTGTACCATCTGCCCGGGCGGCAGGGACGCTGGCTATCCTGAGAAGCATGGCTGGTGCAGTTTTAGGGACAGCTGCCCCAGAGAGGGGGACAGCATGTGTCATCTCCAAAGGGGCTAAGGGAATAAATAGGGACAGTGCTGGCTCTGACTGGAGCTTCGCTACCGAGGCACACGCAGCCTGTGGAGGTCGGGGACGGAACAGTTTCATTTTGAGTGTGGACTGGACGTGAGGAGGCGGCAGGGAAGGAGACCACCGGTCAGTTTGTCTCACATTACGCAGCACCTGCCTTTGAGAAGAGCTGCCTCTTTATGGAAGCAAGAGGTCCTTGTCATGTTCACCCCAGAAACTGGAATAAGGATTTTTATTTATGATGAATGATTACAGTTCAAAGCTATTTCTGAAGGGGAAAAATAGGCAAATAAAAATGTAAAGTTGGAAGAAATCAATAGGAAAAAGCCCTAAATAAGCCATTAAAGTGAGTATTCACCATAGAAGAAATGACAGTAGTACCCTGAAATGAAAATTTCACCACCACAACATGCCCAGTCTTGTGCCTGGACAAGAGAAAACCATGGCTTAGAATAAAAAAGGAAACAAAAGTAGCCAGTCTGTCCCCGTTAGACACAGGGGACACCCCACTCCTCCTGACAGGTCTGCCAGGCACATGATGACCACAGAGCGAGACCCTTAGCCTCTGCACGGTCAGCTTCCTGCCTCCTGCCCTGGGGCTCTGGGGAGTGTAGACTTCCATCCCAGAGAGGGGCCTGCTGACCAAAGAAGGCTGAGGAGCTGGGCGGAGAAGGGGTCGTGTCCTCCCTGGCCTCACCTCTCTTCTCATGTGGTCATTGTCCACTTGGGGATGACAGCATTCATAACACCACTCTGTCAAAGGGTTGCATCAAGGCTGCTGCACAGCCTACAGACCCCATGATGTGACACAAACACCCTGTTTATCTGGGGATAGTTCTACTCACAGCTCTGTTCTCCAACTCTCTAAATAAACATGGAACAGAGTAGAAAAGTCTTAGATCATCAGAAGTGTGACACACGGCAGACACACACATACATATGTGCACACAGACACACTCAAGCGCACACATGGTCACACTCACACACATACACACATGCCACGCATATGCCACACATGGTCACACTCACATAGACACATGTCCACTTTCACACACTCACATACAGGCACACAATCACACTCATATTCATGCACACAATCACACGCATACATGAACACACAGGCACCACACATGCTCACACACAGGCACATAATCACACTCATACATGAACACACAGGCACCACACATGCTCACACACAG
>NW_003852451.1:1254701-1265886 GCF_000181295.1 Otolemur garnettii
TCTGAGCTCCCCATCCTCATCCCTGGGGTCTGAGCTCCCCATCCTCATCCCTGGGGTCTGAGCTCCCCCATCCTCATCCCTGGGGTCTGAGCTCCCCCATCCTCATCCCTGGGGTCTGAGCTCCCTCATCCTCATCCCTGGGGTCTGAGCTCCCCATCCTCACCCCTGGGGTCTGAGCTCCCCCATCCTCATCCCTGGGGTCTGAGCTCCTCCATCCTGAGGGAAGTGGTTTGAATCCTACACTTGTAGGGCACTTTTCTTTCTCCCTATTTTAAGAATTTATCATAAAAAAGCTGAGAGTTTAGTTTTTTTAAGTTAGTTAATTACTTTTCTATTTCAGAATATTAAGTGGTACATGTGTTTTGTATACGTACTTTGTTTCTGTACACATTGAATCAGAGTTATGGGTGTCCCACACCCAGTGTGCCCTGGACCCAGCAGATGTGAACTTGCCCAGCCCCTCCCCCCCCCAGCTCGATTCTCACTGAGATTCACTTCCCTATATGCACTTCAGTGTTGATCATTTAGTTCCAATTCGGAATTGAGTACATGTGTTTGTTACTCCATTCAGTTAGAAGACCGGTTTCCAGTTCCCTCCAGGCTGTCACAGAAGATACTAGACCGTCATTTCTTATGGCTGAGTAGCACTCCAAGGTCTGTGTATACGAGATTTTATTAATCCATGTACCAGTGGGCACTTGCATTGTTTCTGCATCACTCCAGTTGTGAATGATGCAGGCATCCTTTTAAAATAATGACCTTTTCCCTTTGGGTATATACCCAACAGTGGGATTGGTGGGTCCAGTAGTAGGTCTACTCTGAGTTCTCTGAGGTATCTCCAAATGTTCTATGGAGGCTTTGCTAGTTTGCAGTCCACCGACAGTGTGTCAGAGCTCCTTTCTCTCTCATCCACACCAGCATCTATTGTTTTGGACTTTTTAATGTGACCCATTCTCCCTGGAGCAGGTGATACCTCAGTGTGGTTTCAATCTGCATTCCCCTCATGAGTAGAGCACTGAGCATTTTCAATGAGTTCGTTGGCCATCAGTCTGCCTTCATCTGAAGTTTTTATTCATGTCTTCTGCCCACTTTTTAGTGGGGTTGTTTGGTTGTTTCTTGCTGGTTTGCCTGAGTTCTTTCCAGCTTCTGATTATCAGCCCTTTATCAGATGTATATCATGCGAATATTTCATCCCATTCTGTGGGTTGTCTCTTTGCTCTTTTGATTGTGCCCTTGGCTGTGCAGAAGCATTTTAATTTAATCAAGTTCTATTTATCTTTTTTTGTTGTTACTGAGATTGCTTTTGGGGTTGTCTTCATGAAGTCTTTGCCTAGGCCGATATCTGTAAGATTTTTTTGTGTGTTATTTTCCACAAGGTAATGTGGATGTATTTTTAGAGTTAAAAATGAACAAGAAAATGAGATCTTTTGTTGCCTATAAGGATTGAGAGAAATGGACCTAACCTGTTCGTTGTTACCTCTTAAGAAACGTGCTGATAACTTTCTCTCTGCCATGGGTTGGATCTTGCCTAAAGACTAAAAGATCTTACATCTATTAACTCTAAGATGAATCTTAGGCACCAGGATTTTAAGTCCATTTATTTAAACTATTTCAGATGATACATATAAAAGCAGCTAAGTAGCTTGTAAGTTTCTTTCTACATTATCTTTATTTGAACGTAGGAACTAAATGGAAAATATTTGATTTGTTCTTTCTTGTGCATTGCTGAGTGCACAGAAAAAGTGAAGAGTAGAGTTTTGACCTTGAACCTCACTGACAGCCAGGAAGATGCCCCCTTTGTGCCAGACAGAGAGTGTGTGTGTCTCCTGGTGGGAAGCTCTTCTCATGTGGCCAGGGAGGGAAAGAACGCACCTGATAAAAACACGTTCATCTGGCTGATCACTTAGAAAAGCAACTAGAAATAAGATTTCATCAGTACTCATTCTTACACTTTAAAACACAACAGTCTAGTAGACAAAGGGCGGAAAATACCTGTGGCTGCCCCCAAACAGCCCTGCATGTCCGTGGTGGAGACACCCTTACACACCCCAAACCCCACAGACATGTGTGATCACATACTTCCAACTTTTGAGTTATTACCATTTGCTGAATTTGAAAAGTCTACTTCAAATCATATTACCACCAGCTAAAAAATACTGCAATCTCCTATTTCCTACACTCAGCCAAAAAATACAGCTTTTTCTACCTAGTATGTTCTTATTTGTTAAAAGTTGAGCTTCTGAGTTTTGCTCCAAGCATGGATTTTCCTCAAGTGCTCTTCAAGATGTGTGTCCAGGGCCTGGGGGCCCAGTGCATGCCTCCGGCTGTGACACACTGCAGCACCGTCTATGTGCAAAGCTGTACGTGTGGGGTTGTGTACATGTCTCCAACACCAGCCTCACAACAATCTGGCAAAACCAATGTGCACATCAATATTGAGGGAAGGAAAAACTGAGGCCCAAGTCACACGTGGATTTGGTTAGAGGAAAATTAAGATTGCATTGCACTCACGGCCTATGGCCTCCTTGGGCATGGGACGTAATGATAGTTATGATTTTTAAGTGCCATGTAATAGGAAAAAAAGTCCCACCCACTGATGGTTAAAAGCAAATCAGATGAAATTTTCTCATGCCTGTTCATACTTTTAAAAAGGCACTAAAGAACAAAATATAGAACTGTTCTATCTTGAGATAAAAGAAAATCAACCTTCTCGTGTGTTAACTTTATCTTTTCTATCTTCATATTTTTTCTGTTTAGATTTTTATTTTTTTATTATTCTAAATAAAGATATTCATAGGTTTTAGATAATGCCTTGATGAGTAGACTTTCAATAATATCTGGATAAAAACCAGCACATGACTAAATGTCAGTGCCCTAAAGGACTTGGGAAGTCACTGCAGGGAAGAGGTGACCAAGGAGTCCAGGCCCTGGGTGGACTTGCCTGCAGGCAGTCAGCCCCTCCCACTCACCACACCAAGCACTGCTGGAACCCTAGGGTCTCCTCTCTGCAGCATTCCAGGAATTCTTTGCCCGTGACTTTAATTCTCTTTGGGGTGGGTCATCCAAGCCCAGGGTGTGCATTAGGTATTTATCACAGCTAATAAGTTAACTATGAATATTTATCTTGGAGACCCACGTGTATATTTCTGGAGTCTTCCTGCATTTCTCAAGGACATGATGTTATTCAAACACTTATTTGGTAACAATTTATTAACAATATACTTAGTGAAAAGCACCATTTTTGCCCTCAAATACCATGTTTTGGTGATGAGACATGGAGAGTTTATGGTGGTGCAAGGACGCTCAGAGCCCTGGCGAGATTGGGGACCACACAGTGCAGACACTTCAGGAGACACCCAAGGCCAATGTCACACTGTCTGCAGATGGGTATGTATTTGAGGACAGATGTTCAATTGTGTTAAGGAGGATCTTTGTCCAAAGAATACTTGTCCCAAGTACTAGGATTGTGCCGGTGTCCTTCCAAGGCTTTTGTGAATTGCAGACCTTTATTCTCATGCTCAGTGTTACTTAGCAGGACAGAACAACTACTCCTGCCGGGCTCTTCTCCTGAGCAACATTCACAGAACATTTCCAAACTACCATGAAACTTTCAGATAGAATGTCTGAGAGGTTACTGAGAAAGAATAACTTTCACTGTTTATCCTCAAACACTCGACCACTTACAGCCCTCGGGAGTGGTTTTCGCCTTGTGTTCTGG
Source organism: Otolemur garnettii (assembly GCF_000181295.1). NCBI lineage: Eukaryota > Metazoa > Chordata > Mammalia > Primates > Galagidae > Otolemur > Otolemur garnettii. Next base: position 1,258,420 of record NW_003852451.1, read on the forward strand.
GTCACCTACAGTTGTTCTGGTGCCACCCTCGGCCCTGACTCATTAATGACAAAGGACCAGCCGTGAGGGGAGGAGGAAGAGCAGCTTCTATTCAGAGCAGGAAAGGGGGAAACAGGACTACGAACCCACAGGAGCCAGCGCCCAGTGAGAATGAGACTGACCACATCCCGTGCAAGGCGTCTGAACGTCACACAGACAGGATCCGTGCTGGCCCGTGCGGTGCGGTACTCACGGCCTCGCTTCCTGGTGATGAATCTGTGAAGAGCTTGCCAACTTCACCACTGCCTGGCTCTCTGCTTATGGGCTGAGCAGGGAAGGCTGCTCTGAGATGATTTCTGCTTTTTGTTGCGGTTTCGTCACCTCCCTGCAGGAGTGAAGCCACCACATACACAGATGCCACACAATGGTGCCGTCACTGATGTCACGCAGGGCTGGCGACTGGGGCAGTGGAGCACGACGCCGCTGCTCTGCTGCTGTGGGGCTGCTGCAGAATCCAAGCCTCACCTGCTGCATCAGACAGGCGCTCAGGGATAGAGGCTGCCTGTGCTGCTCGGACCACATAGCCTGGGCACAGACTGGCCAGGTACAGAGCGGGCTCTGCCTGGAAACACCCAGGCCCGTGCAGTCCAGACGGCAGCAGCGGCCCCACAGCCTCATGGTGGCCTTGCCCGGTGGGAAGACAGAGCTGGCAGGTTGCTCCAGGCCTGGCGATGGCACCAAATATGCACAAAACAAACAGCCCAGAGAAAACTGAACTATGTCCAGATGTTCAGGCAGACGCTTACGTTTTGTTTCTTTTTCTCCCCCACACATGCAGTTTAAGAAATGCTTTTAGTCCAATGGAGAAACCTTACTTTCCAAACTCCTAGTTCGCTTACTTTGAATAGTTAGCGCCATGGTATTGCCCCTTGTGCATCTTTTATGAGCAATCTGAGAAAGAATGTCTTAACAACAAGATAGACTATCTATTTAAAAACCACGAATGTCTAAAAGTCCATTTATTGTTGTCATAAAAAATAAGCTCCTCCTTCATACTCTACTAATAAATTGTATTTTGTAGTTCTAATGACCTTGATTTGATTTCAAGTGAGGTTACATTTTACTAACTGTTAAAATATAAAGAGTGAAGAAATACCTCCCTGAGCACCCTGCAGTGTCCAGCGCAGGGTGGGCTCTGTTATTGTCCATGCTGACCACAGGGGGCTGGGGACACTTGTGTGGAGCACGTCCAGTGGGGGACTCTGCAGGTGCTGGCCCCATGGCCTGCCTGACACCCTCAGCACCATCCGTGGAAGCTTCTGGCCTCGAGACCCCATTGCGTCTTCTCTCCCCAGCTTCTGCCTTCCCTGGCCTCACAACTGACCTGGTCAGATCTCCCCACACCAGCAAGCCCTGGCAGGAGTGAGTGGCCTCCCAGAGGGGACCCTGGCACCCAGACACACAGCCCCACAGCACCGTGTGCAGACGGAGGTCTGTGAAGAACTAGCAAAAGGACGCAGTGTGACAATGACAAGGGCACTACAAAGCCAACCAGTGAGTGTCCCAGGGCTTAATCACCCAGGAGCGTGTGATAACGGCCTCTTCAGAAACCTAAACACAAAACAAGGCTCTGTCTCACACCCCTCTCTAAGAAGGAGGTGGCTACCAAGAAACCCCACACCTGCCGCTCCGAGAGAAACACTGCAGGAGTCGGGGCTCCTGTGCGTCACCCAGGCTGTGGCAGGCTGCACCCCAGCTTCTACAAACAACATCAGGACTCCCAAAGGACAGGGAACTAGGCCATGTGTGCAATCTCTATAATTTCTTATTTTTTAGTTTTTGCAATTTTAAAACAGAAATGAAGAATGAAAGTTGAAGTGACTCTGAGAAAATGCTTCTGGGCAGACGGGCCCATTAGCATGGACGGCCTCCGTCAGTCACAGTGGAATCAAACTCATTCAGAATATTGGCCAGAATTTCTGAATTTTAAGAACAATTCCCAGCTCTAATGAATTTTCAGTGAAAGGATTAATTTAAGCTACAGTTAGAAGGAATGAGCTTAGGTCCCACAGAGTGGGGGGAACGGCAGCCGCCAGAGCTGTGCGTGACATGCCGACCAGGAGGGCCTCTCAGCCTCCCAACCTGAGTAAAAGGGTCAGATTGAGGTGGTGGATGTTCCAGCTGCCTGATTTGATCGTGACACTTGGTATCTAGGTGTCAAAATATCACATGTGCCACAAGAATATGGCCAACCATTATATTTCAGTTAATTTCCTTGAAAGTTTCTGCCTCAGAGAGTCTACCCCCCACCCCCAAGCAGGGAGGCGGTTTGCAGTCTGTGCTGGGCAAAACTGGGACCACTCACACAAGTTGGGGCCGCTGGAGCAGGGGCCTGGCTATATTCTGGAAGTGACATGTTTTAATTTTGTTCCTAATTGCTGTTATGCCACCCAGAGCCAAGAGCGGTGGGCTCAGGTGGCAATTTGGTAAATGAAACCTGAAACTATGGCTTCATCTAAACAGAGAATGCACCGTGCTGAAAATTCCAACCTCTGAAAGGTTTCTGGGGTGATGGAAAAGCCCTTAGAACCCCGTGGTCTGTTTTATAAAAACTTGGTGGTTTTTTTCACCTAAATTTGTAGATGAAGCCAAATCTACACAAAGTAGGTACATACAAACAAAGAAATACGAGAATCATTTTATTCCTTAAAAACAAAGTCTGTTTCCTCCTCACATCACCTCGCGCCCTGGCGATGCCATGTCTGAACCCAGATCTCTCCCTGTGTCAGTCACACACAGTGACGAGAGGGCACAGGCTGCAGGCCCCACAGCTGTCCCCAGGGGGAGACCATGTCCAACCTGTACGCGTCAGCCCATCCTCCTCCTGCGCGTCTCTTTCCTGGGTGGTTTCATTCGGGGCCTGTGACGGGCAGGACACCGAGACATCCTGATCGTCCCTCCAGTGGAAGCCCAGCGGCCGCATCCCCGGGCACTTGGCTCCCTGAGCAGGTCTGTGCTCTGCTCGCCCTTCCTGGAACGTGCCCCACCACCTCCAGATGGGCTTCCTACAGCTCCATGCCTAGAATTCCTGCCCCTCTTCCAAGCTTCCAGCCCCATCCCAAAATGAGACAATGATGACAGCAGACCGAAGCTATTTTAATGCCCTATTACCAGAAAGGTAAATGAGGCAGTGCCTGTGGCTCAAAGGAGTAGGGCACCGGCCACATATACCAGAGGTGGCAGGTTCAAACTCGGCCCCAGGTCAAAAACTGCAAAAAAGAAAAAACATGACAAAACATTAAGGTTTAATAAAGTCTTTCTTATTAAAAAAAAAAAGGTAAATGAAAACTTGTTTACTTAGTGTCGAACTTCCCCGTGATCCTTTCCAAATAAAGGTCCTGACACAGAGCCACCCACCACGTGTCCCCTCAGCAGGTATGAGCAGGTTCTCCATGGGGAACACAAGGTCACAAGGGATTCATGTTCAGAGTTTCTATTTTTGTCAAAAAATGCTTAATGTTGTCATTCAAAGAGAGTATCACTCTGTGAGAAGGGCACTGGCCACATACACCGAAGCCGGCAGGTTCGAGCCCAGCCTGGGCCTACTAAACAATAATGACAACGGCAACCAAAAAATAGCCAGGCTTTGTGGCAGGTCCCTGTAGTCTAGTTACGTGGGCGGCTGAGGCAAGAGAATGGCTTAAGCCCAAGAGTTTGAGGTTGCTATGAGCTGTGATGCCACAGCACTCTACTGAGAGTGACATAGTGAGACTCTTTCTCTATTTTTTAAAAAATAAAAATAAAAAAGAGAGTATCACTTCTCTTGGTACTAAAGTTTTTGGCCCAAATACCTGAAGTGAGTCCCACAGTCCTTGCCAGACCAGAAACTGGCCAGGTACGTGTACAGAGGGGACAGGGGACCTTCCCAGGCAGGGCTGGACACACTTGCTCCCGCTCAGTGACCAGCGGAGCAGGCTCTGTGCAAACACAGTCACACAAGTGGCCTCTCCAGGGTCCACAGGCCACAAGAGGCTGCTCCTGAGTTTTAGCAAGGAGGCTTCACACATCTTTGTTTGTAAGAAGCCGTTTAAATGAAGGGCACTGCAGTGGCCCTGTGCAGATTGCTCTTAATCTGGGATCAGCCTGAATGAGGAGACTCCATAAGGGTTCCAAGGCAGGGGATAGGAATTTTTCATATAGGAAAATGCCCATCAAATGTTCTCCAGCACAACTGCGCGTCATGCTGTGATCTTCTAACAAGTTTAAAGTGTGCAAAATGTGCACTTATTTCTTAAAAGCCATAGGATGTTACTGATAGGAAGAAGTAAAGCATACCAACGTGAAATTCTATTAAGTGAATTACTGTCCCTGCCCTGGTGCTGGGACCAGATGAGGAGGACACAGGATTTCAACTGTCTCACAACTGCAGGAACCACGTCCAGGCTGGGGATGCACTGACCACAGAAACCATAACAACATCCCTGGCAGATACACATCATCGAGCTCCCAGGGAGGCCCCGGCTCCGAGAGCCACGTGCATGTGTGACGGACTCCACCAACTTCACACTGAAGATCTTACTCAGTCTTTCTGTCTCTTAGTGAATGTGTGACGGACCCCACCAACTTCACGCTGAAGATCTTACTCAGTCTTTCTGTCTCTTAGTGAATGTGTGACAGACCCCACCAACTTCACGCTCGAAGATTTTTTTTTACTGAAACTTTCTCTGATTCTTTCGGACACGATTAACATACTCTTGCGTCCATTCTCAACAAGTCAGCTTTAAAATTACTAAATGTTAGGTCCTCCATTTCTACTTCCTGTGTTGGAAAGATAAAGGAAAAACAAAAACAAAACCATTTCCTGTCTCCCTTGCATCCAGGAGGTCTGGATCTAGCTGGCTGGGCCGGCACAGGGAGGGAAACCACACCTCTGCCACCGCTGCAGCAGCGGGCGAGGACAGGTACCCCAAAGACGGCAAGGACAGTGGACTCTGTCTCCAGCTCTCTTGCTTTCTGGGTGTGAGTGGTGGTGCCAGGCAGCAGTGGCAGCAGGACCTGCCAGACTCTGCCATCGGAATCACAGTGACTAGGACGGGTCAGTGGCAGCCTGTCCGTCTGCCCTTCCAGTGGAGTTGAGAGTAAGCACCCCCACTTTTGTGGGGAGAGACTCTGCCAGGAAGGCCTGAGTGCCGCCTAGTTCCTGACCTGTTGTCTGATTCAGATTAAATATAGAAACCTGTCCAAAGATGTAATGATTACACATGTGACCAGCTGGTCATGTAGCTGTCTCAGTAACAACATCTACAACCAACGTATCTTATCAGGAACAAGAAGGCACAGATTTAGGAAAATGCTGATTGCAGCCTGAACTGTGCGTCCTTCCTGCAGCCCATCCTCACTGCTCTCAGACCTCCGAGTTGCCCTCATGAGTTGGGGTTATCCACTTGCGCTGAGCTTTGGGAAGCTCCCCCTTAACTGGCTGTGGCTGACAAATGGCTCCCGGAATTCGGGGCCACTGCATCAGGACATGCAGCTGTGCAGACACTGTTTTCACAGGCTGTGTGCCGTCTCCACCAGTCACACGAGGACAGGCTCAGTGTCCCTATTGCTTCATTGCCAAATCTCAATTTTATGTAGAACTGCTTATGTGCTTTCAGATTAGAAGGATATAAATTAATCAGTGAGTAAGATGTTGTTGATTTGATGAAATGAGTTGAAGCGAAAGTCCTACGTAAGTCTCACCCACAAAACTTAAACCAGTAGACATTCTACTTAGCATGATTCACGATTTTCAAAGCTACCTTTAGACAAATGCACTTAGAAGATAGCTGCCTTTAAAAAATAAAGAGTTTATAACAGGAGCACTGATTAAAATGCAGGCAAGAAATGCAGATGCTGGCTGGGAGGTTGGGCACCCATGGTGAGGGCCAGAGAGAGAGGGTCACCCCTGGGAAACCCCCACCTGGGGAAGAAAGGAACTGAGATGTTCTTCTTATTTTCTTCAGCGCTCACATGCACACAAATATTTGCTTTGTCCCTCAGAAGGTTTTGCATGAGCTAAGTACACGTTAAATCTCCCAGTGGAACCGTAAGCTGCTCAGCGCCAGGCGTGTCTGGTGACTGCCCGGCATCCTGTCTATTAAATTATTTATCACCTAGACTAGAGCATGGCCAGTCAGGCCACCCCCACCATACCTGAGAAAAAATAGCTCTAAGATTTTAAATAAAAGAGAATCCCTGAAGTTTCCCTGAGGAGCCTGGGGCAATTTTAGGACCTGCTCCTGGCTCTTTCCACAGGGCTGGGCTCTGAACCCAGCCCCTGGAGACTCCCATGCCTAGAAGTCTGGGCTACTGAATCTTTCTTCACCGACCACCTGAAAACTGGCACCTGAAGGTCATGGACCCTTCGAGTCAAACACAATGTAGTCTCCTTTATAAACCACAGTGAAATCTTGTTCAAACAGTGCTCAGGGAGGGACTAAAAGCCACATGATTTTTAAAGAAGCAAAGTGAACAAGACCAGGCTGACGGCTTCCAGCACCGCTGGACCCGGAGCTGGAGCAGAGACCAGAGACTGTGGCATCTGCAACAGCCGTCTCTTCGACACCATGGAGCATTTAAATTGGCACCATTTTTCCTTCAGCAATGCTCCCTTGGGCATCTCGGTGCTCAGACTCTGCCCGTCTCGACTCTTCAGCACCCCCCCCACCCGGGAAACCCACCACGTCTGTCAGCACCCACATCAGCCCCGGGCTCTCCTTCCAACTAGCACATTTCTGAGTTCTAGAGCAATGTTCTTTTGGTGCCCATTGTGGACGTGAGTTGGGCAAGAAGTGTCAGGGTTCTGAGTCCTGCCACACGCTCTGAATCTGCTGACTCCCTTGGGGGAGAGTCCTCTAAAATGGGTACAAGTAGGTTAACTTTAATTGTAGCCAGCACTTGCTGCATAGTTAGCACGAGTGACAGGCTGATCCAAACCTCTCAACAATCCAGTGACCCAGGGAGTCGCACCTTTTCCTCTTCACCTCCTCACCCATGAGTAACACAGGCTTGGAGGGCGAGTGAGCAGGTTCAGTGACGGGCCACAGCCCTAGAAGTGGCCTAGTAGGCTGAAGGGCCTGAGTCACAACCACACACCTGCTCGATGCAGAAGCCAACCTGAGCCAACGCTGTGCTGCTGTCCCAGGACACACTCCTGCCACGTCCAGTCTGAGCTGGACACTGCGCTACTGTCCCAGGACACACTCATGTCACCTCCAGTCTGAGCTGGACACTGCGCTACTGTCCCAGGGCACACTCCTACCACCTCCAGTCTGAGCTGGACGCTGCACTGCTGTCCCAGGACACACTCCTGCCACCTCCAGTCTGAGCTGGACACTGCGCTACTGTCCCAGGGCACACTTCTGCCACCTCCAGTCTGAGCTGGATGCTGCATAGCTGTCCTAGGACACACTCCTGCCACCTCCAGTCTGAGCTGGACACTGCGCT
>NW_003852451.1:1267082-1268240 GCF_000181295.1 Otolemur garnettii
CTGCGCTGCTGCCCCAGGACACACTCCTGCCACCTCCAGTCTGAGCTGGACACTGCGCTGCTGTCCCAGGGCACACTCCTGCCATGTCCAGTCTGAGCTGGACGCTGTGCTGCTGCCCCAGGCCACACTCCTGCCACCTCCAGTCTGAGCTGGATGCTGTGCTCCTGCCCCAGGACACACTCCTGCCACCTCCAGTCTTAGATGGACGCTGTGCTCCTGCCCCAGGACACAGTCCTGCCACCTCCACCCTCCTCCTCCAGCCTGGGCCAGATGTTGTTCTGCCCAGAGGGCACATGGCCTTGCAGTGCCCTGTGGCAGTGGCTATGCTGCTTTGCATTTGTGGCAAGTCTTAACTCACTGTTGACTTTCTGGCATTTTCTTTTCCACGTTCCTAAGTAGAGCTCAGGCCCCTGTGCACGGGCCAGGGGCTGCCTCCAAAGCTCAGAGCCTGGGCAGCAGAGTGGTGCTGGGATGCTCTGAGTGTGGGCCCCGCCTCCTGTTCTTTGACATGCTGTGGGGTGTGTCCCTGACATTAAGTAACGAGCGAGGTGCACGTCCAAACCTTTGGGAGGGCATGAATCATACACATACAGTTTCCAGTGGGTTCAAATGTCAAAATATTCCATACATGTATAGTTCTCAAGGTTCAAATGATTATCCAGATACAGCAGCATCCCAAAGTTGGTTTTCCAGATTACGCACAGCCCTGCTTATGAGAAGAAAGAATCACAAGCCTGACTGACTATTCAAGGAAGAAGAACGAAGTCATTTCAATCCCGTCCTCAAAGTGAGCGGGAACTAGGCTCATCTGGCTTCTCAACGCACCACACACAGGGAACGCAGCCCTGAGCTAGAGGAGCTGCCCAGGGCTGCTGCCCAGGTGTCCAGTCACAGGGAGGCCCTTCTAGTCCTATGGGCACAGGAAAAATGGGCAGGACCCTGAGGGCTGTGCCAGGGAGCCCCTCGTTGGGTAACAGAGGTCAGTGTGTTTCCATCTCGTTCAACCAAGTAAGTGGATAGCGATAAAGTCATGGGCTGTGCCAGCCTCTCCCCGTGTGAGGAGCCACGCCACCACCCGGTCACGGGCTGCGCCAGCCTCTCCCCGAGTGAGGAGGAGCCACACCACCACCCGGTCACGGGCTGCGCCAGCCTCTCCCC
>NW_003852451.1:1268322-1274440 GCF_000181295.1 Otolemur garnettii
CCAGCCTCTCCCCATGTGAGGAGGAGCCACGCCACCACCCGGTCACGGGCTGCGCCAGCCTCTCCCCATGTGAGGAGAAGCCACACCACTTGCCTTTAGTGTTTCAGAGTCATTTACAATGACACAGAGGAAGAAAGATATTGCCATTTCTATATCGACTCTGAAATAACATAAATGTGAGGATGTTTTGTAAAAGGTTGGAGAGCAAAATTTCTAAAGCTTTTGATTCAGAATTATCACAGTGCCTGGAATGTGCAGCCACGTACTCGTGACGTGCAGCAGAGGAAGGTAGAATCCTCCATCTGGGCTGTGCGACTGAGGACGGCGGGGTCGTAGACATCCAGATAGTCACCGATTTAAACATATTCAGTTAAAGATGGATGCGTAGACAAGCTTAAATCTTACCAACGGTCTTGAGTGAAAGTGCCATGTCCGATGAGGGAAGACCCATTATTTTCATAACTGCTCTCTGGTTTTACACTTTCAAAAACAATTATCTCCAAAAAATTGACAGGGATAGAAAAGTTACTGATTTTTGGCACAAGTTTATTCTGTAAACTTTGCTCTAAGACTGCGTATGGCTGAAAGTTTATGTGTGTAAATTCATCTGATTAAAGAGGTACTCGCTATAGGGATGGAAGGTTAATAATCAATGCAGACATTATTTCTGATATTCCTGAGTTCAGCCATTAATTATTCACCAACTAGGTGACAAAATCTTACACCCATTGAAAAGATCCAGGTGAAGATGTTTTTAAGATCTGGGGTCACAATCCTATTTTATACTTACAAGGCATCGAGTCTGGCATTGCTGGGTAAGGGGGATGGTGCCACTTGTGGCTTTGGTGACAGGAACTGATCTTTTACAACTGCATTGGGACCTAGGGCCTCTGGTCTCTAGTCACACACATAGCCATCCTGCCCTTGTCCAGGTCTGTCACTGCCATTCAGCAGGGAACCCCAAGCCTGTTCTGAAGGCCACAGCCCTAGCATGAGAGGTCAGGAGGAGGAGGATCATGGGGAAAAGCCCACACATGAGACCTCTCACGTGTAGCCCACCAAGAGCTGTAACTGAGCACCTGCCCTCCTCACAAGAACACGTAACAACAGGTTTCAAAAACACAAACAAAAGCAAGCAGAAATGAATGGAGAACATCATCCTGTATTCCTTCAATATAACATTTTCCTAGACCCATGCTCCTAGTTTTATCAACTGCAAATCCTTAAATTTTTGCCCCTGCTCTATGGCCAAGGTACTGATCCTGCCTGGAAGGTCACCCACTCCCTGCCCACTCACATCCTTCTTAAGTTCACTCAAGCCCATTTCCTTAGGAGCATGGCAGCTGACCCAAGCTTCCTCCCCTCCCTCCAAGTTCCCAGCACCAGCATGCAAGGACCTGAGGAGCCAGGCATGGTGCCCAAAGTCAGACAGCAGCTCTGGTGTCCTCCCTTCTCCATTTGTTCTGATTCAAGAATCAAAAGAGCAATGGGGACATTTTAGGGCAAAAGAGGACACAGCCGATATCACAAAGTTGAGAGCTATGCAACTCAGCACGTATGAGAGGAGAGCCTGTGCCCCAGGTACTTCTGGAATTTGACGGTGTCAGATGTCCTGAGTCCTGAGCACGAAACTCTAGAAGTAGCACAGCAGGTGCATGCCGCAGGGTGACCGAGGTGACGTCCCTGCCCATCTCTGCAGCAAGCAGCTGTGAGAGCACGTCTGCCCCAGAAAACATGGGTGAAAAAAGATTGGGAGCCCCCATGCTGCCCCCTGGCCACAGCTGAGGTGAAATCATTGCACGGACTCGTCCTGGGTCCTCCCCCAGCTGGAACAGACCAGGAAAGAGGGCACCCACAGAGGACACTGCCCAGGAGAGGGCTGTTCGGGGGGGGGGGGGTAGGGGGGAGCGCTGAAAGCAGCATCAGTGGCCTGATGAAAGGTCTTCAGAGAGAGGGACTGAGGGGCTCCAAAGGCACCACCAGGGGAGCCTGGGCCTTGCTCTGCTGGCAGAACGGTGAGCTCTCAGCAGGCCCTCTGGAATCCTATTAAATAAGCAAGTAAGAGTGAAGAAGTGGGGCTTGTGAAAAGGGATATGGTGCTAATGAAAGCAAAATTTATGTTGGAAACACACCGCTGGTTTCACATTTTCAAACTTAGGCTATTTCTCCAAAGTTATACACTCTTCTTATTTTTCGAGGTTGAAGCTGTGTTTATTATCTGCAGATCCCTGTCGTCCAGACTTACAGAATCTTTTAAACAGACTGTCACCCACCGTTACTGACACAGGAAACAGAAACCCAGTTCCACTTGGGAGTGAAATGTTTTACTTAATGCTTCAATGTTTATTCATGTTTTTTCAGGTTATAGTAATTCATGGCAGAAATATCTTCCATAACCCTAGATTTTTATTTGGGAAGTAACCACAGAATGGCTAATTTTTCTCCCTAGAGGATAACTGGATATTACTGTTTTGCTTTCAAGAACATTTTCGTCACAACTAGGCCCTTTGTTATGTCAAGCTAAAATAACAACAGAAACAGAGAGCCCCCTTCCCCCTCCAAAAAACTGATTTTATTTAGGAATGAACAGAAGATTGCAATCCTGGAGTCCACGTGCTATGGCACCCTGGGGAAGGGCTGCAGATGGTCGTGGTCAGAACCACAGCCACGGCCCAGGGCATGGTGTGGCCTCCTCCGTGGCAGATGAGAGAGACAGGATCAGAGCTGAAGCCCATTTGAACCTCCTGGTGACAAAGCAATCCATCCACTGACAGGGAATGATATTTAAATAATTCCTTGCTTGGATGGATCACACCGAGCAGCTTTCACAATCACTAGGTTTTGTACTTTTTGGTCGTCCTGCAGTTAAAGAATACATTTTTTTTCTTCTCAATATTCCACCCACAGATAGCAAAACAGTCACCTCTGGGTGGAAGCTGTCTTTCTTATGATGTCACCAATGTCCTCATCTGTGACCTTTGTGTCTTTACTCTTCTAAAGCATGACAAAGCCAGCAGATAAGGTGACAGCTGTCTGCAGGACAGTGTGAGGGAAGGTGGGTCTGCATTTTTCAGCATTTGCATCATGTATGCTTACGTGCGCTTGCTTAACCCCAGAAAGACGTGCAACACCTCACCAAGTGTCTGCACTATTCCACAACAGAATTAAATATAAATAAACGAAAGGAAGTTAACATAGAGAAATGCTGGGAAGAGAAAGTATTGGCAGGAAGTAAGAATTAGGTTGACATTCAAAAGGCATATTTGGCATAGTCAGAGCCCCAAATCTGACTTCAGCAGCTAACAGGAAGAGAGGAAGGCAATGAAAACAAAGCCACAGAGGAATGAACACTGGGAGATAAACACCCCCTTCACACTGATGCAGGAGGACTCCCCCACGTCCCCCGGGAAACGCCGCGTCCTGCAGCTCACAGAGTCCTCACCCACATCTTGACCAACAGCACAGTTTTCAAAGGGCAGTTTTATAAGGTGTTTCTGTGGTGTGCTAAGGTATAACCTTGAAGTCAGTAAAATCAGTCCCAGAAGAGGAAAATCATAGCTCCCTGCTGCCCAGAGTCAATGCACCAGCAGGGGAGGGATGGAGGACACGTCCTTCACGACAATTCTGTGTCAGTGTGTGTCATGGGTGAGGACTTGCCAAATATCCAGCTCCCAGCTACAGGGGACGTGAGTATATTTCTGAAGTTGGGAGCCAGGAGCCCAGCCAGGCACTGGTGGGGAGGGGAATGTCCCTCTCTGGCAAAGGCAAGGCCGTCCCTAGAGAACTCACAACCAGCCATGAATCTGTATGACCAGACCTTCAGCCTAACAATGTTTTAAGCAGGTGTAGCCACACGTGCCCTTCAGCTATCACCTGAAACGCGCACCTTCCTGGTAAACTCTCCACCACAAGCAGGCTTGGTGACAGCACGGGTTAAGCCGCTCGGCAAGTCTAACTGCACACTAGTAAATGACAGTGTTTAGTTTCACAGCAATTGACCTGTAGTCCTAATTAGAGAGTAGGGACCATGCCTTTTATGACCCAAAATTATGTAAACTAGGTTGTAGTAGAAAGTTGTAGACAACAAAGATGAAACCCAAGTGGCCACAGGCATGTTGTGGAAATGTTGCAGTCGGGCATTCCCATCAACTGTGTCCCAAGTCTGTTGTGGCTTCTCACTAGAAGGATGTGAAAAGACAGCGGCACCCCACCCTGCACCCCCCACATTCTCTGCGCTGACTGCCTCCAGTAAGCTGAGCTGAGCCTCACAAGTTGGCACGCCAAGTTGGTTATTTCCAAGGAGAGAAGCACCAGAAGCTGGGGTGAGACGCAGTCTCCTGCCTCCTCCCCTCATGCCCAGGCCAGCACGGCCAGGCCTTTGCCTCCACATATGACATGGACATGTGGACTCTTGCCTGAGGCCCGGGAGGCATGGGACACACCTGCGCTGCCCTGGTCATGGGCCAGAACAGTCTAAATGTGGGAAGGATTAACTCCTCCAGAAGTGAGAACATTTTCTGACCAGTGTAAGGAACTGTAAAGTGACAAGACTGCTCCATTCCACCCCCGCAGGTGTCTCTGAGCTACTTGAGACATTCCTCAGATCATAGGCTTTCACTTTTCTGAGCAAAACAGCTCTTACTGTAACAAGCACCTGGCAAAGTCAGATCAAGCTCCTCACTCAGGCATCTGCGCAGGTGCCTGATAGGCTAGGGAATGTGTAAACACACAGTCCACGTTCTCTTCCAGGGCCCATTGCCTTTAGGGCTGAGAAAACCCAGAACCCATCTGTCTCCCCGGGGCCTGTGCTGGCCTGCAAGCTGGGGCTGTGAGGATGGGGAAGGACAGTTGTGGAGCGTGGCCTCCAGGACCCATGTGGGCACAGCTGCATGGTCTGTCTTTACCAGTGCTCCCTGCAGAGTGACTGGGGAAAACCGGAGTTCCCAGGAGACAGTGCACAGAGCTGAATGGCACATGGACGGACGGCTAGGTGTTTGCTCCCTGGATTTGAGTCTATACTACTTATTTTTAATGGGTAAAGGACAAAAAATGTGAACAATAAAACCACCAAAAACAAACACCAAGATAAAAAGAGACCTACAACCTACAGAGAGAAGGGACGTGGATGGACTTTTATTCCACACTGGGCCCAGCAGGCTGCGTGCCCTTGGGGAAGTCACTCACCCCTCTGGGCCTCAGTGCTCACTGGCAGATGGCAGCTTTGGCCTGGACACCTCTGAGGTTCACGGTCTGTACCAGCATACCTTCATTTTCAGTCACTGTCCCTCTCAGGTCAGAAACCCAGACAGGGATGGGGAGGGTGCAGTTTGGAGCATTACCGCCGAGTGTCAGCCTTCCAGAAGGGTAACCATTGGAGGCTCCACCCCAAGGCCGGAGTCAGATGGGTGCTTTGGAAGTGAGAATGGTCTGAGTTCACCCACAAACCTTCATATTCTTTTTGGCTGGGAGCCCGAACACCTCGCTTCCTGGGACAGCAAGCCCTGAGCAGGAAGGAGAGGAGTGAACAGCATCTGTGAGATGGCGGGGACACTGGAGGCAGAGCCCTGGGTTCCTCTTGAGACTCTGATCCTCTTTTCAACGGGACACAGATGGTGCTGGTGCTGAGTGTCTGAATTTGTGGGTCTGTGTGTTCCATGACACAGGACGACTTCTTCATGCTCCTTCAGTCATCAGTCACAGCAGGTGTTCAACAGAAGCCTCACCTTGCACTGCACTCCACACTCCAAAGTTTGGTTCTAGCAAGATGCTTCAGAACACAGTTTTGTTCACGTGTGACTCCGATTAGCTTCACATGATTTAGAGAGGTCACTTCAGCACTGCACGGAGACCTGCTAGCATCAGCCTACCCATCTGAGACGCAGAGAGAAACATCCACAGGGAGCTGCTGGGAATATTCCACGAATTGGCATATCAGAGCTCCCAGACACACCAGGTTCTCAGTGAATATGTGCTCTCGGGAATGTCATGCTGGTGACAAGGCTGGTGGGGGTGCAGGTGATGGGCTGGTGGGGGTGCAGGTGATGGACTGGTGGGGCTGGTGGGAGTGCAGGTGATGGGCTGGTGCAGGTGATGGGGGTGCAGGTGATGGGCTGGTGGG
>NW_003852451.1:1275453-1280856 GCF_000181295.1 Otolemur garnettii
TGGGCTGGTGGGGGTGCAGGTGATGGGCTGGTGGCAGGGCTGGTGAGGCTAGTGGCACTGGTGGCTGTTGCTGCTACTATTTTTTCTCTATCCCATGATAGAAAAGGCCTGCACAAAGTCTGGGGCCTCTGTTTTTCTATTTAGCCTCTCATGTGAAAGCCTCCCAGGCAGGTGGCAGGTGTCCCCTCTCCTTTAGTGTTTCTGCAGTCACCTCACACAGCTCAGGCCTCAGTATCAGCAACCTCCTCCACTGACCTAGTCTGGTGTGTCTCTAAATTATCATCTGCAGTACTGTCAGAGTGACAGTTTAAAATACAGAATTAATTATTCACTTTTCAGCCTAAGCTCTCACAGGACATAGTTCAAATTCTTTAACAGGGCATGATTTGAATCCTTGCAAGCCTCCAGCCTGGTTCATCCTTTCAGAGCACAATATAGTAACCTCACTCTGCTCTATGAATCTCTGCTGGCTACTTGGGCTTCAGATATTGAAAGAATTTCTACAGAAAAGCCCTGAATGATAGAGCAAAATCATAGAGATCACTTCTCTGTGTGAAGGTAGAACTTGGCCACTCTGCACATGGGTGAGATGCAGATGTCAGATCTTCTCTGTGGATGGGAAGGAGACACACAGAGTGGCTCCGCTGCCACGTACCAGGCTGACGCCCACAAGTTCTGTCTCGCTCATGACCTGAGAGTGTCCTGCTCTCTGCAGACCGTCCTGCCCTCAGAGGTGAAGGAGCCATTGCCAGGCCTGGGGGTGGGGGGTCAACTGGCCTTGCACTTTCCTGTACCCTCCTTGTACCCCCAGGCACAAGACACCCCCTTTCACGACTGATTGTCTCCCTTTGTGAAGGAGACTGTCTATGGAGGTGGCAGTGAGAGAAGCACCATCAAGCTAAGGGTGGGGAGACAAAGTGGCCAGGCTTCCTGCTGCTCTGGCCTCTGTTGCGTTAGAAATTAAGTGGCCAGCCAGAAACCAAGCAGAAGTGGTAAGTAATGAGGTCCTCTTTAACGATGTAAAATCTTAAATAAAACACTGACTTTAACTATATTTTTAGAGTCTATCAAAGGATACCCCCACCCCAAAATATTATTTCATGACAGATAATGCATATTTCCCAGAAGATGTTTAAATATCTCAAAAATCTGCCCCGTCTTAGATTGGAGAGACTTTGAGGACAAGTACCTTTTCACCTCAGCTGGAGGTTCTGAGATTTCTGAGTGGAACAGAGAGAGCTGCCCCAGATTCTCGCTGGAGATAAAGGGATGATTCATTTACATAAGTTAGCTAAAGAACAGCACAGAGAAAAGACGGATAAGGGGGGACAAGAACTCAAAACTCTGAACCAGCCTGCTGGAAATCCCTCAAACATTTTATCTCAGGAATTTCTGAAATTAACAATTAAGGGGCAATTTATCCTTCTCTGCCAGAGAGGAAAAGCATTGATTTTTCTTCTGAAAGAAACATTGATTTTTTTTGTCCTTTATGTGATAAGTCAGATGAGAACTAAGAAAAAAATAAAATCATGCTGTCAGAGAAAACATTCTAGAAATTTCCATGCCTGTTGTTACTCATTACAAACCATGTTTTAAGAAGTTTTCTGCCATCGCTGGTCATCCAGGAATGTCAAAGGAGCCTGACACTGGGCTTATGTGCCCGAGCACTGTGGCCTTGGTCTGTCCAATTACATTCTTAAAGATCAAGTTATCAGGAAGGACCTAACTCAGTCCCTGCTATCCTGGGCCATTTCGTCAGTCCTGCCTCTATTCTAGAAGTGTCCTGGCCAGTATCCAGCCTGGACAATGGTATGTGCCTATCCTGAGCCCCCCTTCACGTCTCCTGTAGAGGTTTCACCCCCTCCCATTGCTCTGTTGATGTCAAGAATCTCTCAGCTACAGCTGCACCCTGCCAGGCACCTGCCCCACACGAGGCTGTCCAGGGGGAGCTGAGATATTCTGACATTGGCACCAAATCTGAGAGGAGCTCATAGGAGCTCTGCACTGACATGTTCAGCTATAAAGGGAAGCAGCCCTACAGCAGCAGCCCTGGGCCTCCCAAGGCCCGGCACCAGCCATGTCTACAGTAGGCACGTGTGAAATAGCAGTAAATATCTATCAGCACACAAAGTTTAAAACGGGGGTTGTAATTGTGATGAGGAGATACGGCAGGGAAGGTGCAGTGTGGTCTGGGCATTCTGACTGGCTTTGGAGTTAAAATCCCGGGAGAATCAGGAGGAGAGTAACTTCCACGTGAGAACAATACAGGCTTCCGAGGGTTGGGACTCAGACAGCCAAAGAATGTTGAAAGCATCTGAGTTGCCTCAGTGGGTGAAGAGGAGAGATCAGAGGCAAAAACTACAAGCAGGTAATGTTTGTCTCACGTCTGACCAGCCCTGGGAGGCACATCAAGGACCGGAGGCTCCAGGGGTCACAGTCAGTCCCAGAAACAGGAGCCGCCATGGAAAACAGGCCGTGGGCAGTGTCACAGTGAACGTCTGAGACAGAAAATGTGGAAGCAAAAAGAAGCTTTCCAGCTACTCAGATGCTCACTGCTCACGGGATAGGCGGCTGTGAGAACTCCAGACCCCAGGCAGAGCCTTCCCCATCTGGACCGGCCAGATTCAGTCTCACCGTCCCCGCCCCCATCTCCCTACCCCAGGAAAGAAGGGCCTTTCTGACTCATCCCGCTGGGCTGTTATGAACAAGTCTCGCATTGCAGGTCTTCACTTGGTTATGGTAGAGTCTCAATAAATTCAGATTAGATCTGAGAAATGTCTGCATTAATAAAAATGAGTTGTGAGCCCATTAAAAGCAAACTTGCTATTTTCAAGTGCACACCATGTTTGGAAGGTTTTTAAAGTGGTTAATTATTTTAGATAAACTGCTTTGATAAAGAGATAGGAATTATTTGCAATAGAATGGCAATTGTTTAGCAATTAATTTAGCATATTTGATGGTGTTGGAGAACAGTTTATTCTCTAGAGTTATTTAAACTGTCACTGCAATATTGTTAACACTATTAATTTGTCTAGCAGATGCTTTTATATGGTTGGTATAAATCTAAACTTCATTCCTTCTCTCTTCTGCATAATCATAACATTCAAAGTAACGGAGGCCAAACCGCCCAGATTTTATTATTCTGATGTAATCAATAATGTTCCCTACGGTCAGAGGGGGTTTCTAAAAAAATGCCACTTTGGATTTAAAAGTGGCTTCACAGGAAACAATAAACCAGCTCCAGTCACATTTCTTCTGAGACTCTGGTGTCACCATTATTGCCCAGAATCCAGACACTGTGGTCCCAGCTGATGACCATTTGGCTCAGGTCACAGTTCACCTAAGCCTTGGTTCTCTATTATTTTGGCAAACTCCTGGGTATTTTCAGATTAGGATACTTATTGTACTTTTATATTCAGAACCAATTAATCAAACTGGAGCCTGTGAATTATAGAAATTTAAACCCTTTACAGACGCGTACCATGCTTTCCCCACGTGCAGCACCATTGCACTTGGCTGGTGCTATCTCACTGGTGTCAGTCTGGTCACAGCTGTGAGCGCTGCAGCATCCCCGCCACAGCTGTCCTCCCACATGCCAGCCACACAGGCGCCTGCCGAGTCGAGAACCACACTCACTGAAGCCAAAGGGGCAATTCCTACCCACTGAGGACGGGTCCACATGCTGACCCAAGTGCGCCCACATTCCCATTCCCTGCCCTGTTTTAATGGCAAAGTCTGTCCTGTGTGCTCCATAAATGCTGCCACGTGGGCTCTGTGCAATCGAAGCCCACCTAATGACTTACAAGACACCTGAGGCCACTCATCTGTGGGGCTCCCAGCAAAACTGAACTTTGAGGGCCCATGTTCTTCAATTAGGAAGTCCATGGTGGTGACAGCGGAGGACTCAGCTGAATGCAAGTAGCTTTGGGGCACTCCCAGGAGGCTGGCGCCTCTGCAGAGTGAATACCTTAGGGCTGATCAGGGTCTTACAACTCTCAAATTGCCTTATCCCTGGTAGACCCCACACACTTGACCATCCTTGACAGGGTGCCCACAGGTCCTGGGCGCTGAAGCCCGTTCCCCTAACCTGCAGGGCTGTGCCCCTCTCCTTGGGAGAGACCACCCCACAAGGCTGCGGGACAGGCCTTGAGGTTCTGATATATCAGAGCCATAATCTTAGCTTGTTTTTCCCTAATGTGTAAGACTGTCATGAATTGAGATCTCTGAGCACCCCTTGGTGGCACGTCCTGCCACATGAGAACTTGTTTCTTATATGCAGCCAGGCCCGTGTGGACACAGCGTCACAAACCACTCACGTCCACCCAGACGCCACAGTGCTGAGACACCAAAGTGCCCAACACCTTCCTGTAAGTAATTTAAAAATTTTGAGTTGATATTTATTCTTGTTGGCTCTGCTTGTTAAGGAAAACAGAAATAGTTTCCTTAATTCAGCAGTTCTCAACCTATGGGTTGTGACCCACAGAAACTATATTAAAGGGTCGCAGCATTAGGAAGGTTGAGAACCACTGCCTTGCCTTGATTTGTTCTTATTTCATTATGAATGACTAATTCCCAAAATTTTCCCCCACGCCTTCTCTGATTTCTCCTCACTTTTAAAAATGGAGACAAAACATCAACTGGACTAAATATCCAAATAAAATTCTCAGAATTCGTGGTATCATTTTACTATTTTTTGTTTTTCTTTCCCTTTTATGTGCCCCTACAAATATTTGCACCCTCTTAACTCTTCCTGAAGAGACAGTAGGTGCTGCGTAACAAGCTCACCGAGCAGGTCCGTCTGCTGAGGCTTTTCCAGTATCTTTGAATAATTCCTTAAAACACATTTGTGAGTTGGAACCAGAATTCGGGATGTTCCTACAGATGCTGTCGCCTGAATATCACATACTCCCAACTACTGACCCCACAGAGTGGCACCCAGTCCTGGCTTCTGAAGTCTCTGGGGTGGAAATGACGTGTGTGATTCCTGTAACCGGCTTTTCATCCACAGCTGTCTTTCCTCAGTACAGCTTACCGAATGGGCCATTCCTTCGTTATGTCTTCTTAAAAATGGAATTTTCTTCTAAAGCATTAGCAATCTTTTTCATCTACCAATTTAATCCACATTTAATCACTAAGGCTAGTGATCCAACATAAAGAAACGGAGGCACAGGCCGCACTGCCAACGCTGCCGTTTAGCCTCCTCCCTCACTTACCCACAAAAGCAGACCTGAGCTTACAACGCTACATCAACTAGCAGACCTGAGCTTACGACGCTGCATCAACTAGCAGACCTGAGCTTACAACGCTGCATCAACTAGCAGACCTGAGCTTACGACGCTGCATCAACTAGCAGACCTGAGCTTGCTTATGATGCTACATCAACTAGCAGACCTGAGCTTACGA
>NW_003852451.1:1281281-1283583 GCF_000181295.1 Otolemur garnettii
GCTACATCAACTAGCAGACCTGAGCTAATACGCTACATCAACTAGCAGACCTGAGCTTACGACGCTACATCAACTAGCAGACCTGAGCTAATACACTACATCAACTAGCAGACCTGAGCTTACGACGCTGCATCAACTAGCAGACCTGAGCTAATACACTACATCAACTAGCAGACCTGAGCTTACGACACTACATCAACTAGCAGACCTGAGCTAATACGCTACATCAACTAGCAGACCTGAGCTTACGATGCTACATCAACTAGCAGACCTGAGCTTGCTTATGACGCTACATCAACTAGCAGACCTGAGCTTACGACGCTACATCAACTAGCAAGGCTGAGCTTATGACGCTACATCAACTAGCAGACCTGAGCTTACAACGCTACATCTAGCAAGGCTAGACAACTAGCAAGGCTCCAGGTGTCATGGCATCAGACAGCTCAAGGAACAGGGTGCGTTTTAAAAACCTGCTGATACACCTGCACCTTCACCTAATCTCCTTGCTGCCATATTCCTACCCCAGCCTTGGGGGGAGAAGATCTCACCCTGCTCCCAGGAACATACCTGCCCAGGGCACCATGAGGGGAAGTGCCCACCAGGCTGTCCACCACTCTCGATAAGAGGGTGACGTGTCCACAGTGTAACATTTTGTTCCTGGCTCAACTAGAAGTTAACAAATTTGTGTCTGTGAGTTCAGTATTTGAACTGACAATGGAAATCATGGGAGTTGACATGTCAACGGGCAGACCATTGACCAGAAGGGGCCTCCGGGCTGTAGAATGCGCTTACTACCAGCTGCCGCCTGGCCTGTGAGCTGGTCTGCAAGTTGGAGTCACAAATACAGGGGGAGATGCCGGGGAAGTTGTGCTGTCCCTCTGTCCTCTACCCTCTGCAGACAGAGTTCAGGGAAACAGTGAACAGGACACCACCCTTCACACAGACAGCCTGGGCCACACTCTCCACACCAGAAGCCCCACTTAAGACCCTGATGCTATGGGGCCTTAAAATAAGCAAAATCTCTTGGTCCCTCAGAGCCCACCAGTATCACTCCAAACAGAGGAGCCACCACGGTCTTCAAGTAGCAAAAGACAAGCAGCACAGGCTGGGCTCACTGGCTCCTGCCTGTAAAATCAGCATTCAGGAAGGCTGAGTACAGGCTGGGCTCAGTGGCTCCTGCCTATAAAATCAGCACTCAGGAAGGCTGAGCACAGGCTGGGCTCAGTGGCTCCCGCCTGTAATCCCAGCATTCAGGAAGCCCAAGGTGGTGGATCACATGAGCTCAGGAGTTTGAGACCATCCTGAGCAAGAGTAAGACCCATCTCTACTAAAAACAGAAAAACTACCTGGGTGTTTTGGTGCCTATAATTCCAGCTATTTGGGAAGCTGAGGCAACAGGATCACTTATTAAGCCCAGGAATTTCAGGTTACTATGAGCTATGATGCTACGGCACTCTACCCAGGAGGACAAATTGACTCTGCTTCAAAAAAAAAGAAAGAAAGAAAGAAAAGAAAAACAGCGTAGGATCCTTAATTCACATGTTCTTAGATGATGGTGAGGCTACAAAGCCTGGTTACCATCTCTTGGGGACCATGTAAGGCCCAGGGTGGAGTTCCTGGGTACACACCTGCATGTCTAGCTATGCCCTGGCTGCCCTGGGATGGGCTTGGGGTGAGGAGGAGGAAGCCACGGGAAGCTGAGGGAGGTGCAGCTGTGGGGGATACCCCAGTAGGGCTGCAGGGCTCACAGCACAGCTGCTTGGGGTCCTGTAGCCCTGTAGCTGCTAGAGCTAAGACAGAGCAGGCCTGCCACTGCAGGATGCCACCTACAGAGGGTCAGGATGCCAGGCGGACAGCAGGGGGCCTGCGTAGGAGGAAGTGTGCTTTGACCCAGAGAGGGTCAGGATGCCAGGTGGACCACATGGGGCCTGCACAGGAGGAGGTGTGCTTTGACCCAGAGAGGGTCAGGATGCCAGGCGGACCACATGGGGCCTGCACAGGAGGAGGTGTGCTTTGACCTACAGAGGGTCAGGATGCCAGGAGGACCACATGGGGTCTGCACAGGAGGAGGTGTGCTTTGACTTACAGAGGGTCAGGATGCCAGGTGGACAGCATGGGGTCTGCACAGGAGGAGGTGTGCTCTGACCCACAGAGGGTCAGGATGCCAGGTGGACCGCATGGGGTCTGCACAGGAGGAGGTGTGCTCTGACCCACGGGGGGTCAGGATGCCAGGTGGACAGCATGGGGTCTGCGCAGGAGGAGGTGTGCCCTGACCCACAGGGGGTCAGGATGCCAGGTGGAC
>NW_003852451.1:1285355-1287898 GCF_000181295.1 Otolemur garnettii
GGACAGCATGGGGTCTGCGCAGGAGGAGGTGTGCTCTGACCCACAGAGGGTCAGGATGCCAGGCGGACAGCATGGGGTCTGAGCAGGAGGAGGTGTGCTCTGACTTACAGGGGGTCAGGATGCCAGGTGGACCGCATGGGGTCTGCACAGGAGGAGGTGTGCCCTGACCCACAGGGGGTCAGGATGCCAGGTGGACAGCATGGGGTCTGCGCAGGAGGAGGTGTGCTTTGATGCCTTCGTCCAGAGTTTCTACCGCATGAGCTTCAGACGTTTTTCAAGAAGATATGACAGTCTTACCAGGAAACCCACAGACCAAGATATGAATCTTTAAAGGTCAGAACCATGGCCCAGATCTCAATGTGGAACCCTGTCTGCAGGGTCGGGGTCTCTTTTTCCACATGGTAACATGTTGGCCTCCCAGGAACAAATGGTCTTTTGCCATGAGTGGGGCTGAGCTGAAAACCTGCTAACTCCCCCACGCCTGACTAGAATAAATACTTGGTAGCCGTCAGCCCCACCCCCCGCAGTGGATCATGTGTGAGATTATCCGCTTCACATGGAAAACAGAGGACCCTTGTTGGACAAAAGGTAGGAAAGCAGCTTTGAATGAAAACTGTGCCTCTTAAGCTGTATCAGCCCATATGTTACTTGTAGAGTCTGCCCGCCTGACTGTTGCTGTTATTTTGGAAGTAAGATTTCTTCCATCAAGAACAGCTTCTATCCCACAGTTATTTTAAGACCTACTTGTTTTTTCCTAATAAGGATAATTAAAGTGGTGAAGCGGTCACGGGCAGCACGCTCCCAACCACCCGCCTTACAGAACAAGCTGAACTCTGCAGGGCTTGCGCGACGTGGCTTGGATGCCTGCGAGGCCTGGTTTTGGGGGGCTGTGGGTGAGGCATTCATATCTCTGCAGTGACAGCCTAACCACCCCCCTCTCCTTCCAGCAGGCAAGCAGTGTCTGGGCTCTGCCCACCGGCACCTGGCACATGTGCCCAGCCTTCACCTGGCACGTCAGAATCTCAAAGCAGACAAAGGCATCATTTCACCTTCTGACACATCAATGAGCAATTTGCTCCCACCAGGTAAATGACCAATTCAGTCTTTCATTAAAAATATCAGGCCAGAATTTAAGGCCTCAGATTTCAGCATGAGAAGATCTTCCCACCAAGTGCCCACACAAGAGATGACAGGTCACACTGTGCTATTGTCCCTTTGAACAACGAGGAGTAACCCTGACCAGACGGTAAACATCATGCTCCTGTGACACGTGTGAAGACCACATGCAAATGTGCAGCGTGGCTGATGATGGAGCTTTATGTAATAAAAAGAAAGTTAAGCATTGTGGACCCTTTAAGAAGTGTGTTGGTGGCAGAGGACAGACAGTCAGAGGTGTACATGACGTGGCAGGACCAGGCAGACCCAGGGGACAGCACTGGGGCAGCTTCTCTGCTTGTCTGTGCAGGGACGAGCTGCCCACCACATGGCAATCTGACTTCTGAAGCCAGAGCCTGCACCAGACAACTCAGCAGAGAGTGCCTCTGCAACAGGCTGCCTGGAGGAGCCGCTCAGCCGCTAGCCAGCACCTCCTGAGGGGACATGTGTACCTGCACTGCTGGGATCGTGCCCACACACCCCCAGGGGTACACAGCAGCCTGACTCCCCAAATAAGAACCAAGCTGGTCACTCACACAGACAGGGTGACAGAAGGGCTGCCTCAGACAGAGGCCTCAAACCTGCCCCCAGAGACGACACTGGGCAGATGCCCAGCCAGGAGCCGGGACACTCAGGGCTCAGGACAAGCAGGGGAGAGGACGGGTGGTGTGGATTCGGTGCCAGGGAGGGGCTGTGTTTTGTTCCCTGTGACAAGCTGGTGCGTCCCAGGTGCGGTCAGCAGACACAGAAACGTGAGTGAGAATTTGCATGTTGTGGGTACTCAGGCCATCTCTAGCTTTGCTTTAATCAGAGAAACATCCCCATCTTTCACAGTTTACAGCACTCCGTGTCAATGACAGTGTGAGTGATGGGAGAGAAACAGATTTCCAAAAGGAACGACCACAGGAAGACCAAGGTCAAACACTCTCTAAACAGAGAAGGCCTAGAGTGCTGCACGTGTCTCTGAGACCTTGGCTAGACATATACAGCCTGAGATAACTCACGAAGAAAGAGGATCAAGATGAGCAAACAGTAGCAAAAGGCTTGGAAGCAACATACTGCTGATGTCAAGGTTGCCTTGGGGTGTTAGGGCTCTGCTCAGAGTCACCCCCTGTCTGTGGTATCAGAGGCTGAGCCACCCCCCAAATGCAGGGTCAGAGGCTGAGCCACCCCCCATCTGCAGGGTCTGAGGCTAAGCCACCCCCTATCCATAGGGTCAGAGGCAGAGCCACCCCCCATCTGCAGGGTCAGAGACTGAGCACCCCACACACACAGGGTTGGAGGCTAAGCCACTCCTGTCTGTCAGAGGCTGAGCCACCCCTCATCCGCAGGGTTGGAGGCTGAGCCACCCCCCATCTGCAGGGTTGGAGGCTGAGCCACCTCCCATC
>NW_003852451.1:1288393-1303932 GCF_000181295.1 Otolemur garnettii
GCAGGGTTAGAGGCTGAGCCAGCCCCCATCTGCAGGGTTGGAGGCTGAGCCACCCTGGGTTAGAACACAGCTGAGCTGGTGGCCATGTCTGCCTGTGTCTGACCACACTCTCTGACCAGGCAGCAGTTTTTAACCTCCAGCATTTCTTATAAGTTTCACGACAGGCCTCAGGCTTCACTGCTGGGGTAACCGTGTGGTGTGGGGATTTGGGGGCATGTCATTTTTCTCTTCCATGTCTGATCTTGGCTCTCAGGGCTTTACCCCCACATGTGACAGCAACCTGGGGACGCCCCGAGTATCCTAGCTGTAGTACCCTCTAACCTCACTCTCTGGTGAGCTGGTTTTCATAGAAACCAGAAGAAGTGTCAACATGGTGGCGGCAACTGGGGGGCCCAGCCCAGGACACTCACCCTGCAGCTGGCGGCCTTTGTACAGGTCCCTGGCTCTGGCGGGGTGTGCCCTGGCCGTGTTGTCACATTTCGGCTGCTCATACCTGCGGTGGGAGAAAAGACAAACACCTGGTCTGAGGCATGGACATTGTTTCCTCCAGTTCTCCAGTGTCTGCCTGTCCTGACCCCAGCACCCAGCAGGGAACATGGTTCTGGGGTGACAGCACCTTGGATGGGACTTCAGTCCTGTCCGTCACCTTTCTGAAAACTTGGTCTAGTGAGACGATTGCTCAGTCCCCAGGAAGAACGTGGCCAGGGGGTGGCTCTCAGCGCAACTCCCCCGCCAACACCTCCTGCCGCCTGTGTGTGACTGAAAAGTGAGGTCTCGTCCTCGGCACAGTCAGAGTGTGGAGGGCAGGGGGTGTGAGCACAGGAAAGGTGTGTGGGAGGGCGGGCAGTGGGATGGCCACTTATCCCGGGGAAGGGGCAGCATTGCAGACGTCACACTGATGTATTACTCAAGGAATAACCCATTTTTAGTCCAACTCAAGAAGTTATAGAAGTTCGTCTGACTGTTAAAAAAAAATCTACTCCTGGTCCCAGCATCAATGGGACCTACAGAAAAGCTCTGGTGGGGGCAGGACCTGAAGTCCTAGCAGGTGGGGTGGCCCGCTGCCCCAGCAAAGCTATTGAACTGACCAGGGGAGCCAGGGCTCCTCAAACCAAAATCAGATAGCATGTGACACAGCCAGACACATGAGTCCCATAGCTTTTGACAAATGCTTGTTCTGCTCCGATGCTGTGGTGTGGGGGACCCAGTGGGACTCAGCCTGTCTAGGGAGGACACAGGTGGCTGAAATAGAGTATGTGGCCACCGTGGGACTCTGCCTCCCAGAGTCCTGCCTCCAAACCAGGGCCAGCTTCTTTCAGCCAGAGTTCCTCACCATGGCTGTCATCAAGCCTAGTCCAAGATGATGAGGGGGCATGAGGAGCCACCAGGCAGGACCATTCTGGGACATAGGGGGGTCCTCGGATGGCAACTCCAGCCCCTGGAATCCGACTACTTGAGGTGCAGGTGTTGGTAACCTCCTTGTGAACTGAGGGGCCCTGGGGTTTATTCCACATCTTTGCAACTGTGAATTGTGCTGCAATCACCATTCACGTGCAGGTGTCTTTTTGATAAGATGACTTCTTTTCCTTTGAGTAGATACCCAGTAGTGGGATTGCTGGATGGAATGGGAGGCTTGCTCTGATGTATTTGAGGAGTCTCAGCACCGTTTTGCACAAAGCTTTGCTGATTTGCAGTCCCACCCACAGCTAGAGCCTTCCTTTCTCTCTGTAGCCACAACTGCATCTATGGCTTCTGGACTTTTTAATAGAATCCATTCTCGTTGGGATAAGGTGACGTCTCATTGCAGTTCTAATTTGCTTCTCCTGATAAGTGAAATTGAGCAATTTTTCACATGCTTATTGGCATTTGTCCATCTTCTTTTGAGAAACTTCTGTTTCTATCTTTTGCCCACTTTTAACTGGGGTTGTTCATTTTCCTCTTGCTGATTATGGATTCTATATTTTAGCTTTGCATTGGATGTCTCGGGTGTGCTTATTTTCTCCCATTCTGTAGACTATTTGCTCTATTGATTATTTCCTTAACTTTGCAGGAGCTGCTTGAAATTATGAGTCTTTGCTATATACCAGCTATCACATTCTAACTCATAGCCATGAGCTCACATTCTTTGGAAATGTGTATATATGGGGCTGTTTGTGTTAGAGTGTGTGTGTGTAAAGACAAAACCTCCCCGGGGGAGCACACACAAGGACTCAGCTGGGGCTGGGCTCAGGAAGCTCTGGCTTGTCCCCAAATGATGAGCCTGGAGATGCTGGGCACTCCTGGGGTGAAAGGTCCTTAATTCAGGTTCTAGTTGGTGCCAGAGAGGCAGGGTGAGGCTGGGGTTATGCCTGGATGGGGGAAAAACTTCACACCCAGGGGCTTGTAGAATGTGAGTTATAAAGAGACAAGAAAACACCCCAGCATCTCCTGATTAGGGGACCCTCTAGAGTCAGGAGAGTGGACGCTGACAGGGCTTTGTGCGCTGCCCCAGCCTCTTGGGGACCCAGCACTCTCCATCCACACGGGTGGTACAGTCGCCTCCTTTCCTGTTCCCAGTCTGAATCTTCTAACTGAGCACAGGGAAGCTCGGCCTGGGACAGCTATTCTACTTTTGTTCCGAGTTTGGGCTGGAGATGTGTCAAAAAGCCCATCACTGATGCTGATATGGAAATGCACATTTGAGCAGCAGCATTACGCTCCCTAAGAGAGTAGTAGGAAAAGCCTGGAACTTGCACAAATGGTATCAATACCTCTGACATCTCAAATCTGAAAAGAAATTCAGATTTGATGTCAATCACCATTCTTTTAAATAGTGTGTTTATATTAACCTGCTTGTACAAGAAAAAAAAAATGAACATTGCTTATCTGTGCCATGTAGCAGCTTCTCTCCTGGGGAGAAGTGCAATTCATGCCATGTGGCCACCTGCTCACATCAGTGGGGGACAGTGCTGGAGTCAGGGACATGGGTGGGAACAGATGGCAGCTGCACAGTGAAGGGCAAACCTCTCTCTTCTGGGCACTAATGTAGTCGCTGGCAATCAGCCTGATTCGCACTTAATCTAAGAGCCCATTCCAGCCATTCCAGCTCTCTTCCCACTGTCAGTGGCCAGGTCGAAACGTGTCCTTTGCCCCAGCTTAGCTCTGACAACAGGTGCCTGGGCTCTGTCCTTCACAGGATTGGCAAACCACAGCCAAGATGTTGATTTCAACACAAAAGGGCAGGAGAACTAGGCAGTTCTGGAGCCTCTGTGGCACCTCTCTGTCCAGAAGCCCCTCCAAGCAGAGACTCCCCCGGGGGAGCTGCCTCCCCCATGGGTGCTGTTCCTGAGTGGTGCGTCTTCATTCTCTTGGACAGAGACCAGAGGAGACAGAGCAGCTGGTAAGGGATGATACTGTTTTTATAGCTTTTCACTGCTGATGAATTTTTAAGGTTTTCTTCCCCATCGGGAAATACAGAAGATGCTTGAGGAAAGCACTAGAGCTGCCACCCAAGTACAGGCTAAAACTGCACAGTGTCTCCCCACATCTGCTTATTTCAGGAAATCACCTTGATGGGACACGGGCTATTCACCCAGTCAGCAGAAGCCTGCGATGCGGCAGCATTACAGCACACACAGAGGGAACAGGCCGGGGGTGCTGGCTGCAGCTCTGCAGACACTGCTCCCCAGAGGTGATCTTGACTGAGCCCCCAGGATGCAGGTCTGCCTGGATGGATTTAAAACACCCCACTTTTTCTGCCAGCGATGGGGTTAGCCAGGGGCATATGATCCGTGGACTCGTTCCAGAGGAGTGTTTTGGCTCCTAAGGAGGAAAGAGGTGGGCTCCTGTGTCCTCTGAGCACTGTGCCATTGGGATGAGACGTCAGGTCTGCTGCAGCCACCTTGTGACCAAGAGGGGTCCTGCCTGGGGGTCGAGCCCACAGCAGATGTCAGAGCAGATTTGGGAGATGTGTCCCAGGCAACACCTTCAAATGATGATCTGGACCCAAACTAAGCTTGCCGCCCCCTGTGCCCCTCAGCGAGGTGCCTGCCGGGTTGTTCACACCCAGCTGTCAGGTTTCTCATCTCAGTACTTAGAACCCAAATCTTCCTAATTGATGTGCCACACCTCCTGCTCAAAACTGCCCCTAATCTGGCCCTGGGACCTCTGCTGTGCAGTGTCTGCATCCTCTGGCCGGGCTGTCCCTCTGTGATGTCCTTCCCCTGCTCCCTGACTCAGTGTCAGCATTTCAGGGAGTTACACCTGGCCATTCATTCATGGCGCCCCCCGTTCCACAGTCCCTCTCCCGATTCTTGTGAATTTTCCTCCAGAACCTTTGTCATTGTACAGCATGCTTACTTATATTTTGCTCATCTGCTGATGTTTTCAGGGTGAGTGAAAGCAGGGGCTTGTCTGTTGGGGTCACTGAATGGTATACCCCTAGCTGCTAGAGCAGTACCTGGAGCTTTGTGGGGCTTCAACTGTTTACTAAATAGAAGTGAATAGACAGGAATGGGTGTTTTTGCAGAGCAGCTAAGAAACCATCTCGCTGTTCACTGGGCCATTCTGGCAGCTTCTCCTGGTGCCAGAGTGTGACCTTACTTCTATCCAGGCAGGGCATCAAGGCTCTGTCCCTGCTGTGGCTTCACACTGCTGTCCCCAGTGCCCCCCCCCATGTCTCTCCCTAGTCTAGTACCCCCAGCTTGCCCCTTTGGGGCTCTAAGCTTCCTATGCTCTTCTTGGAGTCCCCAGGCCTGGCTGTGACCAGCTCCACGTCTCAGGCTCACAGAGGCCTGTCCTGGCCGGCCTGAAACTGCCCCTACTGGGCCCCATAGCCTGCCCTACTGTGTCCCTCACCCCTTTAACTGGCTGCACAAGTAAAAGACACTATAGGGGTGGGGGCTCTCCCCTTCTGCTTTTCTAACAAAATCAAGACTTTTTTGGATATAGAATCTATTCTGAGTGGTTGTGGGTACCAGGGAGGTGACCCCAGCCCAGCCCTGGGTGCTGAAGAAAGGAACATGATGGGCCCTTCCTGGCTACTTGCCAGACTGGCCAGTCCAGGGTCGGGTGCACAGGGAGGTCCGAGCCAGGCCAAGGGAGGAGAAGCACACCGTGGGTGGGCGGGAGGCTTTCCTTACTATCAGAAGAGAAACCGTCTTTTTCTTTCAAAGAAGGTAGCTGCAGCTACATACGATGTCTCTAGAAACCGTGGCAGGAGCCTTAATGCACACCGTGAAGTCCAAGTTGGCAGAGCAGAGAGGGGAAAGTGGCTGTCGCGATTAAGTCTGTGGACTGCTGAGATCACCAAGGAGAGCCCGTCTCATGAGAGCTGTGGGAGGCAGTGAGTCTTGAGACTAGCAGGCTTGGGGATTTTCAGCAGTGGGCAAAGCAGCCCCACCATGAAAAGCTCTTTGTCTGATGTCCCCACACAGGACACAGAGAATGGACCCAGCTGGGGAGGGGGTGGGGGGGCTGTCCCCTGCTTCTCCTCCAAATGTTGCTGATGCTGAATGAATGAAAAAATAACAAAGACAAAAATACAGCAGGAGCCTAGGGAGACTGCTCCGGGGGTTAATTTAAGGCGCTGTCTTGAAACTGAGAGAGGAGAGAACTACTCCCTCCTGCAGGAAGGGGCAGGGAGTAAGAGCTCGGCACTTGCCTTTCCAGCACAAAACTGGGATAAATTTGGGGAAGAATGAAACAGGGCAGATGGCAGGGAAGCGGGAACCCATGTTCCCGTGGGTGCTCTGTGATCACGCTCACAGGTTCTTCAGGGACACCCCCGTCAGTGCTGGCCTCATGCCTGCAGGGCCCCAGGCTGGCAGCCAGTGCCAGGCAAGTGGCTGATAGTGATCTTTCACCTCCACTTAGCTGCAGCTGGTACGAGCCTGAGTTGGGAGGGCAAGCCCCCCACATACACAGTAACCAGGCCGAAGTCCTGGCATGCAGGAGCATCGCTTCCCAGAGCCCCTCAGAGAAAGAACAGCCTACATACATGTGCACAGGGACCAGGGAGTCTCAAACCAGAACGCTGAGAAGATTAACGCTCTCCCTGAGACATGCAGAGCACACATGTTTGAAATAAGCCCTGGCGTCAACCCCGCAGAAGCCAAGCCTCAGCGGCTGGCCTCGGCGCCCACCTGGAACCTGCCCTGTGCAGGCTCCTTCTCTGGCTGCAGTTCAGAGCAGGTCCAGGGTGAGCGATGGCTGCAGCTGGCAGGCGGGGTCAGCCCCCACACGGCCGTTCTCCAGGCAGCAGGGCTCCTGAGCTTTGCCACATAGGCTGGAGATGACATCGTGGCTAAATTTGATAAGACTTGAAAGGTAATATTTTCATGTTTGTGAACTGTTTTTATATAAATCTAAGAAAAAGAATCAAAGAAAGGTGCATAAAAAGAGCTGAGATACATTTCCGCTCACGTTTATACATTTCCTCGGACAGGGAACTCTTGCTCTTCAGATGCTATTATGAAATTATTTGCTTTGCTCAAACTCACACAAAACCTGAGTGAACAAGTTGTTCTTATATTACAGACCCCTGAAAACTGCTTTGACCCTGGCCCATCCCACATTCTCACTTTTCTGAAGTGACGATTTCAGGACCCACGTATCTGTACAAAGCCTCCCTGGACTCCTGCAGCTCAGTCAATGTTGAGCTCCTTGCCAAAGCCCCAGGGCCTTCGCAGTATGTAGCCCAGCCTGGCACAGGGAAGGCCGTGGCCCTAGAGGAATGCTGTGCTCTGGTGTCCGACGGCCTCAGCCATCACTTTTCCCAGGTGGCCTCTGCACAGAAAGCAGAGGACATGGCTGGTGTTTACATAGCCACCACTCAGAGGTGGCTGGTCCAGACTGACCTTGTCCAGCAGGTGCCAGCACCACAGTGGGTAGAGGGGGACACAGGAGGGACATAACTGCTTGCTGTTCATGCCCCTGAGCCCCTTACTGTGGGTGCTTTACCTTGTGGATGTGCCAGGAATGGGGCGTCCTGTGTCCACCAGGACACACCAGCAGTACCCCGTGGAGGGGTGGCACTGCACAGGCTTGTAGAGGCCGCCATGTGCACACTCGGGGATCACCACGTTCTCGTTCTTGGGCTGCCTGGCTTCCTCAAGGGCCGACTGATGCTCCTGGTCACAGGACGACACTGCAGTGAAGGAGGAGACAGAAACATCAGCAGAGCCCAGGGGATCCTCATATACAGAGCTTCTGGAAAGTGCCTCCGGGAAGGCACAGAGAATGGGCCAAAGAAGGGGTGGTCAACTCTGGGCATGGTCCACGTCCTGGTCCCATCAAGTCCAAGGTGCTCCCACAATCGCTGACCTAAGGTGTCCTTGAAAAGGATGGACATGCTTTCCTTAGCACATGGTGAACTCACAAGTCAGCATACACAGTCACCTTGGACAGGTGACCCACAGGTGGACCTGACACCCAGGTCAGACCCAGACCTGAGGCTGGACTCTTCCAGGCCCCAGAGCCACAAGCCAATGGCACACGTGCCAAGTGTCCTGCAGAGAAGAGCTTGTCTGGCTTTAGGACACCCCTTGTACAGCCCCTCCGGGGAGGCAACCTGGCTGAACACCCCTCTCCCTTCCCCAGGCCCAGCGGAGGCTGAGTCTAGGCAGAACAGGGTCTCCGTGTCTGCAAGCACAAAACAGGGCAAAGTTCCTCTGCAGTATTTCTGAAGCAAGCTTTTCTATTAGAAATTAGCAAAGAATAAGAGTCCTCTGTCCTTACTGGACAATGTTCTTACTGAGGTCAGGGGCCAGGCATGGTGCTCTGTGAGCACTGAAACTCATTCACATAAAAATAAAATAGCAGCTTTTAAAATCGTGCATTGCCATGTATAAAAGTCTGTGTCTTTGCATGTTAATAACCTCAGTTTCTCCTTAGTATTTAGACATGTATAATTATATTCATCTGTTGCCCCAAACAATTACACCAAGAATACCTTAGACCAGCGGTTCTCAACCTTCCTAATGCCATGACCCTTTAATACAGTTCCTCATGTTGTTGTGACCCCCAACTGTATGAAAGGGAACTATATTAATGAGGAACTGTATTAAAGGGTCACGGCATCAGGAAGGTTGAGAACCACTGCCTTAGACTGTGTGTGTGCTGACACCACAGACCTGCACACACACGCCTGGCCAGCCCACACCTGGGGGGACAGATGAGTAGTGTCGAGGGAGAAACCCTTTCCCTAGCCCACTGGTGGAGGCAGTAGGAACACCTGGTGGAACGGCCCAGGGGCCAGCCTCTCTGTGCAGGCTGAAAGAGGAGACTTGTAAGAGGGATCACGAGGTGAGGTGTCAGGATCTCTCCCAGTGCTCAGTGATTTTCAATAAATTGTGCATTAAGCCTCCTTGGAACAGGCCAGCTGTGGAGTACGAGGTTTCATGACCATAAGGGTGAGAGCAGGAAATTGGGGCGCCTTAGGAAGTGATGAGTGTGCGCCTGTGGTTCCAACCCCCTGCTAGAGCCCCGAGGTGCAGGTCCCCGCACCCAGGACTGCCCTAAGCTGGCACCAGGGACAGTCCTGAGGGCTGAAGACATCATCTGTGGAGAACCTGGCCCGCCCCCGTGTTCTCTGCATGCTGCCACTAACATTATGTTTCCAGTGCTAAAAAAGAAAACCCTGGCTCACAGCCATCTCTCAGTACATTTCTTTTGAGGAAATAAATCATAGTAATAACATGGATTGTTAGAAAACTGCCTACATCTTAGCTTCTCTGATAACTATTTATAAGACAAGAATAACCACATATGTAATTTTCTGATGAGTTTATTACTGACTGTATTACCAAATGTTGCTATGAGATTTTTGGTAAATATATAATTTTTGTGTATTCATTGGAAAAAATCTGTTACCTTTCAGATTCCTCCCTATATTCCTATTTCCATATGACTAAGATTATTTTCTGACTGTGGACTCATCGCTGTACTCAGCCTGGTGAAACAGTGGATGACAACAAGGCTGGCCTGTGTCTACTGACTGACGCCGTGCAGGGCACTCTCAGAACCCAGGTAGCATTCAAATGTCACAGCTAGTGCTCAAAATAGGTTGGATGAACAATAGAGAAAAAGAAATTGCTCATCAGCTGAAGTTTCCTGCCAGTCGTGTTTAAGCTCTGCACTTTCTTTCTAGATTTTGCTTAGCACATGCACGGATGAGTAAAAACAAACCCTGCAGAGTTAATGCCGCTAACTTAAGAAAGTAAAAAGGCAGACCACAGAGGTGAGGAGACAGTCTTGATTTATCTGACGAAGATTCCCAGTTATATGAATAACTCCTACAGACTAATACAGATGAAAAACCCAGTCTAATTTTTGCAAAGTTTACAACAGACACTTCAAAACGAGAGAGGTGATTGAACAGTAAGTACTTGGACAAACTGTTCATCTTCACCCGCTATCATGAAAATGCACACAAAGCCCAAGGCGAGACATCGAGAGATGTCTGCTGGGGCCAAGTTTCAAGCACCCACCCAGTGCTGGCAGGGCCAGGGGATGAGGAGAGCCCTGGTGAGTTCCTCCTATGAGTGTAGATGGTTAAGGCCACTTGAGGAATCTGCTCCTTTTATTTATTTCTTCAGGAGTAATTAAAACACACACTCACAAATGACCGGCATGAGAATGGGTTAAATGATAGGTATCTCCATTTATAACAGCCCCAACCTTGGAGGAAAAACAGGATGTCCATTATTTGGGAAGTGCAGACACAAATTGCATGTGGTTAAGGTATACGATTATGTGCGTGAATTGCCGGGGTGAATACGTAACACATGCAGCCCACAGGGTTGAGTCACAAAACTGTTACACTGATCCAAAAGGGACAAAAATAAAGGGGTCCCCAGTGCGCTATTCCCCTTATGTGAGACTGCAGAACAGACAGGGGTAACATGTGGTGACTGAGGCATCGGCGACGACGCATACGGGGTTGTTCTCCCGGGAGGATGTGCCTGCCCAGGGGAGCAGGGTGCCTGGCAGGTGCACGGCCCACACACACCTCACAGCATGCTGGCACCGCACCTCCCCTCTGTGTAGCTGTTCTCAGCAAGCACAGTGGCTGCCGAAAGCAGCCTCACAAAGTCCTCTCCATACATATAAAATAAGGATTCTAAGAGATGAGAAGATAGTTGTCACTTTTTAATTGGCAATTTACCTTTCCCCTTTGGAATGTCTTATAGTGGACAGTATGTCAGATTCAATGATGTGCAAAAATACATGTGAAAATATTTTTAAGCACCTTCACTCCCCTGAAATAACCCTTAATGAATGCTTCTTTTTTCTCTTTTTAAAAATTTTTTCCCAGAGAACTCAGTGTTGTAATATATGAGCACTCTATTCAACAGAGTTATCACCACAAATGTGGTATAAAGAAGCGGACATGAGAATCAGAAACGGCGCCAAGTTAGATGTGACATGTGCAAGTTTAGCTTTGTTTACAGTAACACTCTGAGCCTGGAAGTGCTGACTTTACTGGCAGGAAGTTGTTTTCATTAGAAAGTGAGAATCAGACCACAGAATGTGTCGAATCTGTTTAGGTCCTTTGTCCAAAGGACTTGGGTTAAGGCAGCTGTGACTTGGCTTCCCCCCGTCTGTGTCTCATGCTGTGTCTCAGCTTCCTTCACGAGCCTCTCACTGGCCTGCTTACATTTCCTCTGCCCGCCCCAACCTTGTTACTCCTGGCTGGCCTGACGCCCCCGTTTTCGCAGGCCTGCCCACACTGCACTGACGTGCATGGACTGGAGTTTGTTTACACCTAATGGCTACTGCCAAGTCCCAATTACCACAGCAGCAGCCACCTGGAAGGCCAGGAGCACGCCGGTCCTGAGCGGAGGCTCTCCCTGCAGCGCTCGGCAGCCCCCCGAGCTGTCCTCACCCTCCCTTAGTCTGTGCCCACTGAGGATAACAACACCCTGTGTCCAGGGATGAGGGCACCACGTGGGCCCACGCCATCCTCTCTCCCTGTCACATGGCTTTGCAGCTCTCCCGACAAGCCTGAGTACACTTCCCTTGCCAGAGACTTTGGGCTTTCACATGTGACCTGACTGTGGCTACTGGGCGACCTGGACCTGACCCGAGTGGGGCCCAGCAGTGCTCAAGTGCCAGGATCCACCTCCCGGGCTGGTGCCATGATAAGAGCACCTCTGGTCTCCTCACTCTTGTGGGGTGGGACAGGCGTGTGAGCCAGAGCCCTGCATCCTGGAGTCCCCAGAAAGCCCCCAGGTCAGCGGATGCATGTGGGGCAAACCCACCCGTGACTGGTGACATTGGGGGTGTCCATGTGAGGGAAGCTATGTGGCTCAGTTGTCACTGTATCTTCAGCTTCAGAGGGCAGACTGATGTCTTTCATTATTTTCACATCTCCTTACAGTATTTTCAGAATCATCTCAACAAACATTCTGAGGTGAGTTCCCAGGCATTGTCTCCCAGGTGCTCCGCAGCCCCTATCCCAGCCTCAGTTGTCACCAAACTGCCACCAGTGGACACCACACACCAGGCACTGGCCAGCTGCACCTTTGCCAGGTCAGAGGAAACCAGCCATGGTTTCTAAGAGTGCTGGGCTCACCTGAGGCCCACAGCTCTGGGGCATCCTTGAGAGCAAAGATTTTCCACTGGTGCACCATGAGAGGATCAATGTGCCACAAAAAGTTTTGAAGATCATCAAATTATTTTCAAAAGAAGTTCAAAGTACAGTAAGTATATACATATTTTTTACTCTTTTTTACTTTTGATCAACATAACTTAAGTAGATACAAAAGTTTAACTATAGGCTCAAGTGTGCTGTGAGATAAAAAAGGTTGAAACTCACTGCTTTAGAGAAAGGGCCAGTTAAGGTGGTGACCGTCATCCCCACAGTGGATGATGGCTTTAAGCAATATGAGGCCACAAGACACACACAACACAGAATAGCAGGCAACACAAACATTAACAAACCAAGATGAAACACAGGGCAACGTAGCAGCAGGCAGTGATCGGCAAGTGCCAGCTGCAGTGCCACCACCGCTGCTCAGTGCCAAGGGCCAGTGTTCCCGAGGAGCTCACACACTGTCACCAGCCTGGTCAGCACATGGAGAAAATGATGCCTTTTCTGCTTGTTTCATCCTTGTTCTACTAAATTTTACCAGGAACACAAATGCTACAGGGTCCATGTGATGTAAATTACTTTTACATAAATACTGGATACAGATATTTTCACAGCCAGTAGACTCTAAAAGTTTAACTGTTATATATAAAGGAGGTCTGAGAAGTAAAAAAGGAAGTTAAAAAATGTTGCAGTTAAAAAAGAATCCCACAGGGCGGCGCCTGTGGCTCGGTGAGTAGGGTGCTGGCCCCATATACCAAGGGTGGCGGGTTTGAACCCGACCCCAGCCAAACTGCAAACAAAAAACAGCCAGGCATTGTGGCAGGTGCCTGTAGTCCCAGCTACTCAGGAGGCTGAGGCAAGAGAATCGCCTAAGCCAAAGAGCTGGAGGTTGCTGTGACCTGTGATGCCACAGCACTCTACCAAGGGCGACAAAGTGAGACACTGTCTCTTAAAAAAAAAAAAAAAAAAAAGAATGCCACATTTAAAAATATTCAGCTGGATATGGTGATTCATGCCTATAATCCCAGCACCCTGGGAGGCTATGGTGGGTGGATTGCCTGAGCTCAGGAGTTGAGATAGGCCCAAGCAAGAGCAAGACCTTGTCTCTACTAAAAACAGAAAAATTAACTGGGCATTGTGGTGGGACCCTATAGTCCCAGCTACTCAGGAGATTGAGGCAGGAGAATCTCTTCAGCCCAAGACTTTGAGGTTGCTGTGACCTGTGACGCCACCGTACTCTACCCAAGGTGACAGTGAGACTCTGTCTCAAACCCCCCCCCTTGCAAATTTCAGAGATGAAGCAATGAAGAATTTGTTTAGTTGGACTCCACTTTTCTAAAAGCACATGTGTCTCACACAAACAGAGATTGGAGCTTCGCCTGTGGCTCTGAGGGCTCAGGTCAGTGCAGTGGACATGCTCGGTGTGACTGAGAGAAGCCTGAACATCACGGAGGAAGCCAAGCCCGAGGG
Source organism: Otolemur garnettii (assembly GCF_000181295.1). Lineage (NCBI taxonomy): Eukaryota > Metazoa > Chordata > Mammalia > Primates > Galagidae > Otolemur > Otolemur garnettii. The sequence continues at coordinate 1,301,436 of NW_003852451.1, forward strand.
CTCCCCAGGCAGATTCCAGGCTCCTGCACATGGAGGCAAGGGCTCCCCAGGAGGATTCCAGGCTCCTGCAGGTGGAGGTGAGGGCTCCCCAGGCAGATTCCATGCTCCTGTACATGGAGGCGAGGGCTCCCCAGGCAGATTCCACGCTCCTGTACATGGAGGCGAGGGCTCCCCAGGAGGATTCCAGGCTCCTGCAGGTGGAGGTGAGGGCTCCCCAGGATTCCCGGCTCCTGCACATGGAGGCGAAGGCTCCCCAGGAGGATTCCCGGCTCCTGCAGGTGGAGGTGAGGGCTCCCCAGGAGGATTCCCGGCTCCTGCAGGTGGAGGTGAGGGCTCCCCAGGAGGATTCCCGGCTCCTGCAGGTGGAGGTGAGGGTTCCCCAGGAGGATTCCCGGCTCCTGCACATGGAGGTGAGGGCTCCCCAGGTGGATTCTGGGCTCCTGCACATGGAGGCGAAGGCTCCCCAGGAGGATTCCAGGCTCCTGCACATGGAGGCGAGGGCTCCCCAGGTGGATTCCGGGCTCCTGCACGTGGAGGTGAGGGCTCCCCAGGAGGATTCCAGGCTCCTGCACATAGAGGCGAGGGCTCCCCAGGTGGATTCCAGGTTCCTGTAGGCAGAGGTAAGGGCTTCCCAGGTGGATTCCCAGCTCTTGTAGGTGGAGGTGAGGGCTCCCGTGGCAGACTCCAGGCTCCTGCAGGCAGAGGCAAGAGCTCCCCAGGTGGATTCCGGGGCTCCCGCAGGTGGAGGCAAGGGCTCTCCAGGTGGATTCCAGAGAAGTCTCCAGAATGGACCCATAGGTCCTGCCACCCTGACAAGAGTGGGGCCAGGGCACAGCTGGGAGCATGAGCTGGCAGTGCTTCCATCCCACTAGCCTTGTGGGCCTCGGACACACCCACCAGGGCTCAGGGTCTGTGCCTGCATCTGCTTCCTGCAGAGAAGATGGACCCAGCTGGGTTCTGTCTTCACAGGTCTCAGAGATGCCCAAAGCCCTGCAGGAGCTCTGGCCTTCTCCGCTGAGGACGCTGGGGACTGCTTCCTCCACCTGCCCCTAGGCCCCTGCCCACAGAGCTTGGTCCACCTCACAGGGGCTACACCCCACTGCACTGGTGCTGCCCATAACTTATTTTTCCAGCAGTTTCCCTTGGCGTGCTAAGAGATAGAGATACAAACTTATAAGGCTGAGAAGGGGGACACCAAGAAGGGAACATTACTGGTAAAGACACGTCTCAGCTTACATTCAGCGCTCTTTGTAAACCCTACTGTCTGCTGCCAGTTCAAGTCACAGAATAACTGTTTTCAAATGTTTCGCTGCAAAACCCTACAGCTCAGTGGAGACCTGACCATGCCACACTAACCCTGGGTGGGTATGGCTGCCGGGAGGCTGGCAGGGCCCACACCGCGGGGCCCAGCACGATCTCCAAATGCTTCCGTCACCTTCCTGCCAGGCCTGAGGGTCAGTTTAGTTTGAAGCCCTTCCTGAGAGGGAGGAAGCCTGGGGAGCCCCTTTGACAGCCATGGTCAGAGAGGACAGATTCTAAATATTTAACTTGTGGAGATGAGCAGGGGCCACAGGAGACATCACCCGCAGCATGAAGTCACCTAATAAGGAAACGTTTTTGCTCTGGTTTATGCAAGGGGCAGTCGTCAGCCGCGTGCTGCCTCTGTACATTCGTTATGTCCGGGGGTTTGTTTTGATTTAGAAGGAGGAGGGCCTTCCCCCAGGGGGTCTGGAGATCTTCAGGGAGGTCAGGGAGGGCAGCGCCCAGCACAGCAGGAACATCTCATCTGCGTAGTGTTGAGAGGGTTCACAGGCCTACCACCCACACGCGATCCTGGTATTTCCCTCTCAGTTTGAGCAGAATTCCTGGGGGGGGGGTGGGAATCCAAGCCCCAAAGGCACCTGCAGGTGTTCAGGTGGACACCCCTCCTCACCGCCCACACCCACCCCTGCACATCTGCACCTCTGTGATGTTACTCACACCAGAATGCCCTCCCACTCCACAAGGCCCTGGCAACACTGGTCCCCAAGGAATGCCACCACTCCAGGTCACCTCTGCCACCTGCTCCATCACAGGGTCCCCACATCCTGCTGACAAGGGCCGTCCTACTCTGCTTCCATAGCCCTGCTTACCGCCACCCACCCAACGGTGCCCTCAGGCCCTGGGCCAACCCCCTGACCTGCAGGCTTCAAGATAGCTCCACTTCTTGGCCCCTGCCTAGACCTCGAGTGCGTAGGAACAGGAGTTGCAGGATAGACCTCGAGTGTATGAGAAAAGGGGTTGCAGGATAGACCTCGAGTGTGTAGGAAAAGGGGTTGCTGGATAGACCTCGAGTGTGTGGGAAGAGGGGTTGCTGGATAGACCTCGAGTGTGTGGGAAGAGGGGTTGCTGGATAGACCTCGAGTGTGCGGGAACAGGGGTTGCAGGGTAGACCTCGAGTGTGCGGGAACAGGGGTTGCAGGGTAGACCTCGAGTGTGCGGGAACAGGGGTTGCAGG
>NW_003852451.1:1304809-1317175 GCF_000181295.1 Otolemur garnettii
TAGACCTCGAGTGTGCGGGAACAGGGGTGCAGGGTAGGGTAGACTTCGAGTGTGTGGGAACAGGGGTTGCAGGGTAGATCTCAAGTGCGTGGGGACAGGGGTTGCGGGACAGGGGTTGCAGGACAGATCTCGAGTGTGTGGGAACAAGGTTTGCAGGGTAGATCTTGAGTGTGTGGGAACAGGGGTTGCAGGGTAGAGCTCCAGTGTGCTGGAACAGGGGTTGCAGGGTAGATCTCGAGTGTGTGGGAACAGGGTTGCAGGGGATAGAGGCTGCATTTCTTTTCCAGGTTCTTTTCTGGCCTGGGGAGAGTGGGCAGCCCTTGCCTCACTGTGGTGGGCATGAGGCCTGAGACCACAGAAGGGCACATGGCCTCAGCATGGCTGGAGAGCCATTTCTGTCCCTCTGGTAACTACAGCTGGTCCAGGGGGGACATTAACCCAAGACAGTCACTAGAGAGAAGTTCTGGAACTTCCATTTTTAAAAAATGTCACTGGATTGATTTCGTCAAGATGCGTAATAATAACACGCCAGGCTCTCGAGTGCAAGTAGCGGCCGGAGGATGAAGCTGATGAGAGTGGTGGAGGGAGAGACGGGTCCTGGGGCCCAGCATGTCACCAGACACCAGAACACACGGGGTCCTCTGGCTGAGGGTGGCAGGTTCCTCATGTGAATTACTTTTAGTTGTGCAACAGGCCCTTGCTACCCACATGGCTGAGACAAATGGCCCTCACACTCTGCGTCTGCCCCTGCCTGGCCCCCAAATTGTCACCCAGGGACCCACAGTGTCAGCCTCCCTGGAAGTTACACAACCTTCTTCCCTCAGAAAGTGCCCTTTACCAAGACTGGGGTGCTTGGGCGCACACCTGGTCAGGCAGGGCCACCACACATTCGCCAAGTCAGAGAACAAAGCATGAGTATCCAGAGCTTTAGACAGGTGGACTCCCAGAACTTCTTCAGTCCTAAGGAAATTTATTAGGAAGTAATCCCAGGAGTACAGAACGTTGTCTGGATAAATACATTCCTCACAGAGCTGTTTATACCAAAACATCAAACACAGTATCAGATTTGTTCTTAAGAAATCGATTCAGCAAACTGCGTCATATCACACAATAGTGCAAAGTGGAAGGGCAGCAGTGTGCCGAGGAAAGCACCCCTCAAACACGAGTGTCACTGTGCACAGAGTGTCACCGTGCACAGAGAGTGTCACCATGCAGAGAATGTCACTGTGCAGACAGTGTCACCGTGCACAGAGTGTCACCATGCAGACAGTGTCACTGTGCAGAGAGTGTCACCATGCACAGAGTGTCACCATGCACAGTGTCACCATGCAGAGAATGTCACCATGCACAGAGAGTGTCACCATGCACAGAGAGTGTCACCATGCACAGAGAATGTCACTGTGCAGACAGTGTCACTGTGCACAGAGAGTGTCACCATGCACAGTGTCACCATGCAGACAGTTTCACCGTGCACAGACAGTGTCACCGTGCACAGAGAGTGTCACCGTGCACAGAAGTCACTGGGAGATTCACAAAGACTCAGCATTCCTGCACCCAGGTTCAGCAGACCCTCAGGGAGGCCACTTTCTGCAGTCACCTGAGCTGGCCACGTAAGGACAGCATTTTAAGGAGCGTAGCTGTGGGCCATGTGGAGAAAAGGAGGTCATAGGGCAGTCCTGTCACACCCTCTGCACAGGCACCAGGAACTGTCTCCAGGCTATGGATCTGTAAGACATTTCACCTTAATTTTTCTTTGATTGCTAACATTTCCTACATTAAGCATATGCAACTTTTGTACTAACCAAACAGATGTTTACACACCCATTATAAACTAGCACTTTTGCCCCCAGCAGAGCCCACCCTCAGAAGGTGTCCCCAGCAGTGTGACAATAGGAATGGGTCATCCCAGGGGCCGCCTACAGCACCCACGTCACCAGGAGCCCAGAGACACTGAGCCCGACCCTGAGGCCTCCACGGCTCCACTACCCTCAGTAGCTGTAGGCTTCGTTATGAGGTGTGTGCTTTTGGAAAAGGGGGAGGGATGAGGAGAGAGAAGAAGAAAACTTTGTAAAAAAATACACTGCCCTCCAAAAGAAATAAATGAAATAGAAATTAAATACAAGAAAGTATATAGTCTTGTTGGATGTCCCTGCCGATAATTATACTACTTTTCACCTGTCATAGACATGCTTGAAATATACTTCTGGTAACTACAATCTCCAACTGTTCCCTTTCGATTTATTTTACTTTATTTTATTTTATTATTTAGAGACAGAGTCTCACTCTGCCCCCCAGGTAGAGTGCTGTGGTGTCATAGCTCACAGCAACCTCACACTCCTAGGCTCAGTGATCCTCCTGCCTCAGCCTCCTGAATCGCTGGGATGACGGGCGCCCACCACAATGCCCAGCGATTCTTAGAGACAGATCTCGCTCTTGCTCAGGCTGAGCTCCTCCAGCCTGGGCCTCCCCGAGTGCTGAGATTACAGGCATGAACCAATGTGCCTGACCCTGCCTCTTGAGTTTTCTTTTCAAATTCTTTTTGAAATTATTTGGAGCCTTGTTCCTAGGTTTATAAATGTCCTAAAAGCCTTGTGGAGACACTGTCCAAGGCGAGTACTTCAAAATCTCTCATCTCATAGCATTTTCTTTGGTGTCTCTGTTTTTTTCAAAGACAGATACTTCTCCAGGGTGTGGAAACGTAACCCATGTACAGTACAGAACACGGAAATACTGGCTCATTCTTAAGACTGAGGGTCAGTAGGAAAGTACTCTGTGACCAGGCCTGGTAATCCTGCCAGGCTGACAGTCGTCCCCAGGAGCCTGCAGCAGAAAGTCAGCTTTCACGCCACGAGCGTCTCCTGCCTTTCCTAGATCTAACCTCGCATTTCCTCACTTCAAGACCTTGTTTCCAGTCACTTTTAACCCTACTCCCATTCAGCCACTCACTGCTTGGCTGCTTATGAATACTGTTAAGTCTTAAAACTGTTTCAGAGCCAAGAAACAGGCTCACACAACTATGGTCAACTGATCTTGAACAAAGGAGAGAGGACACTCAGTATGATAGAGACAGTCTTCCCAACAAACGATGCTGGAACAGCTAGTCACCCACACGCAAAGCAGATACAAAGACAAGAAGTGCATGTAAAAAAAAAAAAAAAAAAAAAAGAAGTGCATGTAGGCACAGATCAGTCACCCCTGGAATATGCACCATAGACCTGAGCATCAAATGCAAGGCTATGAAATTTCTGGAAGATCATGCGGGAGAGAATCTCAGTGACCTTGGATTTGGTGATGACTTTTGGACACATCAGAGACACAGTCTCTGAAGAAAGCACTGAGAAGCTGGACTTCACCGAAACCGAAAACTGACTCTGCTCCACAAAGGCCACTGTTAAGAGAAGACAAACCACAAACAGCGAGAGAATATTTGCAAAATCTACATCTGATTAAAAACTTACATCTAAAACATATGTGTAAAGAACACTAACAACTCAACAAGAAGAAACAACCAACCAACTGAAAATGGTTAAAAGGTCTGAATCGATCCCCAGCAAAGAAGACCCGGACGTTAAGTGAGCGTGGGGAAGATCCTGGATGCTGCCTGTGGTCAGGCCAACGCAGCTGAAACAACCGTGAGACGCCACTACAAACATGTTAGAATTGCTAAAATCCCAAAGCCTGACACTCTGCGAGGCTGCAGAGCGTGGAGCTCTCATTCAGTGTTGCTGCGAGTGCCAACGTCAGTGAGCCAGCTGCCGGGGAGACAGTGGCAGCATCCCACGAAGCTACATGGCCTTGCCACGCCACCAGCAAGCATGCTCCTGGGCATTTATCCAGCTACACTGACTCCTGTGGCCACAAAAACCTACGTAGGGACCTTCATAGCAGCTGTATTCGTATTTGTCCCAAATTTGAGGCAACCAAGATGTCCTTTAAAAGGTGAGTAGCTAAACCACAGTACAGCCAGATGATAGCACATTATTCACCACAAAAAGAAACAAGCTCGCTGCAGCAATCGTCTGATTTCTTTTCTGAATGTATTTATCTTCATTCATTCTTTATGAGGTTTTTGTTTCTAGTCCATATCTTAAACATTGTTAAATTTTAAGCTTTTTTGCTTTTGTGAAGGGAAAAAGTGGAAACCTATTAAACACATGTATATGTAAAAATGAAAAATAAATAAATAAAAAGAAAAAGAAACAAGCTATCAAGTCGTCTAAAGACACAGAGGAATCTGAAACGCCTGCCAGTAAGTGAAGAAGCCAGTCGGAAAAGGCCACACACCAGGTGATGCCAGCTGCCTCACGTGGTGGAGAAGGCCAACTGCAGAGACCGTGGAAAGATCAGAGGTGGTCGGGGTGAAGGGAGGGAGGGTTTTAGGGCAGTCAAGCTGGTCTGTGTGGTGCTGTGGCATGGAGACAGGCCACTATGTGTTTGCCAAGACTCTTGGGGTGCTGCAGCAAGAGAAAACTCCAGGGTAAACATGGAAATTACTTAATAAGACAACACGGGCTGTCAATTGCACCCAGGGTACCGCGAGGATGCAAGGTGTCTGTTCCGGGGAACTGCTGGGCAGCACTGAGGGCTACACAGAGTCTGCGCCTTCTGCACAAGTCTGCCATCAACATAACTGCTTCCCAAATAAAAGATGTTAAATATAAGACAAAATACTGCTGCACTACCGAAAAGAAGACATTGAACTCTAAACTCTAACAGCAGACACTGACTCCGCCGCTCGGCCCTGGAGCGGCCCCTTGTTCATCTTCAGACAAGACCGCTAGTCCCTTAAATCATTTTGGTCTATCCCTATCCTTTCATTTGCTCAAAACCCTAAATCTTTACTTTGTCACCTCTAAAAATGTCACATGCTACCATAGGAACCCTACAGACATTCTGTATCACATGAGCATCTGGTAGACATGGAACTGGAACGTGGGCTGCAAATTACAAAAAGGCACAACCAGAAAATAAAAGGCATTAGGTTTTAAACACAAAAGCAAGACATCAAACAAAGAAAAACACCTTACAGTGGCACCAGTGGCTCAGTGGGAAAGGCACCAGCCCCATATACCGAAGGTGGCAGGTTCGAACCCGACCCTGGCCAAACTGCAACAAAAACCCCTTACTTAACTCATCAGCTGACTTTTACTTCACCCTTCAATTTTCCCACACTCCCACAACTCACCTTAGGGGAAGTCTGGCTATGCAACACTGCAAATATCAGAAATTGAAGCAAAGGATTCACATACAATATTTTAGCGTCCATAATATAATGATTGAAAATGTTTAAAATTTAAAAATATTGGCCAGGAACGGTAGCTCACGCCCTGTAATCCCAGCAGTCTGGGAGGCCAAGGTGGGTGGATAGCTTGAGCTCAGAAGTTTAAGACCAGTCTGAGAAAAATAGAGATCCTGTCTGTACTAAAAGCAGAAAAACTGAAGCAAAAGGATCTCTTGAGCCGGAGTTGGAGGTTGCTGTGAGCTGTGACAGCACAGGACTCTACCCAGGGCAATAGCTTGAAACTCTGTCTCAAAAAAATAATAAGTAAATAAATTTTTAAAAATCATTGAGATAATAAAATCTCTCTTCCTCCTAAGCATTCTAAAGTAAATTTTCTCATTTTTTATTAGTTTTATAAGCTGCCTTCTACAATGAAGAAAGCATTTTTTTTTTTTTTTTTGCAGGTTTTGGCCAGGGTCAAGTTGAACCTGTCACCACCAATATATGGGGCAGGCACCCTATTCCTTTGAGGCACCGGTGCCACCCCGAGAAAGCATCTTTAAAAAAGGTGGGGGGGGGGGGCGGCACCTGTGGCTCAAAGGAGTAGGGCGCCGGCCCCATATGCCAGAGATGGAGGGTTCAAACTCAGCCCTGGCCAAAAACTGCAAAAAAAAAATAAAGAAAGGAAAGAAAGAAAGAAAGCATCTTTTTGTGCCTTGATGCAAGGTCACAGCAAAACATAAAAACAAACTTACTTCCAAGTTTGCAAACAAAAGAGAAAAAATGCTTTTTAGTTGAGACTAATCTTGGAAAATTTATTTCCCAAGTTCAAAATGTTATGAGCCGTAAAAACACAAGGTTAAAGAGAACATTTCATAGTCTGGGGTTTAATTATAAATAAAGACATTGGGCCTCTCTCCACTTCCCGCCAACATCCAGCCTCTCTTGCAACATCTTCCTAAAGCCGCCACATCTCCTGGCACAACCAAACGCACTGTATACCCTTCATTTTGCAAAGCCCAACTCCGCATTAAAGTGTTAAGATCTTAATAATAAAGGCTGAAAACTCCTTTGAGGCAGTTTAGCTTAGCTGAAAATTACAGTTCCGAAAGCATATTAAACCCATAAGCATGCAAATTAAAGACAAATCATCTATTATAAGAATTTGTTATAAAATCTTAAACGTTATGTTTTATATACAACAGATATTATTAGAATTTGCACTCAAAGCATGTGCTTTTCCAGAAACTGTGGGCTGTGTGGAAACACACAAGAGCACGAGGGTGCTGGGAGGAGCCCCTGCCTGCACAGGTGACAAGGGGCTGCCAAAGCCTCAAAGACATACCAACTCCTTCCTTAGTTGACTTGGACTATACTTGGCTGGTTTTCACAAAAATAGTAAAAAGAATAACAGGTTAAAAATTACATTTTTTTTTGCAGTTTTTGGCCGGAGCTGGGTTTGAACCCGCCACCTCTGGCATATGGAGCCGGCGCCCTACTCCTTTGAGCCACAGGCAGGCACTACCCCAAAATAGCTATTTTATATAAAATATCAATGACTATGAAAACAAGTAGCAAAATTTGGGGGAAACTCTCAATGTCATCTTCAGCCAATATTTGATGCCCTGGGATAAATTCCATTCCAGTTTCCAAGATGGAAACTTGTATCAAAGATTGGTGAGCAGTCACCCACATGTTTTCACCAGCATCACTTTCCTATAATGGACTGCAGAAGCGTTCTTGCTATAGAGAGACATTTCAGTGGAAAGATGCAATACCCGGAACTCGGGGTGACTGCAGAAAGAACGGGAGGACAGCAGCCAGTGAAGGTGGCCAAGGGAAGACCAGTGGTCAGTTTTACCTCCTTGCTAAGACTTTCTACCATCAGGCTTTTCTTTGACTGCAAAAAGTCTGAATCTGAGATGCCCTGATAGCAGTAATTTTATTATAGATTCAAAGTTCATATTGAATCCTTAACCACCAATGTGACTATATTTGAAGCAGGGGCCTTTCAGAAGTGAATTAGGGATAATCAAGGTCATGATAGGTGCAGGGTCCTGCTTCAGGCTGACAGTGGCCCCCAAGGAACAGGAGCAGACACCAGGGCAGTGCATAGGGGAGCCCAGGAGAGCACACAAGGAGCAGGTGAGGGCTGCAGTCACAGACCTCAGTAGAAGTCAGCCCTGCCAGCCCCTCATCCAGAACTGCCAACCTCAAAGGCTGAGAGAAAAGAGATGTCTGCTGCTCAAGCCACCCAGTCTCTGGTGGTTGTTACGCAGCTGGAGCTGACTCATTCCGTACAGTAAAAATATGATTATGTGAGTGTTTCCCGACGGATCCTGCATCCCTGACTGGTCATACCAGCCCTCACCAAGTCTTCATGAGGACCATGAAGTCAGACATGAGGACCATTGAAACAGAACCTTGATGAAACCAGTTCAGGTACGTCTCTCTTCTCAAATGTATGAAGCAAAAGGCTTCGTTTCACTTGCTCCTGCTTCAAGCCAGGTCAGCCCTTGGGACACCACACAGGAACTTCATTGCAGTGGATAAATCTTATCGCCATTTATCTGAGCATAACAATTTCCCACTCCTGGCTTCTCCAAAACCTAGTCACCTTACAAAGAACACACACACACACACACACACACACACACACACACACGAGTGCACATCTCAGGAGATGTCCTAATCCCCTGCACCTGTGCAGCCAGGCCCTGCTCTTGGAGTGCACAGCTGGCAGTTAATTCCACTCTCACTCTTGGGCTGGACTCCAGCACGTCCATCCAGACTGAGCTCTGGGCATTTCCTGTGAAGCCTGTCTCATCCTCGCTTTGGTAAAAATCAGACCCTGAGACTCAGAGAGGGGAAGTATATCCATCAAGGTTGCACAGTGGGAGCTACGGGTCTGCCTAGGCTGGCGTCCTCAAACTACAGCCCGCCTAGGGCATTTATCTGGCCCACCGGATATTTTTGCTGCCACTGCCTGTCCTGCTTAGCAACAGACTCATCCTGGGGCCCACAGCCCGGCCCTCCAATGGTCTGAGGGACAGAGAACTGGCCCCCTGTTTAAAAAGTTTGAGGACCCCTGGCCTAGGGCCTCAAAGTTATGCCTGCGCTGCGGGGTTCAGAGTGGATGAGGGAGGCCAGAAATCACAGTAATGGCGACCCCTGTAGGGGGGGAGGTCCAAGCAGGCTGAATATGGGAGAAGGTGACACACCCACCCAAGGAGGCTGAACATGGGAGAAGGTGACACACCCACCCAAGGAGGCTGAACACGGGAGAAGGTGACACACACCCACAATCACACTGGTTCCCTATATTTCCTTGTGCTTAAAAGCTGGGTGGTGGAGCACAGGGCATCCTGACACACTGTCCAGGTCTGTGGGTCCCACCCCTCTCTTCTGCCTTCCTTGGGCCCATGGGGTCATCCTGAGTTGAACAGACAGGAGACACCACGCTGCTTGCAGGGGCCAGAGGGGAGACATGATCTCTCAGGTGAGCTTCTGCCCTGTGCTATGTGCTGTGAAGTCACATCCAGAACCTTCTCCCTCCTAAAGTATAGGCCTGGTGAGAAGAGAAATGCCCACACTTGCTAGGCTGGCCCTTGGACAGAAGCACCCGCATATAGATGCTCTATGCTGTGGCTATGGGTCTGCAAAAAAACCTTTAATCCCAGGCCTCATTAATTCAATGGTGAACTGAACCTCATTTTTAGACAATAAAGTTAAGTCAAATATCCTCCATCGTATGGCGAGCGCTCGAAGGCCTGAGTGTTCTCTCTGAGTATTTTCAGCCCCTGGGGTCTAGTTCTCTTGCTGTCCTGTCTGTCCTCTTTGCTTATGTTGAAATGCTGGGTCCTGGTTACTGAACTGCAACCTGACTGTATATCAAAGTCTGAGAATTAAATATAATTGAAATTAAGAAAATCAATTATCAGAATTAGGAAAATCAGATAAATTCAGCTATGCATGTTTTAGGTAGGTTAATTAATTTTTTTAAATAACATACTTTTTTAAAGACCATGCTAAGAGGAAGTATGTGATTTCTTTTAATATGGTATTTTTATCTTCTCAAATGATCAAAACTTTAAAATGTAATAATTTAATTGATGTTTTTATAATATCATATTCAAAAACAGAATTAAAAAAAACCAATGAAAAGTAAAATATATTTTGCATTGTTTCCCCCGAGGAATGCAATTTAGCATGATTTATAGCAGAATCAAAAGACAATTATCTTTTGGCACTAATTTTAATATGTGCAATAAAACAAAAATTACCAACCCTACATAAAGCATTATGGTATTTCCACTGGGGGTTCTATAAACCTGTGGCCATCCCGACCATCAGGGGCCTCCGGACGTAAAGCAGGGCTCTTTTTAATGGTCTAGGGAGGGAGACACATTTTTCTGCCGAGCAGGAGGATTTTCACAGATGACAAAACATGGGTCTCTGTGTTTTTCCAGCTCACAGGCATAATTTGAAAGGTCAATAAATGAAGAGGCCAGCACAGCCCTGGGGCATCAGGGGACAGGATGGGGGGTGAGGGCCCTGGCCTGCCGTCTGCAGGAGAAGGGAGGGACCCCTCGCTCATGAGGCTCAGCAGAGGCTCATGTCTGGCCCCAAAGGACCCTTCGATTTTGGAAAAGCCTTGGACAGGGGGAGAAGACAGACTTCTGGGCCAGAGGCCCAACTCCTTGGTGCTTTGATATGTGAAGGATGGACACTACACAGGGTGCTGCTGGGTCTAACTTGGAGCAGCTGTGGACCCCTTGGTCTCTTGTCCCTCCTGGCCAGTAGTTGCAGGTTCCGTCCAGAAGGGAAAAGACGCTCTGCCGGGAAGGGCATGCTCAGGGTCTGCCGAAGGCCAGAGACCAGCTTGCCCCCACTGCTGCGCCCTGCCCAGCTGGAGCCCCCTTGCTGGGAGCTCACTAGAGCCTCTCTCTGGCACTGTCCAGCCTTGATTTTCTACTGACCACACAGTAGAGCTCCTTTTGAAAGTGCCGGAGGACTTGTGCCCCAGGGACCATGTGCCCTGCTTCAGGGACAGGCCCCAGCAGCCTAAGACTCCAGGCTTCTCTGGCAAAGAGAGACTCATGTCAGGACCAACCTGGGGACCCCCCAGGACCAAACTCCCATGAGAAGCAAACACAAACCTGTGCCCTGGACAAAGCACCACAGGCATTGTCCAGCTGTGGTCTAAGTCGGGGGGTCACATTGGAGAAAGAAGGGTTATCTTGGGCCACACATTAAATACATGAATACCAATAATCACTCACAAGCCAAACTAAAGGTCTGCGCGTGATTTCAGCGACATCTGCCACCATGATAAGCAAAAAAGGCCTCAGGCAACCCACACGGGCCTGTGGGTCACCGGCTGGACGTCCCTCACTCTGGGGAAGTAGTGTTCAGTGGACAGGTGGCAGGCTCACATCACACGCTGCCGGGCTGACAGCTAGGTAAATTTTGGAAAATATAGAATAATAAACAACTCATAAATTACTTATGTTTTGTTAAATAAATGTGTCTATATTTGCCAAAGATGATTATAAGTTAAACTATTATTTTATCATAAGAGTTAAATACAAATGAAATGATTCTGATGTTTGAAATTTCCATGACAACAATGGTCATTCTGTAACCCCCCAAATGATTTCTCACTTCATTGTCAAAACTTAATAAATTAAATACTATTTTTAATGTCTTAAAAATACCAACTAGGTCTTTCTTCAGACTCTCAAAGAATGTGTGACTGGACAACCAGTACCAAACAAATATATAATCCATCACTTTATGCTTCCTGTCTACAAAGCAGTTCAACGTCATCCTTTTGTGTTCCCCTCATTTTGGCTGATTTAAATCAAATTATAATGTGGGGTAACTTATGTAAACTGGAATTTCCTGAAACATTATTTTCAATCCCACTAAATACTCAAAGCCCGCTCAGTTTTTGTTAGTTAATTATAATTGGCAGGTCTTGTAAATGCTTGGAAATCTGGTAATGACAAGTGAAAGGTGAAACTCAGAAGTGTCTTTCCATGAGTTAATACGAAACTTTCTATGCCAAGAGAATGTCCTACTAAAAGTTAAACTTCTTTTTAAAGAAATATATGTCTAGGGTCATATTGTTTATACTAGTCTCATATTTGCTTTTCAAATTAAGTTTAGGTATTGCCATATTGCTTTCAGGATCTACCAGTAAATCTGAAACATAAAGTGTTGTAATTTAAATTGTAGAAGCAATAATTTGTATGATACAGAAGCAAATCAAATAAGATAACTTTTGAAAATAGGGTGACAAGGCTCGGCACCTATGGCTCAAGTGGCTAAGGTGGCTTAATACCACCTAAGGTGGCGGGTTCGAAGCCTGGGCCCGCCAAACGACAATGACGGCTGCAACCAAAAAATAGCCGGGCGTTGTGGCGGGCGCCTGTGGTCCCAGCTACTTGGGAGGCTGAGGCAGGAGTCTTGCTTGAGCCCAGGAGTTGGAGGTTGCTGTGAGCTGTGATGCCACAGCACTCTACCCAGGGGGACAGTTTGAGGCTCTGTCTCAAAAAAAAAAGAAAATAGAGTGACAAAATTGAAGAAAATTCCATCTCAAAAGTTCATAAGAGAAGCCTCGAAGCTGATACCTTTATACAGTAGCGACGCTTGTTCACAATGGTTTCTGAAAAATATTAAATAAACATGTTTTTAATTTCTCTGTTATTTGTGTGCATGTATCTGGTGGGCAATGATTTGGATTTTGCTCTTCTCATCTCAGCCAAGAAGGATGAAGAAAAGGCCCCATCAGTGACAGATGCAGCTAAACCTGAGACTCAGGGGTGGGAGGTGTGAGTGGGAACCTCACGGGCAGAGACCACACAAGAAGAGCACTGGGCCGTCCCACCTGACGTCCATCCTGAGCCCCCTCAGATGCCTTCTGAAGCTGTGAACCAGCCAGCACTCCCACCGTGCAGGGTTCTGAGGTCTCCACTCTGAGCCCCTCAGATGCCTCCTGCACCTGTGAACCAGCGAGCACTCCCACCAAGCAGGGTTCTGAGGTCGCCACTCTGAGCCCCCAGATGCCTCCTGCAGCCGTGAACCAGCGAGCCCTCCCACCGTGCAGGGTTCTGAGGTCTCCACTCTGAGCCCCCAGATGC
>NW_003852451.1:1317608-1330514 GCF_000181295.1 Otolemur garnettii
ACCATGCAGGGTTCTGAGGTCGCCACTCTGAGCCCCCAGATGCCTCCTGCAGCTGTGAACCAGCGAGCGCTCCCACCATGCAGGGTTCTGAGGTCTCTGAGCCCCTCAGATGCCTCCTGCAGCTGTGAACCAGTGAGCACTCCCACCGTGCAGGGTTCTGAGGTCTCCACTCTGAGTCCCCAGATGCCTCCTGCAGCTGTGAACCAGCGAGCACTCCCACCATGCAGGGTTCTGTGGTCTCCACTCTGAGTCCCCAAATGCCTCCTGCAGCTGTGAACCAGCCAGCGCTCCCACCGTGCAGGGTTCTGAGGGAGCAGGTGAAATACTAGAACTCAGGCAATTCTTTTCTAAAGTCCTTTAAAGGATGAGCCAGTCAGGAGTACAGGTGAGAGAAAAGAGAATTCAACTCCTCTCGGGATTCTAAATTTTAGTAAACCTTTTGGTTTTTTGGTAAGTAGATATTAAAAACACACTTGGAAGAAAAACACATAACTGCAGACAATGAAGCTTTAAAGGCAAACAAAGGCTTCCTCTGTGAATATTTGCATTTTTTTTTCACTCAAAGCTGATCATAGAAAACTCAAGTTACGGATTCTGTGCTCCCTCAGAACCCTGTGCCTCTTTGACCCTAGTAAGAGTTTGTGAAATCTCCATTTGGAAAGGCAAGAAGAAGCATAGAGCAGTCACCTAGAGCTTACCGGAGAATGACAGAGAGCCAGTGTTTATGAGAACAGTCACAATCACTAAGGACGGGGCACCCACTACTTGTCCACAAAACATCAGAATAGTCAGTTCTAAGTGGCAGAAGTTCTATGAGGCACCGGATCACAGCAAGCATAACCCATGAAATTTGATGAACTTTAAAATAACCAAATGTTTTAACATTTCTGAAATTAAGTCAAAAGCAAATAGTAATAAAACATTTGGATTTTATACCTAAAACTATAGTTTGTTTGGTACATACAAAGAAGTCTTTTGAAGAATTTTAAAGTTTTAATAAAAATGACTAAATTTGAAATATGCTTTGGTGGTTGAGCTGGAAGAATTATTTTCATGACTCAGTAGCCAAGGAAAAAGACATATAGCTGACCCTTCAACAGCAGAGGTCTGGACTGCATGGGTCCAGTGAGACACAGGTTTCCTTCCACCTCTGCCCCGCAAACAGCAAGATGTCCTCTCCTCCCCTCCCCCTGCCCCTCCCCCTCTCTCTGCCCCTCCCCCACCTTGACGCACCCAGTGTGAAGGTGAGGACCATGAAGATCTTTGCAATGACCCCTGTCTGTTTAATGACTGGTAAATGTGCTTCCTCTTAATTTTCTTAGCTGCATTTTGTTTTCTCCAGCTTACTTTAAGAATGCGGCATATAACACAGGCCACCCATCTTACCTGAATTCTTGTTGGTTTTGTTCTGTCGACTTTTAACCTGCTCAGTCCAGAGGGTGGGATATCGAGACGCGATATCTGGGGAACCACAGGGAGATGGTGACTGTTTTTATCTCATTATGAAAGCACAAAGTTCTGCAATTAAACATTTCAGCAAAATAATTTGATAAAATAAATACACTTTGTGATTTTTTTAAAGAAATTGTTAACATTATTATATGTGTGAGACAAAGAAAATAATAATCTACTATTTAAGATATTATTTTAACATATTTTTCTTTATCCAGAAGTATAATTAAAAAGCTATTTGGATCCAGACACGTTTTACTTTAAAATAGTTGGGTTTTAGAAAAGTATTCCCAGGCACAAAAGTATACCCTTGTGTGGTAAGGACGGTGACTTGCATATCACACAGGGTTTTTACTCAGCTAAAAAATACATATTGCTGCTGGATGTAATATGTGTAACTTTTGCCTAAAACTTTCCAGGAACACATTTTTTGTAGTAAAATTATTTAATAAGCAAAATTGCAACTGTATTCCACTGGGTCACTATTACGCCTCTGAGAACAGAGACCATGGGTTTGACCGTTTGAATTTCCATCTGCCAATTCCACCCACATGGTGTGGACAGATGACCTCTGTGACATCTCGGTGGCCTGGCACTGGGAAGGCTGATGGGTAACAGTGGCGCTCACTGTGACTCACGCAGTGCCAGCGAGCTGTCAGCCATCAGCTTCTGTTATCATTGCTACCTTCGAGGCCCCATCCGACTCTACATTCCAATCTGTGATTTATTTATAACATGTGTATTTTATACTTTACCTTCAAATCCTGCTCCCCTTTAACCTGAGAATCTGTCATACATTAGCAAATACCTAAGACAGCTTCTCAAAGGTAAAAATTGGACATCTATCCTGTTACGACCACTTAGCAAGCCGGGAAGTGTTAACCGGGAAGATGGCATAGGTGACCACAGCTTTTTGAGTTCAATTACATAGTTTATAATTTATATTATCATAATTATAAAATGTTAACTCAGAAATGTTTGTTCAAAAAGCAAAGCCATCAGTGCTCTGCTATGGAAAAACACCACGAGGATATTTAAAAGCCCCCAGACCCAAAGCCATCAGGACAAACAGTGGGAGCCTCATTAGTTGGAAACAGCCAAATGCAACCATTTCTATCCATTACTTGCTGTGCTGTCTGTATTTAAGGTGTACACGGTGGTGCTTTGACACACATGGACATGGCAAAATTACTTCTGCCAATTAACATGCCCATCAGCCAGGCAGCTGCCCTCCTGTGTGAGGGTCAGAAATTCTTGGGATAGGAGACATGGTCATCACTGTATCCCGGTTCTGCCCTCTGCCTCCCGCTACCTTGAAATCACCGGTCCCTTCCACTCTGTCCAGGGGCTCCTCTCCCCCTGCGTCTGCCTGCTGCAGGACACTGTGCATCCCACCCCCTCCCCGCGGCCTGACCTCCCTCACCCCCCGACCCTGCAGCTCACCTTCCTCATCCCCTTGAGGGTGTGTCTCCAACGCCGGAGCTGCGGCATCATCTGAATTCAGAACGGAAAAGATTTGCAAGGAGACTACAATTATGAGAGTAAGTGACGTAAGTGTGCATACCGGATGGATGTGAGGATCTGCATGCAGCCCCTTCCCAGTGTCACCAACACCCCCCACCCCAGCACAGGCGTAGAGGCCCAGGCTTGAACGAAACAACACACTGGCACTTTGGGGAGCTGCCACTTAGGCCAAAACAAAGTTCCAGGAGGGAAATGTTCAGTGAGGCTCTAAAGGAGGGGAGCCAGTGACAGGGCACAGGGCAGACAAAGCACAAAAATAATTAGGGAAGGGAAGCCAAGTCAGAGAGGCCGTGAGCTCTGGTCACCAGGGGTCGTGGGCCAGGCTGGGGCAGAGGCTGGAGGCCTCACACTGCACACACCAGGTTTGCCCAGGTGGGAGGGCACAAACTAGAGTGCAGGGACACACACCTGCAGGCCTCCTAGAAGGATGCCCATGAAACCCTGAGGCCGTCTAGGGGGCTACAGGGGCCAGAGAATGGAGGGAGGCATGCAGTGGGCTCTGAGGACCTCCACAGCCACCTCAGATGCTACACACCTTTCACACAAATAGTCTTGTGAGTCTTGTGTTAATTAGTCTCAAAGCACACTTTGTGAGGAGCTTGGAGACCTAACAGGGCCACCAGGAGGCGGTGACAAGGCCCTAGTGAGCTCCCAGGAACCACCCTAATGTTTTTTACCTAAGCTCGATCGTGTGACTCCTTGAAATACAAGGAAAGAGGAGAGCTGCAGGGCTGGTGAGGCAGCTAAATTCGCAGCTTCCACAGATGCCCCAAGAACAAAAATGAACTTTCTTATAGAGATTTTTTTTTAAGGGAAAACCAAAAATGGATTTTTAAAAAATCATCAGCACTGCTCAATCTCTTGAAAAAAAGTTTGTTAACTGTCAAAATGCTGATGAAGACATAATATCACTTGTTTGAAATGACCAGCTCTAACACGGAAATACCCATAAACTGGAAATGTTTTGCTGTTAAATATTTTTAAATATTTTGCAACTTTCTTCTAAGAAGATGCAATGAAATGGTAAACATTTAAAACATATTTAACATATTATAGGTATTAAGGAAACATAAGAAAACGTCTTAAAAGATCATGTTTGAAAGTTTTTGTTTTTGTTTTTTTGCAGTTTCTGGCCAGGGCTGGGTCTGAACCCACCACCTCCGGCACATGGGGCCAGCATCCTACTCCTTTGAGCCACAGGCACCACCCAATGTTTGAACATTTTTTTGAATGATGGCAATCAAATACATTATTTCTCATGCACATTTTTGCTGAGGCCTAAACAGGCCTTAAAGTTACCATCCCATTCCTAAATCGTGGGGCTGTGCCATTCAGGAAACTCAGCTCACTAAGTATGAGTTAGTCCTCCTCAGAGGGGAGGACAGAGGACAGTGGGGAGTGACCGGCCTCACCAGAGGTTACCTCTGTCCTTCCTCCAGCAGGTCAGCCTGAGGCCACACTCCACACCCTCATCCCCAGAATAGCTAATCCCAACACAGCAAACCCACTGCAGCCACCAGACTCAGGCTTAAGAAGATAAAGCAAAAGTCTTGGAGAGCACAAGCTTTCTTTCTGTGTTCCCACTGTTAGAGTTTGCTGAGAGTCTCATTTCACTGGGGATGAGCTTTGTTGCTTAATTTCAAACATTCCTGCTGTATGTGTGTGTTTCTAAACCAAGGGCTTCAGTGAATGAGACTTGTTCTCTGCTTAAATTCACCTTCCTGCCCGTGTACTAATTGCCCAGGGGTTTTTTATAGTGGGTATGACGTGAACTGTAATGAGCTCATTTTGCGGTTGAAAACTGAGGGCCAGTGGAACTGGGACATGCTCTGGGAAGAAAGATGTTTCCTCAGCGAGGAGGCTGGCTCTGCCCCACGTCACACCTGGTATATCCTTCCTTTCTCAGGAAACTGCTCCCCCCTCTGAGGCCCCAGTGAGTGAGCGCCCTCCACACGGGCTGGCTTCTGTCCACGTGTGTCTTCATGATACAGAGACCACTTTACAAATGCGCCCCAGAGCAGGGACGGTCCTGACAGTCGCTGTGTGCTTAGGAAATTGGACCGCATAAAACTGTTGGCCTTCACATTACTTCTCTTATTACTGGGTACTAGAACCTACATCAGGAATAAGAAAAGCATCTAAGACCTTGGCACTAAAACATAATTTCATTTTGTTTTAAAAATAATCTTGGACTTTAAAGGTTGATATGAGAGGAAGGCATAAACGTGTCCCTGAGATGAAAGGCTCGTTGGTAAGGCAGGGTAAAGGCCCAGGACGGGGAGCAGGTGCCACTGAGACAGCAGCCTGGAGGTGTGAGCGGAAGATACTTAATTATCTCGGCTGTTCCTATCTGTGCCACCCTCAGAGGCAGTGACTACAGGACATGGGAAAAGCATTCCTGCTTCTGAGGAGTGGGTGGGTGGAGGATTCTGTGTGGAGCAGGGCGCAGAGCCTGCCAGCTCCAGGGTCCCGGCTCAGATGCTCCAGCTGGCGCCAGGCAAGATCTACACGTAGTCCCCACCCAAGCTACGTCGGAGAACCCTGATGTGGACCCAGGGAAACTGGCAATGGGCTGAAGGAATAAAGAACTGACAAGCTATATCACTGGGCCCTCAGTGTTCACACTAGCATGTGTTTAAGTTTTAACTTTGAGAAATTATTTTAAGGCAAGGCTGGGTTGGATGTTATCTGTCACCACAGAAATTCATTTGAAGATAGCTACCTGTTTTTCCTGTGCCTTCCCGTTGGGGTAACTTTTCATTTACGGAACCTAAGAAATGAAAATAAGAAATGAAATTAGTTTGGAATATCAAATGGTTATCAAAAATTAAATGATACAACTATTTTGCTTCATTTTGAGTAAGGAACAAGGTTTTGACACTTTCTAGTTAACTTCTGTAAGCACTCAAATAGTCACCTTACGTCTGGGACCCAGACTAAGAAACAGAAAATTAGACTCCACTTCTGGTGCTAAGTGGTGAATGTGTACATGAGGCCTTCCCCACGTGTGACAGTTCCTTCACCAAAAAAAGTCACCTTACCACAACTCACCATGCTGGGTACTGAGCAAATTAGGTGAAAAACGAAATGTTTTTTAAAATAACAAAATGTTATACAGCTAAAGACAATTAAAAACCCTGGTTTCATCTTGATTCTGATTTATAGATATGAAAATTGGGAAACTACAGGAATACAGGAATTACACTAACTATAATAATTTGTACCAGAATTTTAAACATTTATATGATACCAGAAAGGTTTATATTATAAATGCAAAGTTATAGTTTACTTTCTTTTCCAATAAGATATTTCTCTTTTGTTTTTCATACGTAAGAAATGATTTTGAAACAACCAAGTGTCTCTTGAAAACCTGCTCCGTGATTCAAATATTTTACAACACAGAATTCGAAGGAGATCTTGGTAATATGTTCCTTTCCTCTTCCAACCAACTAGCTTGAAACAAAAAGACCTCCCTAAAATCTACTGCCTTGGCCTCCAGCCTCGGAAGACAGCTGACATGACTATCCCGAGTCAGTATGGGCAGAATCCAGCTGCAAAGGACAGCTCTTCTCTCCACGCCTTTCGGGAGATAGGATTTGCTGAACTTGAAAGTGTCTGTAGCCGGCCTGGTTCCAGGACACAGGTGCAGGACGGGGGCCTAGACATCAGGGGTGACATGTGCAATGCGGTAGGTGGCAACCGCTCTGCCAACCACGACCGGTGGCACCTTCAGCAACCGTCTCCACATCTAAGGACTCTGCTAAATGATGTTCCCCAGGTTCCTGTTCTGAAGGACACATTTGATTTTCTTCCACCATGTCTCTCCACACACCACGCAGGGACCAGCCAGAGGGCTCAGTGGAGAAGGGTGATGTGGAAGGACAAGGATCCACTGCCCACGTTCCTGAATACCCAGATCAAAGGATCCTCCAGACCAGAGGCCACAAACCGCCCCTGCCCTGTGCTGAGCGACCTCCGCCCCAGCCAGTGTGGAGAGGCACTCAGAGCTACCCCCAACTTCTTACCCACCCTGCTCCTGTCAGATACAGAGGGGCTCAGACACACCCTCTGTGCCCGTCTCAGGAGCAAGAGGCTGGCATGGCCACACTGCTCATACAGGACATTCCAGATGGGGCAGGTGACCTTTCCCTCAGCCAGGGCTGGGAGAGGTGCTGGCAGGCACTGGTGCTGGTACTGGTCCATGACCATTCCCAGGATCATGCTGTGTATTGGGACAGGGCTCTCCCAGCAGGTCCCAGGAGGGTATATCAGTGCCACCTGGACACCTGCCATAGCCACAGGCCTCACCCCAGACCTGATGGCTCAGACCCTGGGGTGGGGCCAGCAATCCAGACTGCTACACAGTGAGATTCAAGGAACAGTGTCCAGGCAGGGCTGGGCTGTGCCCTCTCAAGTCCTCCTCCTTCCACAACTGTTATCTCCTTAGGGTGGTCATTGTCACCTCCAGGAGCTGGCATGCCCCAGCCCTGCCCTGCCATCACCTCCACCCTGCACGTCTCACTGGCAACTTCTGCATCCGTGGGTGGAGAAACCACACACCACACAAACCAGTTGATTTTCAAGGAACCTGTGTGGTCTGTGCAGCCCTGGTCTTTACTCATTGTGGGTCTAATGATCCTGGCTTTGAATAGTGGGATTCCTGGTTAGAGGTACGTCAGACCAAAGCAATGTTCCGAATTTCTTAATTTCTAAGTTGAGACTCTGATTATGCCAGATATGAGCATTTACTTCTCTAAAATTATAAAACAAGAAAATACATAAATCATAAAGTATTGTTTACAGAAGTCAAGGGACTATTTCTGGATGAACTTTTGGTGAGCGTCAAATCTAACACTTGTGCTTTACGCACATTTCCACATCAAGTCTCACGTATTTCAGTGGAGGGACAGCAAGTGAGCGCAGCTCTAGCTCCCACAGAAGCCTTGCACATTTTAATAGTTTCACACCTTTCTGATGTGTAACTATTGTAGTTACTCACAGAGGAACAAAACATGCTATATGCAGGGCCCATAGCTCAGGGGGTAGGGTGCTGGCTACATACACCAAGGCTCGTGGGTTCAAACCCGGCCTGGACCAGCTAAACAACAATGACAACTGCAACAAAAAAAATAGCCAGGTGTTGTGGCAGGCGTCTGTAGTCCCAGCTGCTTGGGAGGCTGAGGCAAGAGGATTGCTCGAGCCCAAGAGTTTGAGGTTGCTGTCAGCTGTGATGCCACAGCACTCTACCGAGGGTGACATAGTAAGACTGTCTCAAAAAAAGTGCTATTAAAAAACTGTAGTATCTGCCTGAAAAATAATAAAAATAAAACGTAAAATATTTGTTTTTATATGCATAAAAGAACTCTGAAAGGACACTTCCAATCTTTAAATGGAGCTATATAAATTGGGGCCATTTACTTTTTAAAAGACCTCTTGATTTAAGAAAACATCATCGAATATCAGAAAATATGAGAGAAAAGTCTTGTGTGGGCTGAGGATGGTAAAAGAAGGTTTATAGGGTACTTGGTTAAGCTAATGTGGGCTTTGTTACAAATTAGCCACTAAATTAAAAGTACAATAAAGTATAATAAAGGCACAGATTATACTAAAAATGCAAGTATTAGGCTCTGGGAAATAGTTTTTTTCCTGAAAAGTAGTACAATTAATAAATATTTTTCTTGAATAGTAAAATAGTAACAGCAAAATATTGTCCATCTAGCTGGGTGAAGTAGCTCCCTCCTATAATCCCAGCACTCTGGGGGGCAGAGGCAGGTGGATCCCTTGAGCTCAGGAGTTTAAGACCAATCTGAACAGGATCAAGACGCCATCTCTAATCAGGCATTGTGGTGAGCACCTGTAGTCCCAGAGGCAGGAGGATCTCTTGAGACCAGGAGTTTGAGGTTGTTGCCAGTTATGATGTCACAGCATTCTATCCTGGGTGACAAAGTGAGACTCTGTCTCAAAAAAAAAAAAAAAAAAAAAAAAAAATATATATATATATATATATGTATGTATATATTGTCCATTGGAGAGCTGAATATTTCAAAGCTAAGTCAGAGTTTCAAAATAAAGTGGAGCAGATAAAGTCTGGGCCCCCATGGGCCACTGAGCCCCGAGAGCACTGGTGACCCCACCCAGCCAGGGCCGTGTACCTTGGGGCTGGGTGGGGCAAAGCAGGGTCCTCTCATTCTCAAGAGCTGGTCAAGTGTCCTGTGTAGATAATAACCACACCCTGTGGCGGGCTTTTTCTTTAACATTTTACTTTTTTTAAAATTCCATATCAATTAAAAATCTTAAGAAATTTCCACAATCAGGAACTTTTCTGGGAAATGGTATAAATCCTGCCCCAGCTGTATCCAATTACTATTGGTCTCATCATGAACATGAAGTTCTGTCAATATTAAAAACATGTTATAAGATGTGTTATTGGGTAAAGTAATTCATATTTTTCTCTAAAATGTCATAAGTTTTTTTAATAGACAAAATTCAGATTATGTTTTTCACAAGGTTGACATTAGAATCTGATTTCCAAGGTTATCAGTTCTCACGGTTCTCACTTCCATGTGGAAAGAGGCTGGCTTTTCAGGGCATTTTCTGCAGCCTGTTAAAGTTGTTGTTTTTCTTTGCATTTCCTTGTCAGGATGTTTGAAATATTTTAATAGATGCTGTCTTTTCAATAAGAGAACTGTTCAGCCTAAAGAGAAAGCCATTTTGAGGAGAAACAAACAGATAAAACCAAGTTCCTACTAACATTTAACCTTTCCAATCAATTCAAGCAAAGCAACTTGAAGTCTGCATTTTAACAATCTTTATAAAGGAATACTTCAAAGACCTCTGTAACTAACCACGGCTATCTTGTTAATTTCAATATTTGGGAATTTAATCTATACGTTTCTTTCAAGACCCTCAGCTATGTCAGGGCCTTAACATTGTGCCAAGGAAATTCATGTGAAAAGTGAAAAATCCAATTAGCTTCTCCTTACAAATCAAAATTTCTAAGAAACTATTTAGGGTACTCCTACAAACCCCAAATTCCATCACTTCAGATGGAGGCCAAGTCCAGAAATCACAGTTAATGTAGATCATGTAGCTAAAGATAGTCAATCTAATTCAAAGTCCTCTGTCACTTCCAGGGGGGCCTCCCCCAAACCCAGGTCTAGAAATCCCTGGATAAGTGATCACCACACCCACGAGCAGACTCACATTTGGACCACGGGAGTAAACACCTGGACAGACCAGGACCTGCTCACTCCCGTCACAGGTAATGCAAAGACTTCAACACCAAACTGTAAATTCTGATGTTATAAATTTTTTTAGGAAGCAAACAGGGACAAATAGAAGAGTCCCTGTCCCACACTGTGAGAAAGTTGCTGACACATTTGTACAGTTAGGTGGGGTCCAGCCAGACAGTGTTCGCTCTACAGGGACATCCCCTAGGCCTGCATGCACAGGGCCTGACCCTTGGTGTTGAAAGACGGGTGCCAGCAGCCACACCCCTGCTGCTTCTGTTCCCCATCTGTGACTTGGAATCTGTAGCTTACTCCAAACACACAGCTCCAGCTGGAATACGTAGGAAGACTTTGGATGCAGGAAGACTCCTGCCTGCAGGTTCAGCTGACTGTGTCTTCAACCACTTTGTACCTGTGCCAGGAAGACGCTTCTTGGCCAGGGTGCACAGTTGCAGAGAAGAGATGAGATTAAAACCCTGTAGAGAACAGGCCAACTACAAAAATCCTCCCTTGGAAAAAAAGGCCTTTGCTTTTATTAGGCTCTGTTCCTGCCCACAGCAATGTTAGTCTTCAAATCTTTAGAGAAAAGAAAGAAACAAAAAGGATATCCCTGCAGAATACACACGAATCACCTGTATCTATGGGGAGGTGTGAAGCCCAGACCCCCACCTTCAGCATGAAAGACGTAAAGGTAACACTCGGTGCAGACCCTGCCATATGCCACACTTGCCCTGACTTCTTCTGGGCACGAGGTGACTCCAGGAGTGTAAACCATCTGCAGACCTGGAAGGTCTAAATCAACAGCACTCTGCAAGCCAGGTGCCTGAAACCCTGCTCTCAGCCAGGCGAGACAGATAACTCAGAAGGAAGCTTTGCGGTGCTCAGCACTTCTGGAGCAGAGTTTGTCACTGACCTCACCCTGCACCTCCAGACAGACTCAAAAGCCTTTCATCTCCAGGCTCACCCTGTCCTGTGCCTGACTGAGGGCATCTGGGGAATAAATGGTGGGGACCAGCCCGTTCTGCCCCTTCCTGCCCTGGGTCCAATAAGATGGTTCCATTATTCTTATTTCTCAGGAACCCTCTCTCCTGGAAGGCAGTGCCAGACATCCCTGGGCAGAGCAAGCTGCTCCTTCTCTGCCCTCTGCATCTGGTCCAGACCACCTGCTGCTTGCCAGGAAAATACTCAGAGAGCCGCTGATGCCAGCTTAGTTAATCAGCAGTGAGCCAGAGTAGGAGGAGAGGCCTACAAGTGTTCTAGATACCAGGGTGTTGGCAGAATCATTTACTGAGACAGAAGACAACTTTCTTAGGAATCCCATCATTGTTAAATAATTCAAAATCATTAGAAAGCAGGTGCCAGTAGGGTTGAAGGGGCTGGATTTGACACCCCCCTTTTGGTGCTACTCAAAATTCCTGTTATGCCTCAGTCTCCACTCTGAGGTCACAGGTTGTGTTGGCTAGAAGGAAGAGCAAGGCCTTCACTCACTAGCTGTCCGACCTGAGCCCCCACTGTTGGCACCAGGTTGACCATCAAAGATTTGTGGTGGCGTGATTAGAGCTATGGACATAATGTCCTTCTGATTCACTGAGAAAGTTTAAGTGGCCTGGGAGGGGCAATTCCCACCATCTTGTCCCTGAAGGACAATTTCTGGAGGCCAGCTCCTGGGACTGCCCAGACACTGGACCTTCATTAGGGACTGAGCAGAGATGTCACCTAGTCATAGAGCCTCAAAGACAGGAGTTATAATCGGAAGACCACATTTAAATTCATGTTTGTCTTGTAAATAAGGAATTCAAGGCCCAACAAATTTAGATATTATGAAGCAGCCTGGCTCTGTGAGTCCTGGAAGGGACAGAGGACAGGCTGTATTTGGAGGGGGGGATGTGGGTTATGGAAACAAAGTCTTAGATCTACTGCTTACAACCCTGAGGCTGTGGAACCTTTCTTACCTGGGAGCAGGGAGCAGCAGGCGGGCACCCAAGTGAGGCTGCTGTCAGGTGCCAAACCCAGGGCCCTGTGGAGGCCAGAGCTATTGTCCTTGCTTCTACGTGGCCACAGCAGGTGCTCAGGACCCTGGTAGGAGCTGGCCTCTCCACCAGTCCTGAGCACCCCAACATGCCTTAGCTGTGGTGTCTCAGCACCTCCCCAATCCCCTGGGCAGGCTGCCCCTCCTCTCCCACCTCCTTCCACTGGCCGTGAGTGTCTCGCCCAGTCCTCCTCCCTAAAAATCCTCAGGGACGGCATCAGGTAAATGTTAATCTGTGGAGAGAATCCAACCCAGGTGCTACCGCTTACAGTGGTGTTTACATGTTTTAACATTTTTAATTTCTGTAATATTAATATTTATACCTACAGAAAAGTACACCAGACATGGACCTGCTCACAGTGACCACTCCAACCAGTGACCCTTGAGGACGGCACCCAGGACAAGGGAAGGTGTCCCAGACCTTCCAGTGCCACTTTCCAATCATAAAATGCCTCTCCCAGAAGCACCCCTTGGCTGTCTGTGTGGTGTCCCGCCCAGGACTGAGAGCGTGGATGGACCATGGTTAAGGGTGTCTCTGTGAGTGACCCTTTCGCTCCTGAGGGCCACTCCACTGTGGTGTATCCCCTTGGGCTGACCCCTTTCACTCCTGAGGGCCGCTCCGCTGGGGCGTATCCCCTTGGGCTGACCCCTTTCACTCCTGAGGGC
Source organism: Otolemur garnettii (assembly GCF_000181295.1). Taxonomy (NCBI): domain Eukaryota; kingdom Metazoa; phylum Chordata; class Mammalia; order Primates; family Galagidae; genus Otolemur; species Otolemur garnettii. Next base: position 1,330,509 of record NW_003852451.1, read on the forward strand.
CGCTCC
>NW_003852451.1:1330534-1340340 GCF_000181295.1 Otolemur garnettii
CTTGGGCTGACCCCTTTCACTCCTGAGGGCCGCTCCGCTGGGGCGTATCCCCTTGGGCTGACCCCTTTCACTCCTGAGGGCCGCTCCGCTGGGGCATACCCCCTTGGGCTGACCCCTTTCACTCCTGAGGGCCGCTCCGCTGGGGCGTATGCCCTCTGCAGGGTTGATCATTGCCCTGTAGCATAAACGCAGCACCTGCAGCTGCTTTCCAGCCAGAAGCTCTTAGACCCAGGCTCTTTTCCAGGGTCTGGCTGACACAGCTCTTGCTGCTGGGGACACTCCCCAGTCTCTCTTGCTACACTAGTCAATGCCCTTCTCCTGAATGGGAATAGCTGGGCCCTAGTTACCTACCTGCAAGTGGCAGAGCTGATTTTGCAAGGGGCATTGCCAGTGCCTGCTGGATAGCAGAGACAGCCTGTCCTCTGTCCCCTCGCAGAGGCACAGAGCCAGGCAGCTTCATCTCCACTGGTTGGGCAGGTGTTAGAGAATCTCCCTGTGCCTTAACTGGCATTTCCCTGGTCCTGAGGATGCTGAGCACTTTCTCCTGTCCTTACTGGCCCTTTCTCTTTCCTCCTTTATAAAAGCTGCCTGTTGAAGACTTTGACCATCTTTCTGCGAGATTGTCTCATCATCTCTGATAGGCATTTACCTATGTTACATTGATAGATTAAAAGTACATAATTGTGAAATAAAGATACCCATCCCCTCAAAGGTCTTTCTTGGACAGCTGAGAGGTGGCAGGATTTGAGCCAGCCCCCTGACCAACTCCACTGGAGTCTCATAGGGCATAAATCCTGTTTGCTTGTGTCCTAATAAACACACACAGAGTTGCACATTCTAAACATCTAAGTTACTAGAGCTCATTTAATCTCATTTTCAGATTTTTATAACTTTACAGAGTGCACTTACGGTAAGCGTGGTGTGAATTTGGCAAAAGATAATTATTAAATCCTGAAGTTGACTCAAATTTACTGAACTTGGCAAACGTCACCCTGTCAGAGGGTGGGGATGTACGAGCTGCAGACGTGCCCAGAGGTTGAGCTCCCTGCAGCCCACGTGATTAACCCTAATCTCAGGCAAAGTGATGCACCAGCTTCTGCTTCTCTGCATTATTTGTGATTTGTGTGGGTCTTGTCAATATCTGCGAAGAAGCTAAATTACACCATGAAAAGCTCATAAGTTCCTCCTGGGATGGGGGTGCACTTACTCCTCTCCCTTAAATTTCAGAATTCCTCAGGGCTTCACCACAGATCCACAAAGTTTCTGCAAGTGTTCCCAACACAACACCTGTGCTTCCACACCCACATACACAGAATAAAAGCGTGGCGTGCAGCTGGGGGATGAAGAGAGCTTTTCCATCACACTGTGGGAGATTTGGAACACACTGGTCATGCCGACCAGGTGTGAGATGCCACCTGCCAGGCTGGTGCTGAGGGCACAGCCTCAGAACCACATCTCGAAGGGGCACCACAGGTTGCTGGGGGGATGGCCCTCTGGTCCAGCTGGGGGACACCCCTCTGGTCCACAGCCTCTGATCTGAAACATGCAGCTTCCTGCTCAGTAACATTTTCTACCTAACAAATATCAGACTTTAACATGAAAGGACAAAATATTCTTTCTTCCCTAATTGACTTCTTTCACCAAAAAATCAGCGTGAGTAGTTAAAAAAAAAAGTAGAACATTCCTATATAGAAAATGTTCCTGATACACTGCTGAAAAAAGATGATATGAGGGAATAATACACAGATTCGACTCCCAAAATAAAGTATTCTGTGGAGATTGCACAAAATTGTTTGCACATAGTTTTCTAAGAAAGTCCTTCAGCCCCTACTTGATTTTTCAGATGGTGTCACTAAATCACAGAGATATCCACTTTTCTCTTTCCTCCATAAAATAAGGCCCTGCACGCTGCCATGTGCCCGGGATGAGACAGCACCTGAGTGTGGCTGTCAGAGCGAGGGACACACAGAGCCCAATGTCACACTGTCACTTTTTTTCTTTTTCATTTCTCCCATGAATTTCTAAAAGAAATACTAGATGCAAATATCAGCTTTCTAAAAATAGATTTTGAGTACTTTTTAGGCCCTGAATGACCGAACAGTTTTTAGAATAACCATATATTATTCCACGTTCTGCACACCCTGAGGTCTTTCAGTAAAGACCAGCGAACAGAAATGTGTGACTTTGACTGTGAATTGTAAATGTTCTCATTCTCACAGAAGCTGCAGGCAGTCGAGAGTCTGACCTGTTTCAATATTTTACCAGGGAACGATGTTTTGTGCTTTATTTTTGTTATATAAGCAGGTTTTGCCTCTTAATCATGTAACTGGGGAATCTGGATGGATATGTCATGAAGTGTCTGCACAGATGGTCTGTTAACTCTCCCGCAAAGTTAATCACACTGGGGCTGCAGATTAAATGGAAATGATCTGAATAATCTGCAGCATTTTTAATAAAATACTAATGGAAAAGGTGACATTTCATGGACCCTGACCCTGATAATTTTGTTACTTTCAGCACATTAAACCTTCTTCTGAGTTGTGAAATTACTCAAACCATTTGCATATTGACCCATGAAGAATGATCCACTTTTTCTTTGAAAAACATACATACAAAACCTGAAATTTTCACTTTTATGGCCAAAGAAAACTTTTGGTCACTTGCCTAGTGACTGTAGTCCTTGTGGTGATTCTTACAATTGAGATTCTAACCACCAACCTCTCGAGATCCAGCCCCGGGTGGCTTTGGGAGCTGTGCTTGCCCTTGTGCACACACGGGCCTCTGCCTTTCTCCCCTGAGAAACAAGGTTCTACGACCTTGGAGGCTCCGTCCAATGACCCACCCACCCCGCCACAATTGCTGACCATCCACCTAAATGGAATCGCTTTCTGGACTACGACACAAGTGAGATGCTCGGAAGACTCAGCAGACTGTTCCCCACAGAACGTTCCTGTCCAGAGTCAATGGGACCTACCCGGACACCTGGGCGTCTTGTGGGCCACAGCTGTGCCGCTGATAGGCCTTCCGTTGGGTGTGACACACCAGCAGTATCCTGTGTAGCTGTGACACTGGACCTGCAGAGAGGGGCAGACAGGTGAGGTCTTCTGGGGTTGGCACCTAGTGCCTGGCAGTGCGAGGCCACTTCGTCTCCCCATGCACCGTCTCCCCACGCACCGTCGTCTCCCCACGCACCGTCTCCCCACGGACCGTCGTCTCCCCACGCACCGTCTCCCCACACACCGTCGTCTCCCCACGCACCGTCGTCTCCCCACGCACCGTCTCCCCACGCACCGTCGTCTCCCCACGCACCGTCTCCCCACGCACCGTCTCACAGAGATCTCAGTGCACCCCGTGTTCCCTAAGCCTCTGCCTCCTTCTTGTGGCAGTGTGCTGCTTCAGACCAGGATTGGAGGGAGGAGCGACCACAGCACCCACACTGTGTGTGCCGGGCACCTGGATTGTGCCTACAAATGGAGACACCCAGGCAGGCCTGGAGAGGTCAGGAGACTTGCTCAGGGGCCCGTAGGACCCTGGCAGGGCTGGGGCAGGGGGCTGGTGTCTGGCCACAGGCAGGGTGCAACCCACCCCGGACCACCAGAGGCCAGAGCTGGGCACCTCCTTTAGTGTTAACCTCTGCATTTTTCTCTGCTTCTTTCTTTCCTTGTCTCTCAAAGGTCAACGATTATTGTAAAAACACAGAACTTACATTATTATCTGATGGGCCATTGACATGGTAAATAGCAGACTCTCTTTTGCTATTCTGCCATCATGTTAGTTAGCATTATATTTTAGAGACTTTTTCTTAACAAGGAATAATAGCAATGAAACACTTAAAATAAAGAACCAGGAAAATGATTTTTTTCTTCTGGATACATAGAGAGCTACTTGGACTTTACTAGCAAATGCAAACAAAATAACCTGATCATTTGTACCCTAAGTTTTAATCTGAAATTAAAAAAAAAAAAAAAAAGCCCTCTGGACGGCACCATCAACCACCAATTTGGGCATGAACCTGGCGTGGCTCAGGCCCGACTGTGAACCCATCAGGTCAGAATCGCTCCTGGCACAGATGTTACACGATTTCCAGTGTGTGCTCTCACGTAATTAAAATTATACCAAAATTAAATTCCAAGCAGTGAGCCGGGTTAGCAAGGTCTAATTAGCCTCTCTGTGGAAGCTGCCCCACGGTGGACTCACACAGTAACAAGGGTGTGGACGGCGACAGCACTGAGGGAACTCCAGAGTCAAGTACACGAATTCAGGTCTGTTTAGCTGCTTAGGCTCATTATAAATTAACCCTAAAATAATGCTGCTCCCTCCCCCCCCCCCCACTGCCCTGCAGCCCAGGTGCAGAGCCCCCGGGGTAACCTGGCTGTAGGTGCTGTCTCTCCTCACCCCAGCCTCTTGCCTCCCCCTGCCCCCAGTGCCCTGCAGCCCAGGTGCAGAGCCCCCAGGGTAACCTGGCTGTAGGTGCTGTCCCTCCTCCCCCCAGCCTCTTGCCCCCCGCCCCCAGTGCCCTGCAACCCAGGTGCAGAGCCCCCAGGGTAACCTGGCTGTAGGTGCCATCCTCGTTGCACTCCGGAATGAATACTTGCTGGAACTCCTTCCGAGCTTGCTCCTGGGTGTACTTCCTCTCGGCCACACACCTAGACATGTCTGTGGGAAAGAAGGAGGGGGCAGCTGTTATGCAACTGCTGGGGTGGGGTATGGAAGACACCAGATTGGAGTCCAGACCCCGGGGCGGCTCCTGGCAGATTGCTCATCAGAGCTCCAGGAGGAGGGCAGAGCTGTGTCTGTCCTGGGGGAAAGGTATCACAGTAGGGCCACTCCCCACACTGAGTGAGTACAGGCACCAAGGCTCCCCTGACCATGGGGACAGGTGGACCCTGCTTCCTGGAGATGAAAAAGTGTCGGCTATGTGGCCAGTGTCGGCAGGCCCTCCCTAGTCCACTGACACTCATCAGCACCCCAGGACCAAATCCAGACAGAGCAGGGCTGGGTCTAGAAGCCACTGTTAAAATCAGACCTAATGAAAGGAACCAGGAGGTCACCAGGAGACCCTAGTGAGGGCCTTCCACGCCCAGCCTTGCCCAGCCCAGGGCCACCGTCCTCGCCAAGGCCACCTCCATCCTCACCAAGGCCACCTCTGCTGGGTACTTGCTCATCACTTTCCTCTGTGTCTGAGTGTCCCAGGACCTCAGAGTGGGTAGCAGCTCCTACCTCAGCCAATTTCACATGGAATGTCAGGCAATCAGGGAGACAAAAGGGTCAGACATGCTCAAACACTCCTCTGCCCCCAAATACTGATGGATCATGTTATCATCACTGCAGCATTAAAAATCTTCATGAAGCACCACACTGTTGCTGCTAGTCAGGAGGTGTCCCTGGGTTGGGGTACAGGGTGAAGGTGGGAGGGTGTAAACTCTAATCAGGAGGTGTCCCCAGGTTGGGGTACAGGGTGAAGGTGGGAGGGTGTAAACTCTAATCAGGAGGTGTCCCCAGGTTGGGGTACAGGGTGAAGGAGGGAGGGTGTAAACTCTAATCAGGAGGTGTCCCCAGGTTGGGGTACAGGGTGAAGGCGGGAGGGTGTAAATGCCACTCGGAGGTGTCCCCAGGTTGGGGTACAGGGTGAAGGCGGGAGAGTCTAAACGCCACTTGGAGGTGTACCCCGGAGCAGGGTATGGTGGTGAAGGTGGGAAGGTGTAATCACAGACAAGCACATCTGTTCTCTGGGAAAAACTGCCCAGGAGACAGAAACACTCAAACCAATACCACGAGACCCGTGCGTGCCATGGAGGGAGCGTCTCTCCTCCTCTCAGCACCTGTGAGGCAGGACTGAGGAGGCACCTGAGGAACTCGAGGCCCAGTGGTCGCTGACGCTGGTTTCAGAGGCAGCCTGAGGCAGAGGCGTGAGTCCTGAGTCCACAGGGCCCGACTGTCTGACGTGGGAAGACAGAACGTGTTCTGAGGAACAGGCACCCCACTTGAGAAGAAGGTCACTCCGTGTGCTGGAGGCTGCAGGCCCCAGGACACCATGGACAGCACAGGCCTAACTTCTCAGGTGTTGAGTCATAAGTTCATTTGAATTTAAAACTGGAAAAGAATCTCTCTCCTAATGTTCTCCAGTGTTTCTAGATTTAAACAATAAGTACCAGGGGCTTGAGAGAGCGCTAAGGCCTTTCTGACTCCAAGAGGCACATCTTCCAGGATTTTCCGTCCTGTTTTCCGATGGTGACTTTTTGACTGCCTAGTGGTTAAAAACCACTGGCTGTGACAAAATGCCATTCTGGGCACCAGCTCAAGGACACTGGCTCTTTGCGGTGGCCCTGACGGGTACAGTGTGCCCAGCACATGCTCTGCCACCAAGAGTCCTTCAAAGTCGCCGCCCCACCTCTCTCGGGCTTTCGCAGAACCTCCGGGCAGCATGCGGAGTCAGGGGTCTGGCGCCTGAGGTCACACACTTCGTCCTGTCCAGTGCCCTTGGCCCCGGTGTGCATTTTGGCCCGGCCACATGTAGTTCTTGTGTTGTCTGTGTTTTAGCTGAGAAGAAAGGCTCACTTTGCTGGACGTCTGTCTTTTTTTTTTTTTTTTAGTATAACTTGTGGTTTTGATCATCCAAATGGAAAAGAGATATAGGCTCCAGATTGCAAGTCTCGGGGCAGAGTTCAAATGATGTCTAATATTTGAGCCATCATGGATCACACCGGAAAAGCATGAATTTTCCAAACAACCTGGGGCTTGGTCTGGCCCGGACTTCTTTTAAAGACTTCACATTTGCCACTGATCGGACAGTTCTCAAATGTGCAGCTCTTGAGTTTAGTAGAACATTAATCCCAAGCTCATGTCCAGCATATGGCAGACCAGCCAGTCACAGGAAACCACGGAGACAGACGGCCGGAGGGAATGGGCCCATGTGCGGAAGCCACAGGGAAGTGAGCAATCGCCTTGCTAAACTGAAACACTGGCCAGGGAGCCTCCTGCTACAGCTTGTTGACCCATTTCTTATTCCTTATTCAAGATACTCTGTGTTGGGCAGCACCTGTGGCTCAGTGGGTAGGGCGCCGGCCCCATATATCAAGGGTAGCAGGTTCAAACCCGGCCCCAGCCAAACCGCAACAAAAAAATAGCTGGGCATTGTGGCGAGCGCCTACAGTTCCAGTACTTGGGAGGCTGAGGCAAGAGAATCACCTAAGCCCAGGAGCTGGAGGTTGCTGTGAGCTGTGATGCTACAGCACTCTACTGAGGATGATAAAGTGAGACTCTGTCTCTAAGAAAATAAATTAATAAATAAAAAATGTTCTGTGTTACATCACGATCTTTCCTTCTGAAAAGTCCAAAGTGCAGCACCAGATCTATCCCACTGAGAGGCACAAAGCACTGGGCCTTTTCTCTCAAACACGGTAACATCCCGTCTATTCCCGCCATCACTGTAAACTACCGTGAGCTTACTGTGTGCGCACCGTAGTCGAGGTTAAATGTCCCTCTTCATAAAAATCACCATATTATACAGACCCTCAAAATCATATTATTTCCAGCTTTCTAATTTTTTGATCACTTTTGAAAGAATGGAATGGAAAGCTCCACCGTTCTCCCCTTGAAACTTAATTTACAGGTGATACATTTCTAACCTAACTACATTTTTACTCTATGTGATTTTTGTAGTTAAGTTAAAAATTAAGCAGATCCCTAATTGTTCAGTACCTTGTTGAAACTCTTGTCTGGACACTTTCTTGCCAATTGTTTGGATATTAAATCCTCCAAACATAAGCAATATAATTTATTATGGCACTACTGTATATAACATTTCTGTTTTAACCCTTTTTAAGCATCCAGCTCAGTATGTTCAGAATACAGTACAACCTTCACCTCTACCTAGTCCAGAACAATTTCCTCACCGCAAAAGGAGAGCCTTTGCACATTAAGCAGTCACTTCCCCTTTCCCTCTCGCGCCAAGCCCCAGAACTTTTAATCTGCGTCTGTCTCTATACATTTGCCCATTCTGAGCATGTCATATAAATGGAACCCTGTGATCTGTGCCCATCTAAGGCCGACTTCCTCCGCTAGCCATGCTGTTCCAAGGTTCCCCGGAGGCACAGCCTCCCATGGTTGAACGGTGTCCCACTGCCCACCATTCTCCCACCGACGGACACTGGGGTTTCCTTTCTTGTTACCTTATTTCCTTTCTTATTTGGCCACTACAAATAATGCTGTTATGCATATTTCACATGCAAATTTTCTTTTTTGTAGAGACAGAGTCTCACTTTATCACCCTTGGTAGAGTGCTGTGGCATCACACAGCTCACAGCAACCTCCAGCTCCTGGGCTTAGGTGATTCTCTTGTCTCAGCCTACAGGCAAATTTTTGTTTGAACACCTGTTTTCATGTCTTTTGGGTGTATGCCCAGGATAGAATTCATGGGCCACACGGCAATTCTGCATTTACCTTAGAAGGCACCAGATGTTTTTCACAAGGACTGAACTATTTGATGTTCTAGTGAGGAAAAGTATTCCAATTCTCTCGCCAATATTTAATTTGTCTTTTCTCTTAATTGTCATGGCATCTTAGTGGGCATGAAGTGGTATTATAGTATTTTAGATCATAGTACTTTTTTATTTGGTCAATATTAACCTCATAGGAAAACTTCTCTGAACTGAAAACTATAATATTACTATTTTAATTAAATATTATTTTAATTTAATCCTCTAATCAAGAATTAATCACTTTTCACTAAACCAGAGAAAAACTATTTGATGCAAATTTGGTTGTATGTTTTTGCTCTTCCCTGAAAAAGCTGGGGCCTTAACCCTACAGACTTCACCCTGGTGCTCTGCAAAGCCTCAGTAACAAAGGCTTTTAATAAAAACATTTTATGAATTTTTGGTTAATGAGTTTTATAAGCAATTTATTCCTACCAGGTTGTTGGGGTTTTCCCCCCTCTCAACTGCAAAGTAAAATAGTTTCAGTGGGCTCACAAGTTTGTTTGTGTATCAGGATAAGTTAGTTGAAGAAATTATCAAAATGCAGTGGTTATGACAAAGCAGAATAAATTATGCTTTAAATGATTATTTCTGATAATGGTCTTTTGAACAGGAAGGAAATAACTTCCTACTTTTGCTCTCTCAAAATAGGATTAAGCAGTGATCAGAAGAGAACTTTACTGAATGTTTTGCACAGAAGAATTTTGAAAAGCAACAGTGAAAAGGAACAGTTAAAAGAAAACAGCTTTTCAGGAGCTTCTTCAAAGCCAGGTCAGGCAGCGGAGATATCAATAGGTGATCCTGACCCCAGCAGACCTAAGCCTGGGGAGTTCCACCATCAGAGAGTCCTGTCTCCACCAGAACAGGGTGATACAAACACACCAAGCCAGAGAAAAGCGAGTCCAGTCTTCTCCGAGCTTTCCCAGCTGATCTAAGATGCCTCCGTTTATACCAGAGATGGCGTGTGGAGCCTTCCTTCACCAAGCTTCCTACTGCAATAGGCAGAGACCCTCGGGACATGTGTGCTCTTACTGTGTCCCACTCACATACAAAGGTTGCTCAAGTGGTCAGCAGGTGTGCTGCTCCTAGACCTGGAGTGGCCACTGGTGATGGTCATGGGTGTGCACACTCTGAGGTCAAGGTTGGTTTCCACTGCTGCCTCCTAGTGACTGGTGCAGGGCTGGAGTGGGAGCCACTGATTTGGGAATACAACTAGACCAAGAGCACAGGTGGCTGCCAGACCACGGATGTGCACTGGACCGAGAGCACAGGTGGATCCCAGACCACAGATGTGCACTGGACCGAGAGCACAGGTGGATCCCAGACCAC
>NW_003852451.1:1342875-1352043 GCF_000181295.1 Otolemur garnettii
GTTGTTTGGCGGGCCCGGGCTGGGGATTCGAACCCGCCACCTTAGGTGTACGTGGCTGGCGCCTTAGCCACTTGAGCCACAGGCACCGAGCCGAAGTTATCAAATTCTAAAGGAAAAATTAAGGCAAACTTTAAACCATTGCTAGAACATATTACAGTATTCACATAGAAACCACTGAGCATAGGCGTCTCTGCAATAACTGATAACTGTGATCACCAAATAGATGGCTATACAAGTGCCACAAAATTCTTCATTGGGAAGTTTGTCACTTCCCAGATGGGGGAAGCCCGTGAGGCTGGGCTGTCATCTCTCTGCTCTGTGACCACAGGTGCCACCAATGCAGACAGAGGGGGTCATAGTGTTCAGTGACATTCCCGGAACATCCTGTTGTTTCTGATCAAGGCTTGAGCCTGACAGGAGGGCACCACCACTTGTTGTGTCTACTTCAGTCTGTAAAGAAGGGCATTTCTAAACAGCAGACCTATTAGAACACCATGAAAGAGTTTAGGTAAACACCATCTGGGTAGAGTTTCTACAAGAGACAAGCACACATAGGACTGGGGTTGCACACAATGTCTGGGGGGTGAGGGGAATCTGACCTGGACACCATGTGGCCAGAACCAGCACCCAGCATGGGAGCCTGGACAGAGTCAGTCACACACACACACACACACACTCACACTCACATAGGCACATCCTCACACACACACACATGCACACTTATAATCATACACATTCACATATGCACAATCACAATCACACACTCATGTTCATACACATGCACTCACATATGTACACTCACAATCATATACACACTCATGTTCACACATATACTAACATGCACACTCACAATCACACACACTCATGTTCACACACATGCACTCACATATGCACATGAGCACTCACATATGAACATGCACACACATACACTCACTCACATATGAACATGAATTCATGTTTACACACATGCACTCATGTTCTCACACACACTCAAGTTCACACACATGCACTCACATATGGACACTCACAATCACACACTTATGTTCACACACACACATATACACATGAGCACTCACATATGAACACGCACTTATATGCACTCATGCACATGCAATCACATATGAACATGAACCCATGTTCAAACACACACACTCATGTTCTCACACATACCCAAGTCCACACACACACTCACATATGTACACTCACACACTCATGTTCACACATGCACTCACATATGCACATGAGCACTCACATATGAACATGCACATACATGCACTCACATATGAACATGAATTCATGTTTACACACACACTCATGTTCTCACACTGAAGTTTACACACATGCACTCACATATGGACACTCACAATCACACACTTATGTTCACACACACGCACTTACATATGCACATGAGCACTCACATATGAACACACACTCACATGCACTCACATATGAACATGAACTCATGTTCAAACACACACTCACATATGCACTCATATATGCACACTCACAGCCACACACTCTCATGTTCACACACATATGCACACTCACACTCATGTTCACACACTCATGTATGCATACTCACAATCACACACTCATGTTGGCACACAATCATACACATTCATGTTCATACACACACACGCTCACAATCAAACACGCACTCACATATGCACACTCACAGTCACACACTCATGTCCACACAAATGCACTCACATATGCACATTCACAATCACACACACTCAAGTTCACATATGCGTGCTCGTGTATACGCACTCATGTTCACACACTCACAATCACATGCACTCATGTTCACACACAACCACACACTCACACATGCACACTCACACACACTCATGTTCACACACATGCACTCACATATGCACATTCACAATCACACACATTTTCACACACTCACATGTGCACAATCACACGCTCATGTCACACACAATCACACACACTCATGTTCACACACAATCACACACTCATGTTCACACACATGCATGCACAATCACATTCATGTTCACACACACTCAAGTTCACACACATGCACTCGTGTATGCACACTCACAATCACATACACTCATGTTCACATACACATATGCACACTCACAATCACACGTACTCTCATGTTCACACACTCACATATGCACACACACTCATGTTCACACACATCCACACATGCACACTCACATCTCACTACCCCCACATGCACACTCACATCTCACTACCCCCCATGCACACTCACTTCTCACTACCCCCACACTCCCTCACTCTCACATGCCCCACACCTTGCTCCCAAGAACATTCCCATCTCACTGAAGATGGTGAGGTGGGTCAACCCCAGACTGAGAGTGACCAACAATGTCCACATCAGGCACCTGTTTGTGGGTTAAGGGCCTCAGGTCAAGCTGAGTGGCGACAGCACGAATCCTCCAGATTCCTTGTGTTCCTCTGGTCAAGTCCTTACTTCAGAGCCAACAGCACCAGGCTCCTGTGACCTGGAAGGTGACACTGGAGCGGGGTTCCCAGTCTGGTCCTCCTCACACTGTGGCTCTGAAATTCTGGAGCCTGAGTGGACATCTCCCCATAACCACGCAGGGCGTGGATGGGTGGAATGTGTATTTGACTGGCCCAGCCCTGTCCAGCCCTGCCAGGCTGAGCTCACCCTGTGGGAGATGGAGGGCCTTACTGCTGCTCTTCCTGGGGACAATGCATCTGCCACAGCCACTCCAAACCGGTGATGCCTGGGCACACTGGAGGTGGCTTACCAGGAACACCCCAGATGAGTGACCTCCAGATGCCCGCAGCACCACCAGCCAGAAGCACAGAGCAGTCCGACTCCAAACTGGTGATGTCTGGGCACACTGGAGGTGGCTTACCAGGAACACCCCAGATGAGTGACCTCCAGATGCCTGCAGCACCACCAGCCAGAAGCACAGAGCAGTCCCACTGCAGGGCAAGACATGCAGGAATGTCCCAGGAGGCTGCCACACACAGGTAGGGTCTCAGCACACAGTCAACAGTAAGGGACAACCTCAGGGGAACAGGCTTATCTGAGAAAGTCCTGGTCACAGCAACCCCATCCTGGGCAAAGGCCCCAGAGAGCACCACCAGGGTGAGCTATGCCCACTTCACCCTGGAGTCTCCTCTGGAAAGAACAAAGGTCTGAGACCTTATCATAGCAGTGGTGCCAGTCACAACTCATTTATTCATGGGTGGAATGTGGGTCTGACTCAGTGACCACAGGTGGAGTGTGGGTCTGACCCATAGTGACCGAGGTCCCTACACGTGGGTCTGCTGTGTGCCCCACACATAGACACTGTGGCCACACCATGGCTGCCCGGTGATGGGCCCATGCTCCCCCCATGTAGCTGGCTCCTTCTAGAGCTCTTGGTCCTGCAAATCTCCAAGAAGTTGTTTTTGTCAGACATGTTATAATTTTGTTTCCAGAAATCTCAAAATAGTTCCAAGGTCTCCTGGCATTTGATTATTCTATTGTTTTATTTTTCTTCTTTTTTCTGGCTTTTTTATTTACTGCTAGAGATTTTGTTAAAAAGAAACACAGTTCTGATCATCTTAGATCAAAAGAAAAATATTAATGTGTTTGCTGAGTTCTGAAAACACAATTTCCACAAATTTCTATGAAAATATGAGAAAAATCCACTAGCATAAACCACAGCAGTTCTATTCAGGGTCAATGGTTAGATCATAATAGGAAATGCGTGAAATATTTAAATCCAATTTAATTAAATGTGGACGAAAATATTTTAATTTTTGTTTCCAAACTTGTACATCTAAGAGACAGGCATACAGAACATCACCCTCCAAAAACATGAGATACCCCAGAATGCTGAAGGCAGAGAAGCTACACACCAACAAGGCCAGGCTGAGTTGTGCTGGTGTCCACAGGAAGCATCACTCTGAGAATCCGCATGGCTGCCTGTGCTACCCGTGACCCTCATGTTGGTGGGGGGTGGGAGGTTCTCACCCGGCCTTGCCCTCAGCCTTGCGATATTTATGTGCTATCCTTGCAGGAGAGGGAGGGACCCAGGGCACAGGTTGGTCATCGGCCATCAGTAGACTCGGCTGTTCTGTTGGCCAGGACCCTCAGGTGGCTCACGCAGGATGGCAGGGCCCACAGAGATGCCTGCCCTCGAGCAAGGCCCGCACCATCTTGGATGCTAGCCCCCAGAGCCCTCTGTAAAGGGGTACTGGAAGCGAAGCCCCCAAGCCCGCCCTACAGCGGAAGCTGGGCCATGGAGATGCCCCTGCTGGGCACTGTGAAGGCCACAGGCTGGGCGGGCATCTATCCTTGGAGCGGCATCTGTCCTCAGGCTGACATCTGTCCTCGGGGTGGCATCAGTCTTTGGGGTGGCATCTGTCCTCGGGGTGGCATCTGTCCTCAGGCTGACATCTGTCCTCGGGGTGGCTTCTGTCCTCAGGCTGACATCTGTCCTCGGGGTGGCATCAGTCTTTGGGGTGGCATCTGTTCTTGGGGTGGCATCTGCCCACAGGCTGACATCAGTCTTTGGGGTGGCATCTATCTGTGGAGTGACATTAGCGTTTGTGCCTTGGCAGCTGCAGCTCTAAGCAAACGTGACTCTGGAGTCCACAGGCATCCATGGACTCTTTCTGTCATGACCCTTTGATTCCAGCCAATCTCAGTTCTGTGAGGTAAAAGTTAATTTTCCCTCCTTCTCCTCTGTCACACTTTAGTGCCACAGCATCACGACATAAAACTTCTTCAGTGTGGGAAATAAGAATCCCAACTAAGGGAGTTGTCCATAAAAGCCAGGCTGCGAACGTGAGATGCATACGTGGGCTGCGTACGTGGGCTGCGTACGTGGGATGCGTACGTGGACTGCGAACGTGGGATGCGTATGTGGGCTGCGTATGTGGGCTGTGTACGTGGGATGTGTACATGGGCTGTGTACGTGCGTACGTGGGATGCGCACTGACGGAAACAAATACAAACAGAGGAACACGGATATTCCCCAAACGACGTCTGTGTTCAATTCCAGTTCGCCCTCCCTGCTGAGAAGGAATCCGATCCAGTCCCTGCACATGGGCAAGGCAGGAGCCAAGGTCAGAGGCTCAGGGAAGGCCGAGCCAGAGAACGGGCGAAGGGGCAGAGGCGGCAGGTGTCCAGTCTCCACCCACGGAGATGGGCCAGGGCTCTGGCCCTCCTTTAATAAAACCCTCGACTTGGGCCCCAGAGGCGATGGCATGCAAGGACCCCATGCAGCCGCTCGGCAGATACTTGATGGTACGTCTCAGGGAAGACTCAGGGAAAAGGAACATGGACCTCAGCGTCTAATAAAGTGACGTCACTGCCCCACTTCCACAGCACTCAGTTTTATAAGCTCAGACTTCACAGGCAATTGCTTCTAGAAGTTTCTCTGAAGAGTATATCATCGGAATTTAATTTTTTCTATTAATTTTTTAAATTATTTCTCCTTTTTCAAAGCAGAGAACAGAGATTTATAACCACAGTTAAAGAATAAGAACACACCTGGATTTTTCTCCTGTGTATGCATCTGGAGCACACCGGTCATGTACCTGGTCACATGCACAGTTCCGCCTGGCAGGACCGTGCTGCTTCCGTGGCTGCGCCGGTGGTGAATCACGTTAGCCCGGATGACTGCGCTTCCCAGCAGGTGCGTTAGAGCAGATGCTCTGCCTCTCCCTGGGCAGAGCAGTCTGCACAGGCTGTCCCGAGTTACAGACATCTGATCTGCGTGCCTCTTGTGCTTACGAACGGAGGCTATGACAAGTAACAAATACAAGTGCCAGTTCCAACCTGCACACAAATTCAACTTAAGAAGAAACCTGGAGAACCTGTCTCATTCATAACCAGGAACTGCCTGCAGTTGGACAAAGCAAGCCCTGGAAGGAAGCGCTCTGTTCCTGGTCCATGGGTGTCCTGGGTCTGAAAGCGCAGTGCAAAGTAAACAAATTCCCAGCATTGAGGCTGGTTGGGGATGGGCTTGGGGTCCTCTGTGTGTGGCCCCCACAATGCAGGCTGCACCAGGTCTGGGACAGGCACCCTTCCATGCCCAGGAGGGCCCTTTGCCCACACGTGTGCCCTGTGCCATGCCCGGTGCCCTGCACTGCATGTGTGTGGGGTGGGGCATTCTGCCACCATGTCACCCAGCTGTCCCCCTCAAAGGAAGGTCTGAGGACAGCTGGGCATGTGGGCGTCCAGCAGCACACTGGCACTATCAGGCCAAACCACAGAGAGGATGTCTACAGAGAAAAAAGCAAACCTATTATCTACAAAAGTCATGACGAGTGTCTCAGGTCTCCACCACCACAGAGGAAGCTGGCACAGTCAATGCTGCTGCTGAGTTCAGAGTCTCAGTGTGTGTTCACTTGTTGAGCGTTCAGACGTGCATGTAGTTCAGTGAAGTATTTTCAAATGCAGCTATTTCAATTACAGTCATCTTTCATGGGAATTTTCTATAGAAAAGTATTTTATATTTGTTTTTAACATTTTAAACTATTTTTCCCTACTAACGTAAAATTTAACTTGTGAATGACACTGTTTTTGTTTGGTTTGGTTTTTTTTTTTACAAAAATATAGTTATAGTTTGTTCTTTAACACATTTCCAGGGCACCAGTACTTTCTGCCTGGGCTAACCTCGGAAGCAACCCCTTCTGCTCTAATCAGCGGCTCGGCACCAAGGTACACTGGGCAGCAGCCAGTGTGGCCCACCATTTGCCAGCTACTTTCCTCTTGTTTTGTAATTTAACTGGATTTGATTGCTTAAATAACTTGGACTGTGTACATCTTGGACTTACAACATGAGGTTATTGGACACGCAGAGGTCATACCATGGTTGCTCTGGTGAAGCAGAGTGACACATCTATCATTCAGTTATTATACCAGAACGCGAACATCTAAAACCTACATGGGTAGGTGCTGGCCATGGGTGTGGTGGTCAGCCAGAGAAATTGACTCTCCAAGGTCAAGGGGGGAGCGCAGGTCCACATGGTGTGTCCAGAGCCCAGTTCTCTGAGACCCCAATTCTAAGGTTGGGGGCCCACCAGTGGGGCACTCAAAGCACCCCAAGGAGTAGCCTGACCCCTGGCCACACGGTGAGTAGCTCAGCCCCATCCCTCTGTCCATCTGTCCCTTATCTCTTTGTCTTTCTGCCTTTCTGCCCCTCTGTGCCTCTGACAGAGGACTCATCTCTCCCTCCTTCTGTCCCTCTGTCCCCCATTGCTCTGTTCATCTGTCATTCTGTCCCTCAGTTCATTTGTCCCTCTGACCTTCTGTCCCTTTGCCTTTTTGTCCCTCTGTAGCATTATTTTTACTTCTATACCTTTATACTTCACTTTTTGTATTCAGAAATGATGTAATCATTACAATATGTTTATTTAAAGTATTAGCCAAACTTTTTTTGCTACATCATTGTCTTGCAAACCCAATAGCATATTGAACTAAATGAGTAAATTAAAGTTACATTTTCTACTTGAAAGTAGCTGATTTCTTTCTTATGTCCTTCTTGAAACACTCCAGGATTTAAGAACAAGACTGATCATGAGCACATCTGTCTACCTGCAGCCTGGGCACACCTGGCCAGGCACAGTGCAGGTGCCAAGTGGCAGGTGAGGCTGGGGCACACATCTGATGCAGAGCAACAATTTGCATCCACTCTATTCTGCCTACAGCACTCTGTGGTTTTCCATGCCCCCCAGTTGAGTGCAAACTCCATGGCCATCGCTGCAGCCCTTTGCCATCTGCTCCACCAGCCTCTACCAGCCCCTCTGAGTCCCACACGCCACTCTGAATGGGATTCTGCCAGGGTTCTTTATGCTTTTCTTAGAGCAAGGGAAAGATGACACCATGGTGTGAAGAATATTTTAGAAACAGCATCTGACCACGCAATCAGAAGGGGCCTCTACAGTCTGCAATACCATTCTCCCTACACCTGCACATCCGACTTCACCTTCCCAGGGACTCTTCCTGTGGATCCACCTGACTACCTACTGTAGCTCCTGCCCCAGCCCTTCTGTAGCCTAATGGCTGAGCATCCTAAAATACTTTGAATAAACTGTGGTGGCAGAAAATGTCCTGGGTATTGTGGAGCTATCAGCATCAGCAAAGCCACAGGTCCTTGCTAAGAGGAAGTATGACCATCAAGTCGGGTGCCCATGGATGCTGCAGGCCAACAGGTGCACAGGGGGACAGCTGGTCCAGAGGGTTCTAAATCTGAGCAGATAGAGATTTCTTCATAATATCAGCAAGAGGGGCTCTCAAGTTTAAAGGCCATGGAAAAATATCATCTTTATCATCTGAAAATGGAGCTCACGTCTGTGTTCTTAGTGTCACAGGGAATCATGACAGGAAAGGAAGTATGTTCAGAACGTGGCTGAGGGCTGAGGTCACACACGCCCAGTGGCCGCTGCTTGGTTTTAAGAGGATTTTGAAACTAAAGCCACACAGCACCCTCTCAGAGGGGCTTTCAGTCTGTGTGATCTCTATCCTAAATAACAAGAGAAATAAGGTAAATCTTTCTGAAAAGTGATTCTATTTGTGTTTGGAAAATCAGTGTGTTTTAGTGAGTTGAAACCTTCATTAATGTGGGAAGCATTTCAATGTTTTACTCTAAGTGAACTATTTAAATCTGTTTCTTAAAATATGAACATCAAAAACTGCAAGTGTAAAATCATAACCAAAAGAAAAAAATAATTACTGAACACAACTTGACCCTACACAGCCCATAACAATCACTGAACAGGAGGCAGGCATCACCTACCTCCCACATATCCGATAATAATCACTGAACACCACCCCCTCCTACCCCACACATCTCATAATAATCACTGAACAGGACACGGGGCACCTCCTATGGCACACATCCCATCATAATCACTGAACACCACATGGGAACCCCCTACCCCACACATCCCATAATAATCACTGAACACAACATGGGCCCCTCCCACCCCACACATCCCATAATAATCACTGAACACACATGGGCACCTCCTATGGCACACATCCCATCATAATCACTGAACACCACATGGGAACCCCCTACCCCACACATCCCATAATAATAATCACTGAACACAACATGGGCCCCTCCCACCCCACACATCCCATAATAATAATCACTGAACATGACATGGGCCCCTCCCACCCCACACATCCCATAATAATAA
>NW_003852451.1:1353105-1390571 GCF_000181295.1 Otolemur garnettii
ACATGGGCCCCTCCTACCCCACACATCCCATAATAATAGTCACTGAACATGACATGGGCCCCTCCTACTGCACACATCCCATAATAATCACTGAACACACATGGGCCCCTCCTACTGCACACATCCCATAATAATCACTGAACACACATGGGCACCTCCTACTGCACACATCCCATAATAATAATCACTAAACACAACATGGGCCCCTCCTACCCCACACATCCCATTTGCCCAAAGGAGAAACAAGAGTAAACTTTAGTGAGAATAATTTTTGAGGACTTTGGAACAGAAACGGCAAAATACTTGTATAGCTTTATTTTGTGTTCTTCCAAAAGAACATTCAACAAGTAAAACAAAAGACTGCTCTCAAAATCTGTAGAAATTATTCTTCTTTCTTATTCTGAAAGAAACATGCAAAAATAATTCAAGCTTTCAAATACAAAAATGAACCACTCATATAGGCATTTTCATGACTCATCTGCCAATCTTTGGAAAAATAGCCCCAAAAGCTCACCTTTGCAGTTCCCTCGGTACGCAATCTCTAGCTGGGGGTCTTTGCACTTGGCGCGTTGAAATTCACAGCGGGATAAGAAGGTTCTTCCGTCGGATGCACAGAGAGGTTTCTGAGGAGAGCCCGCACAGTCCAAGCTACAATCTTTGTCTTTATCTTGATCAACTCTCAAAAACTTGGGGGAGAAAAAAAAAAAGAACCCATACAAATTTAAAGAAATGCTCTGGAAAGTACCAAAGAAACAAGCTATCTAAGGCCATTTCATGGTCAGGGAATGAAACCGCAAGGAATGACACTATTTAGTTTTTACCACTGCCAGAAACATCATGTGAACCTCTTCGAAATTTCTAGGCCATCATCTGTTTCCAACGCCTCCATCACTCGCGATTCTCTAAGTCAATATTTGCATTCTGATCCAAAATGACACATAAAACCATTCACTTCTGGGAGAGGATGCACATACATTCTGTTTTGCCTTTAATATTCTGAGTGGCAATATTTTTTTTTTAATTTGTAAATTCATTTGCTAAATCCGCTAATTTACTTCAACGCTCATGTTGTGTCCTTGTTTTGGAAGTTACAGGGGTGAGGAATGTCCAGTTTGGAATTGGGAGGGAAGCCTTCCTAACTTAAAGGGCAGCACAATTTCATCTACATTCTCAGAGTCCACTCATATGGACTGTTAGGAATAATGTTCGTTGAATAAATGTTTGTAGAGTAATCCAGTGATCCCCTGCCCCAAAGGGAGTGTGCTGATTTCTGAGGAAATGCCTGACACTCCCTTGCTGAAGGCAGCATATAGAATGGCTCCCACCAGGACCCTTGGGAGGGGCTGCAGGCAGAAAGACACTCCCGGGAGCCACTCTTCACACCACTGACTGCTCTTTTAAAAAGGGCTGCCTTGGAGATTACTTTTGTCATTTTTTAAAAAGTTTAGATTAGGCAGTGCCTGTAGCTGAGTGGGTAGGGCTCTGGCCATATGCACCGAGGCTGACAGGTTCAAACCCAGCCTGGGCCAGCTAAACAACAACAACTGCAACAAAAAAAATAGCCAGGCGTTGTAGCGGGCACCTGTAGTACCAGCTACTTGGGAGGCTGAGACAAGAGAATTGCTTAAGCCCAAGAATTGGAGGTTGCTGTGAGCTGTGATGCTACAGCACTCTACCCAGGGCAACATAGTGAGACTTTGTCTCAAAAAAAAAAAAAATTTTAGATTAATATGGCAGTATATACAATTAGTTTACACAGCCTGCTTTTGTAAGGTTCTGAGTCACATCTGTGTCCTTCACCCAGGAGGTGTGCAGTACACCCATGCAAGGGCCCCAGCCAAGGGCCCCAGCGAGGGCCCATCCATACTCAAGCTCCAGGGCAGGGGTCCTCAAACTTTTTAAATAGGGGGCCAGTTCACTGTCCCTCAGACCATTGGAGGGTCGGACTGCAAGTCCCAGGATGAGTTGGCTACTAAGCAGGACAGGCAGCAGCGGCAAAAACACCCAGCGGGCCGGATGAATGTCCTAGGCTGGCCGCATGTGGCCTGTGGGCTGCAGTTTGAGGACGCCTGCTCTAGGGGCTCAGGTGAACTTGACAGGCGGTGGAAGAACACAGCACATAAAGTGCTCTCAATAAAAATATATTTATTAACTTTAAATAATTTTGCCTAATATTACACATAATTTTTTAAAGATAGTACATTGAAAAAAGATAAAAATTAAAAACTAAAGATTAGCCAAAATTTCAAGCTGGAGTCAAAGTGAAAGAGTGAACAAGAGACCCTGTGGGGATGAGGTCAGAGGTCCTCATCCCTCAGGGGCTCCAGCCCCATGGGGCCCAGGCTGGGTCCTCAGAGCCTCAGCCTGAAGGGCAGGCAGGTGCGGCTCACAGCAAGGAGCGTGTCCCAGCTAGAGCCCAGCAAGCTGCCTGGCAGTGGCCACTTTCCAGCTTTTTGAGTGAAAGCTTGAACCAAGCAGCAGGTGGAGTTGGGGCCTTCACATCCAGTACCAAAGAGAGAGCTGTTTTGAAAACGTGTTTCCTTTCAAACAGCACGCTCTAATTTTTCGTAAAAGATCACCTGCTAAAACAAGTCGTGTTTAGTTTAGCTAAGAGTCAAGTGAAAACAGACTGTAGCCTTTTCAGAGTTGTGCAAAAATGTGTGTGCATAAGCACCTTCGTTTCATGGTCTTCTACCACCAGGGAGCTTCACAGCACATTTTCACTTCACCCAAAATGCATCTAAATTTCTTAGGAGGGGTGGAGCAGCCCAGGAGGCAGATGGCACCTGGGGAAATGATTCTGTGGGCCCTTCATCTTACCAAGTCACCCACCCACTGAAATGCAGCTTCAGCCTTGCAAAAGTTTCACATTCATGTCAGCCCTCTGTGTGAGTCTTTGGGAGTCCTGAGAACCTGTCTCACATCCCACAGCTGGTCAGCGTGGAGGGAGGGAACAGAGAGCAGGGAGGAAGGGCACGCGCAGTCAGGATCAGTCACAGGCCCCCTGTGTGGAGCAGGAGCCCACCCCCATAAATAGCTGCCTTCTATTTTAGATGAAAAGACAGAATAGCCTAAATCCTGGTAATTTTTATGTTTAAGAGATGATCTATTTGCATTTCCTAAAACTCTAAGTGAGGAAATGCTGGGGGCTTAGGTAAGACATTTAATTACCATGTGCTCTAAATGGGAAGAGGCAGCCTCTAAACTTTTTTTTTTTTTTTTTTTTTTTTTGCAGTTTTTGGCCAGGGCTGGGTTTGAACCTACCACCTTCGGCATATGGGGCTGGCACCCTACTCCTTTGAGCCACAGGCGCCACCCAGCCTCTAAACTTATTTAAAAAAAAAAAAAAGAGCCTAGTATTCAGGCATTTGGAATTTGACCATAATGCTTGATAATTTAATAGTGTAGAACTATAACAATGGAAGTATTCTTCCTCAGAAATAGAAGAACACATTTCATGCACACATTTCTCCTGCCTCATGTACAACAGCAATTAAATTTCAAGGAAGACAGTGTATGGAAGGAAATAAGCTTTTAACTAAGTCATATTTATCAATAAACAGAGTCCATTAAAGAGAAATAAATATTCCTTTTCTAAAGAATTTACTATTTGTTGAAAGAACTTGGTTGAGGGTCTTCAAATCAATTCAAGATCTAAGGCACTTTGCCAAATTTAGAATGTAATCAATTAGACTTTGAGCAACTTTATAAAAAAAAAATCCTCAGCATTTCAGGTGTTTCCCGCTCCACAAAGCCAGGCTATTTGCACAGGTGCAGGACAAGCAGGTGGGAGAAAGCTCTGGGTGCACAGGAGGTGTCTTTGTGGACACCAGTAGCTCTTAGAAGGCCAAACAATGGATCAAAGATATCGTCTGTGTTTTCCTTAAGAAATTCCTGGCTTTAAGCCAGATTAAAAAGTTTAAAACAACATACAACTGTTCAAGCTATTTAAAAAGTGAGTTAAAACATTCTTCAAATCTTAACATATATAAATTTTCCCACCATAGTATTGATACTCTTTTTTACTGATTATGATATAGAATATTATATGGTATGAGGCAACATTAAGAAAATTTTATCTCTGAAATGCACAATTCTATAGCTATAAGATTCCAAAAAGCAGGCTTATTCTAAATAGCACAGGGACGTGAAGACCGCTCACTCTAGGCTGGAGGCGCACACAGGAACGTGGGGGGCAGGCAGTGCTGGCCTAGTGGGGAAGGGCTCTAGAGGGCTCTGTGACTGACAGCGGGAGCGAGTAGGGACGCGTACAAAGGTAGCTGCAGGTTCAAGACTGTTTTAAAGAGTAGTTTTCTCCATTTTAAAGCTTGGACTTTCTCAGGTTTTAGGGAAGAAGAATCTAAATTGATGATGCCAACATGAAAATTGTTTTATAGAGCCAGTTAAGACACATTCTCCCAGGGAACCTGCCACGTCCCTCATTCACTCACACATTCATTCACTCATTCAGTGGAGGTAATTTATGCCACTTGGAATCTTAAAAACACTTTATCTCAGAGTTTCTATCATCTCTGCCTCCGAACTTTAATTAAGAATAAGTCGTCATCTTTATAAATTAGCTCAAAAGTCAGATCTAGTTTGAATTGAACTTAATATTTAAGTGAATACTTTCTGTAAAGAGCATTTTGCCTGATGACAGAAGATGTCAGAGAAGGTCCTGATCCAGCAAAGCTTAAAACTTAGAGGGCAGAAATGAGGTCCACTCATGATGGCCACACCATAGGAGGCAGAAACGAGGTCCACTCACAGTGGCCACACTGTAGGAGGCAGATACAAGGTCCACTCACAATGGCCACACCATAAGAGGCAGAAATGTGGACCACTCACGATAGCCACACCATAGGAGGCAGAAATGATGTCTGTTCACAATGACCACATCATATACACCATACAAGGAAGAAACTATGTGCCTCTTGGGGTGGGGATAAAATCTGATTTGGAAGACACATGTTTTCTAAAAGATCATCTGAGAAAGCCAGAGAAAACTGGAGATGTAAGCTGGGATTGCTGGAGACATGAATCCACACAGATGGTGAGGGGAGGACAAACTCCTTATGATGAACTAAATAAAATCAAACATTCACCTGGGGCCAGCTCACACTGAACTCTGGCCACTGTTTGGTTCTGTGCAGGACACTTAGCACAGTTGAGATCAGCTCTAAAGCAATACACTGAGATTTAATATTTGTTCTACATTTTCTAATTCTGCAATCACTCTGATTTGCCCATCTGCACAAGGGGAGTAAAAACTCTGCCTACCTTGGAGGTAGCTGTGAGCATAAAATAATGAGGCTTTACAATGTGAACAAGTATTACGAAGAACACCATGACCTGGGGAGGGATGTGCTGCTGGCACTGGGAGGCTCCTGATGGAGTGAATAGAAGCCACACCCTGGAGGAAGCATTCTCTGTGAGAGGTACAGTGGGCTCTCTGCAGATCCCCCTTCCTTCTTCCTAGATGTGGCAAGTGAAGACACTGGCCCCTTGGCTGCTTCAAGGGAAGTTCATCTTAATAAATGCAGGAGGTTGACAACTAAGATCCTGAACTCATCTGTCAGTGCTGACAGTCACTGTGGTCCCTGCGGAAATGATCTCACTGTGAGCTGCACCAATGCCAAGTGCCTAGAGTATTTAGGCCCCTTTTTGACTTTTTATTGTACTTATTGAGTACCTTTCGGAGCTTAAAAGCCAACTATTGAATGAGATACTTTTCTTAGAAACCACCATGACTAGATTAAAGCTGTAAACCCAGCAAACAGGCAGAAGTGGTCATGCAGCAGACAAAGGGTGCGTGAGGTGGGAAAACCATGCAGACTTTGAAGAGGGCAGAGTAGCCAAGTGACTGAATGACCAGGTGCAGTGTGCCTGGAGCCATGTGGGCCTTAGTGTCTCCATTTGTGAGATGAACACAGTAACACTGACAACTGTTTCATCAAGAGTATTGTGATGTAAACGGGGCTAACATGCAAGAATATGTTTGACACAAAGTGAGATATTTGCAGTGGACCCCCCACGCAGACATCGCCTGCCTACTATGCAAGCATGGGTGTGCTTGCTGCCACCTCCCAGAGCTGGGAACTTCAACTCTGCTGGAGGAGCTCCTGTTGGTGAGCCATTTCAAGCAGAAGGAAATAAAAAGGAGCAGAAATTAGGTGTTCAGGAAGATGTAGCAGGTTTCTGGGGGAAGACTCAGAAAGATGAAAGATGTAGGAAGAAAAACGTAGGGGTCTGGAAGGCAGCCCCTTCCAAATCAGGTGCTAGGAGGACCACCTCACCTGGGGAGCCGGACAGGCCTCCTGGGGAGCACTCACCCGTAGGAGACCCTTTCATCTGGGGAGTTGGGCAGGCCTCCTGGGGAGCACTCACACCCAGGGGACCTCCTCACCTGGGGAGCTGGGCAGGCCTCCTAGGGAGCACTCACACTCAGGAAGACTCACCCCAGCAAGCTGACACTTCCAGGCAGGAGGTCCGGCCATAAAAACACACAAAGGCCATTGCTGTTTTTCTCTTTATTTACCACACAGCCTTTATTGTTTGTTTTAGTGGACATAAAACATTTTATAAGTGCTTTTATAGACTCTTTACTGGCTTTTGGCCTCTTGGCCAACTTTTCCTGCAATTTCTTGGCCCTCCCCCCCTCACCTTCTCCCCGAGGGGTAGTGTGGGCTGGCTCTCTCTGCAGCTACCGCCTCCTCTTCCTAAAAGCATCTTTCATGTCCTTTCTGCTCCCTGCCTCCACATCCTTACATCACAGTGATGAGAGTAGACATTTCTGAGACTTGCTTTTTAATCTGTGGAGACAATTTAGGGAAACTCTTGGGTTATTAATTGTTCCAGGTTTTTATTTATTTGAGATCCTATCGGCACTTTATAATTCTAAAATTCTTCTTACAGGACATCATCGTGGTGATGTTACCTCAATGTGAGAATGATCTTGGGCAACAAAAAATTTCCTTACTCAGCCCTTAGCCATCATGGACCTCAAGTCATCTGCACACACAAATACCCCGTGAAACTCTGAAACAGAGCTGGGCGCCCTGCTCTGCCTAGCAGTCTCGTCACACCATTGATCACTCAAAAGTGTATGCAGAAGGTTGACGCGGGGCCTGGTCTGCATTAGTGTAGCCACAATTAAGTGCCAGTTTCTTGCTGGCACCCCCGCTGAAAACACAGGGATGTGCAAAGGAATATTAATGGCTGACAGGCTCCGGATAATGGAAGAGCATTACAGTGGATGCTCACCCACCTATTCCCAGCCCATGGAGGGTGACTCAAGGGTCAAGAAAGTCTCTATACGTCCAGGCAACCTAGGTGTCCCAATGCAGGCATTGCTCAGCTTTGGGGCTCAATGAGCAGTTGTTTCCTGAAGAGCTCTACTTATGAGGCCTGGGGGGGTGACCATGGAGCTACCAGGCCAGCGAAAGAACAAGACAAAGTGTTTGAGAAAACCAAAGTGGGAAGACGGTGTGAGTGAGC
This sequence comes from Otolemur garnettii, assembly GCF_000181295.1. Taxonomy (NCBI): domain Eukaryota; kingdom Metazoa; phylum Chordata; class Mammalia; order Primates; family Galagidae; genus Otolemur; species Otolemur garnettii. Next base: position 1,360,603 of record NW_003852451.1, read on the forward strand.
CCAGGCCCTGGAGGACAGCAGCAGCAGCCCTCCAGGAAGCTCTGCGTCCTCACACATGGCCATCGCCCTTCCCACCTGACAAGTCCACAGGAGGCAACTTTATCACCCTTTCTTTCTTCCCACCTCCTGTCCCCTTCCCCTTATTCTGCCCTCCTGATTGTTACAGGCATCACCCCCTAACCTGACAATCCCCTGAAGTCAGGTGCCTCCCCACTGACAGAGGGCTAGATGGAGCAGAGGGGGACTGCCCTGCCGGCTACCCTGATGCTCAGACCCCTGCATGACCTGGTGCCTGTGGGCACCTCAAGGGCTTCAGGCGGAAAACTGATAACTCAAGATTATGTAAAAATGTTATTCCCATGAAAAATATAAACAACAAAAATACACAAACATTTTGTTCACATATGGAAGAAAATTAAACTTTTAGAGGTCATGCACACTTCAAATTCCCTGCTGAAACTCAACCCTGCCTTCTGAGCTGCGGGTTCAATTGTCATGACTGCCAGTGCAGTGGCCTCTTCATAGCACGGTCTGCAGGACTCCAGGCTGAAATATGCAAAAGGGCAGATAAATGCTGACATTTACTACTGCCAAACAACCATTCTACCCAGTGATCACTCAGTGACACGATTAAAGAGGAGTCCACAGTGACCACAGTCCTAGCGCAGACCTGTGCAGGGTGGCAGGAGGTCTCTGTGCTCACATGCTGTGTGGTCACTGGCTGCACATTCCTCGTGTCCACCCCGAAGGGTCTGGCTTGGCAGAGCTCCTGGCAGCCCAGGGGCTTTCACGTAACTGGCACATGCAGGCAGGGGTTCTTGTCCATCCCAAGACACGGTGACGCACACACTCCTAGGTGCAGGAGGACTATGTTGCTGGCACTTGGTGTGACCATGGGGAGAAGGAAGAAAAACTTCCAATGCATGTGTGCAGAGCTGGCCCCCACCTCCCCAGCCGGCCAGTTTCTGCACTGACAAGCAGCTGCATCTTTATGACAATATACAAAGTCCCCTAGCAGCTTCAATACTTTCTAAGCTAACTACCACAGCAGCCGTTTCCTTTTGTCCTTATGTTCCCTGGAATAGCAAATGCATTTGTGAGGAAATGACATTTTCAACGGCACACAGCCAGCAGTTCTTTCTTCAGGCCCCTGCTCATTTCAAAGCATTTAGAGCAAATTACACTAAAATACATGTTGGAGAATCCGAGAGGAACCTGGAAAGCAGGGAACTGAATCCAGAAGCGGAGATACCAGATAATTTGTTTCCTAGCCAAACCTCAGTGGAGACTGTGCGTTGTATGGTGAAATCATTTCCACTGAGAGGCATAACTAAAGGATTAAAAATAGGAAACCAGAGGACAAACTCCTGCCGGAAACACTGTCCAGGGCTCAGTGAGGTCACCTTGCCCTCCTCTCAGGCAGGTGAAGAGTGTGTGACAGGCACAAAGCACACACATGCTGACATCCAAAATAAAACCTCACGTGACAGCTGGAGGCTCGTGTGAGGATCAGGCAGTGCCCAGGGCCGGGTCTCCAGTGTCCAAGGTGCCTCATGCTGCTCTGACTGTCACCCAGTCCCCACATCGTGCCAACCTTCACAGCTCTGCCTGTGTTCACTTATCTTCCCTTTCTGGGGCAAAAAGTGCTCCCAGAAATGGATTCCAAAGTAAGAATGTTTGGGGTTAGGATTAGGAAATGTCTTCTTGTCCTGAAGACACAGCTGGTCCCTGGTCTCATCTGCTTCGGGCTTTCTGGCAAGACCCTGCACAGAGTCTCAGCAAGGGTTCTCCCTGTGACTGTGCCTGCAGTGGAAGGCTCCTGGGCAGCACTCTCCACGCACCAGGGCAACCAAGCTGTCCACGGGGTGTGGGGGTCCTGCCTGCCACTCATGGAGGAAGCCGCACGCCCAGTGCTTAGGGCAAACAGGGAGGGCTCAGGGAGGAGGGGGGCTGAAAACCCGGGATGTCCATAGTTATCACCACACACTGAATGTCCATAGTTATCACCATAGTTATCACCACACACTGAAGCTGCCACCACCACCACGGGCAAGGGCCAGGGCTGCCCTGGGACAGAATGCCGTGAGGGCCGGTGGCTGATGGCTCTGTCATGGACAGGGTGGGGAAGGCAGGAGGAGCTCACAAGGGACATTGGGACAGACATGTGGCTCCTGGAGGTCATCCTCTAGGGTCTGAGAGGTGGCAGGACCCACATCCCTGCCCTCCACCCAGACCATGGCACCCGACCCAAACGGACTGGACACCAGCACTAAGAGCTGCACACTTACCCCACCCCCACGCACAGCGCTGACTCTGGAAGGAGCCCTGCACTCATGTGGGGGAGGGGCAGCATCTCCGCACCCCTCCCCTGTAGCCCACCCTGTCCCGCTCCGCAGCAAGTTCCCAGGTTCTAATCTTGTCATTGCTCTAACAGGGCTGTGCTGGCTCAGCTTGGGCGTGGAAATCTACTCATCTCCTCTCAACTTGGGTCATGTGTTAGGACAGATTCTTCAAATTGCTGACAGTCTTTGTTTCCATTAGGAGATAACCAGGCATACAATCCTTCCAGGAGAGCTCTCCACACAGCTCCTGGACCACAGTGCTGCCCGTCACCACTCAGAGCCATCACCCCACTGCAATGCACAGCCACAGTCCCAGCGATAGTGAGAGTGCTCCAGCCATGGGCACTGCAGCAGGGTCGTCAGCAACACCTCGCTGCCTCCCAGGCGCTGACAGGAAGAAAACCACCCCAGCTGGAAGGCCTCCTGGCGGCACTTGAGGTCTGGGGTCAGGCGCAAGGCTGGCTCTCCACAGTTCAGCCACCACCTGTGGGTCACGCCCACGTTGTCCTGTGTGTTCCCTAGTGAGAAGGTGCAGCTGTTTACATTGAAATTAACTAAAATGAAATTCAGTTTGAACGCCAGTGGCCCCTTTGCTCTAGTTGCACCTTGAGCTAGTACCCTGAGCTCACAGTGGCCACCTGTACAGAAGCTGATGCTTGGGACAGTACGGGTTTTAAAGCTTTTCTGTGATTGCAGACAGCCCTCAGAGACAACGTTATCTAGAAGCAAGGATAGAATGGCAATTACTGTCTGCACTGTCTTCCTAAACTCTAATTTTTTCCACAAAATGCTGGCGAAAGGAACAGATACAATGAGATCAATAAAAATCTCAGATTTAAACAGATCCAAAATGCTGAGAAAAGAACAAAAATATTATCTTGAAAGTCACACTTTTAGTTATAGAGAAAAGAGAAATGTTTTAATTACAGGAAGAAGAGAAACTTGGAGATTTTTATAGAGGGAAGAAACAGGATTTTGAGGGCTTTGGGAGCCTTTTAAGTTGCCATATGGGAGCACTGCATGGTAGGAGAGAAGGTGTGGGCCTCCTAGTGGCCAAGGTCCACACTCCCAGCAGGGCCACGCACCTGCATGTGGCCCAGAGCCATGAGGGCAAGTGAGCCCACTGTCGCTCAGAGACAGGGCCACAGAATGGGCAGGGGAAGACTGCATGTCTGCAGCACAGGATGAGGGGACCCAGCTCTTTCCATGGAGTCACCCTGGGTTGCTGTCAGCTCAGTCTCACAAGCATGTCTCAGGCCAGTGGGAACACCAGCCCCACCCCCAGACAAGCCCCCTTCATTACTCATGCATGAATAGTACCCGTATTCACAGAGAAATGAAAGGGTACCACCAACTATACCATCAAATCCAGGTTTCCAGAGGAAGATAGCAGAATTCTAGAAGAGAACCCAGCTCTGTGTGTGAGACCAATGGACACCAGCATCCTGGGTCAGCATCCCTCCGAGTCAGAGAGGACAGCGCTGGGGATGGTCACATGTGCTACCCACGAGGCTCTTAGGTAGAGGAGGGGCTCCCCCTGATGCTGGATCCCTCATGCCGCTATTGGTGAGAGAAATAGAAAGCGTGCCTGGCATGGAGTATGCATGAGACACCAGCTCATCCTCCATGCTGGGTCCTGGCTCTCCCCCAGTCTCCACTCTCAGAGGAGGTCCCAGGCACCCTGCTGCTTTCAGAAAGGAGCTTGTGCCCTGGTGCACATGTGAGAGGATGCAGCTGGAGGCCAGGAGAGAATATGCACACCTGCCCGTAAGCACACCCTGGATGCTGCAGGCTGGAGCTGGGGGGCTGGAATCACCTTCATCCCCACAGAGACTTGCATCCCCTCCCTCCTGGGGTTGGGACCACAGCTGCACCATCCTGCTTAGCCACTTGGTGTTGGGGCCGGGCTTGTCCCTGTCTTTTGGGGAGAGTTGGCAAGCACCACTATGAGGAAAACCATGTTCCTCCATGTATATCTAGTCCAAGTCCCAGGGTCTCTGCCAAAGGACATCAGTTAGATTCTTAGCAGAGTGAGTCAAAGGGACGTTGCCACCTGACCTCAGTGAGGACACATCAGGGGAATGTCCTCTGTGCTCATCTATCCAGAAAGCCATCTGTGGGCCTTGAATCCTAGCAAAGGGCTTTAACTGAAGTCCAGAAGATGCTATAGAGGTGTCAAGTTTGGAAGAGTAGGAGAGGGAAGACGGGAGGAGACCCAGCCACTCCTCTTGTTGGTCTGCTAATTGGCGTTGCTGTGGGTGTGACCCCGGAAACCTGGGGTCTAGGTCACCGCACCCCCCACCCCCCAGGTACTTCCCATTCCGTAAAGAAATGTTCACTCAGACTGGTTAGAGGAAAATTGCTCTTACTAACAGCTGGTATAACCATTTAACAAGCTTGCCAACATTTAGCCCAATATGCCTGGAATAATGTCAAACCAAGAAAACAATGAGGTTTATAAGAGAAACGGAGACAGGACTTGAGAGAGTCCCAAGGGCATCAGAGTGGTTCTGTGAGCCCACCATGTGGGCAGTGCACGGCTGATGACAAGTGGCCACTGCACAGAGTCAGATTTGGTTTGAAGTGCCCCTTCTCTGGAAATTATTACCAAAAAACACTGAATGTCAAGAATTAATTAAAATAGCAATAGTAAAGATGGTTAAAAAACTAGACACATCTGACCAAATAAATCCTGAGATAGATCACATTTTTTTCTAACCTGTCATTTAACTGGGAAAAGAAAAACTAGTGTTTATATATTTTTGCAAAAAATAAAAGTGTCCACATTGTCAACTCGTTTGTCCAAAGTTAATTTTGACTAACTAGAATTTTATATCCCTAATATATCAAATTAATTTTAAATTGCAGTACTAATACAGAGCCAAGTCTTATCACCGTGCATCTGAGAGCCATCTGAGAGCCATCTCGGCTTTTATGGTTTTGTTTTGTTTGTTTTTTAGAGACAGAGTCTCACTTTGTTGCTGTCAGTAGAGTCCTGTGGCATCACAGCTCACAGCAACCTCTAGCTCCTGGGCTTAGGTGACTCTCCTGCCTCAGCCTCCCAAGTAGCTGGGAGGCGCCCGCCACAACGCCCAGCCATTCCCTTGTTGCAGTTTGGCCGGGGCGGAGTTCGAACCCACCACCCTTGGTATATGGGGCCAGCACTCTATTCACTGACCCTCAGCCTTTATGTTTTAAAGTTAGTTTTCCTCTGGTCCCGGAAAGTTTCAACTTACTCTACGTCTGGTCATCATTCACAAAACATTTGACCTCATCACTGTGCAAAGCCACATAATATCTTGCACAAGGTAAGTTAGTGAGTAACAAGAATTAGGCTTTTAACAAATCTATACCAAAACACATCAATGTTCAAGTCAGCTATCCTTCAAAAGAGGTCACTTTTGACACATCTCAACTTCCCCATAATTTAGTTTTTATTCAAATTTGTGAACTCTTCCTTTGAAGCTACTTCATAATTTACAAAGAACTCAAGAAAAGTCAATCTTACTATATCATGAGGTGACGTCACAACACCAAGAATTCTCTCCTGTACGGTCTCATTTAATCCCATCAACGTACAGCACAAGATGCCAGGAAACGCCTCCTTGCTGTGCAGATGGCAGTATGGAAGCCAGAGAAACACCACGTCTTGGTCAAGCTGCCCAACATGGTGCTGGGACAGGCATCAGGTCTTACAGACACCACTCAGCACTGCCCACGCTCTGCCTGTGAGACGGAGCTGTCTCTAGAATGTCATGGGGATCACATGACCTCTGACTGCAAACCCCCTGGGTGCTGCTACTGCCCTTATGACTTTCATTTAATCTCATGGTAACGACTATGAGATTTGTAACCAATGTCAATGCTTATTTTTCTGGCTGCACTGGACTGCATCACCAATTTCCATACACAGGCGAGAGTGGCTTCGTGCAGCTGCAATTAATCATTTCTGTTTAGCCAGTGGCTGTGAGATCTGGTCCCTGAGCGGGAGCCAGTCCAGGCTGGGAGTGGAAGGGTTTCCTTCCCATCAGTCTGTTACTCTGTCCTCTCAAATGTGAGGTGAATTTCAAAGCTTTGGCAAGGGAGATGGCAATCTTTTGAATTAAAAATAAACACTATGCATCAGTGTTGTGCACACGCGTGCACCCCTGTATCTTTGAGAGGACGGGCCCAGGCCAAGGTGTTCTCATGCCAATTGCAAGTTTAAACTTTATTTCATATACAGGTGAGCTTCCTAATTTAGATAGATAGTGCATTTTTGCTTCCATGAGAAATCTGTCCTGCCAGGACACTTGTAATTTTTTATTCACAAATAAAAACATAGGAGACTTACCCTATTTGAGTAAATTCATTACTAATTCAAGATGCAAACCAGTAAGATGGAGCCGTGTTCAAAGTTAGACAGTGAGAATTATCAAAGAGAAGAACAGAGAGGCAGTGTGTGGGCAGCCTGAAGATGGCTAAAGGTAGTATTTCAGTTTAGTTAGCAGAAAGGACAGAGAACATGAACAGACAGCTCCCTCTCTGCCAGGTTTACAATTGAACTGCTTTGTCCAGGCTCCCACCTAACTTCATTGTAACATGCCAACAGGCCAGCTCTCTGAAAATATCCAGAAGACTAAAACCACATTTCAACAAAGATGTTTGTATCAGAATGTTTATTGCAGCCCAATTCATAATTTCCAGGTCATAGAAGAAGCCCAAGTGCCCATCGATCCATGAATGGATCAATAAACTGTGGTATATGTACACCATGGAATACTATGCAGCCATAAAGAAAGATGGAGACCTTACCTCCTTCATGTTTACATGGATGGAGCTGGAAAATGTTCTTCTTAGCAAAGTATCTCAAGAATGGAAGAAGAAGTATCCAATGTACACAGCCCTATTATGAAACTAATGTATAGCTTTCATATAAAAGCTATAACCTAATTATAGCCTATGAATATGGGGAGGGGGCTGGATGGGTGGAGGGAGGGTGACTGAAGTGATGACCTCTGTGGATTACCTTTCAAGGGTACAAGTGAATCTTTCTAAAAGTAGAATATAAACATCGTAGCACAATAACTAAGAAAATGACATAAAGGCTATGTTAACCAGTTTGATGAAAATATTTCAAATTGTATATGAAAACACTACACTGTACCCCATGACTACATTAATGTACACAGCTATCATTTAATAAAAAAAAAAAAGAAAATAACAAAATACAGTCTCAAACAGAAGTCTGAGAAGATTAGAAACATTCCAACAGCTTATTTGCATAGATATTTTAACTGGATCATCAAATCAATATTTTAGTTTATATTTTCACCAGATGTTTTGTTGTAATTAGCAATAACAGGTTTGATTTTTAGATACATGCACAGATCTCTGACTGACTGTGGTGGAAGTTGTCCCCAAGGACTTTAGGGCTGAATCGGCCCCCAAATCCTGATTTAAAAGATGAGTCAATGGGCCATCTCATCATTGGAGTCTGAAACCAAACAGGCCTGCATGTCCCTGTGGCCAGAGCCTTCTCAGGGGTCACCTGGCCCCAGGGGTCCCTTTCCCAATCTTGCTCTCACCCCATCCCATGATTCCAATGTTTTGGAAACTAACATCTTTATATGATTGTAGCCTCCAAAATTTCACATGCACAAACTAACTGGTGATTATAATTTTTACAAAGTCAGTATCTTTTCAGCACTGTATGTTACTCAATTCTTCACTCTTTAAACCTATCCAGCTTCAGGTGGGCCTGGACCTAGGACTCTGTTTCACTCGGTGATTACAATTTTAATGCATTTTTTTCTTTTCTTAAAGTATGTTTACACTTCTTGACACCCTCTGTATATGCATAGAAATTACAAAAAAAAATTCAAAAGAAGAAGAACCACATCTATAGACTGTCTGCCACATGCACATATTTTAACCAGAAGACAGTTTTTACGTTAACTCTGTACTCAACCCTTCCCCTGATGTATTTGCAGCTGTAGCGGTAGCTCAGTGAACACTAAAATGTGCTGGGTAGGCTCAGCCCTCGTACCAGGGCATGGCTTCTCCTACATTCCAAGGTACAGGCAATGTGTCCATTGCCCCAGTGAGTCGCTAATCAGGCTGAAAAATTCATAAGCCAAGAATCGGTCACTCAAGTCTACTGAGTGAGGTTCAGCCACACCCACCTCGGCTCCCAGTTAAGAGCTGACCATGGAGGCTCAGGGAGCAGGACCCAGATGCAAGGAGTGGAGCCTGGAGGTGGGTGCAGCTTTGAGTGGAAAAGAGATGGACCCAGGGCCCCAGGTGACCAAGGGGAGGTCCAAGTGGCCGAAGCAGGCAGTGCGGGCAGAAGGAGAGGCTGGTGCTGCAAAATATCCTGGGCCCCAGAGGGGAAAAGCAGAGGGTTAGGGCGCTCTGGCTCACCAGAAACACAAGGCGACAGGACGTACTGAGGTCAGATTCCCACCTTGGGGACCACTCTGCCACTACCCCTACCCCTCACAGTCACTTCAGGAGAGGGTAAGCAGGGACTCACACCAGCAGCATGAGTTTGCAAGCTCTCATCTCACGAGGCCACCATCCAGTCCACTCCCAAACTGAGACAGCCCCATCCCTCACCTACAGCACATGGCCCAGACAGGGCTACACTGAGCAGCCACCACTGAGAGGTCACACTGAGCAGTCACCACTGAAAGGTCACACTGAGCAGCCACCACTGAGAGGTCACACTGAGAGGTCACACTGAGCAGTCACCACTGAAAGGTCACACTCAGCAGCCACCACTGAGAGGTCACACTGAGCTGTCACCACTGAGAGGTCACACTGAGCAGCCACCACTGAGAGGTCACACTGAGTGGTCACACTGAGTTGTCACCACTGAGAGGTCACACTGAGATATCACACTGAGCGACCACCACTAAGCGGTCACATTGAGTGGTCACCCATGGCCTCCTGGTGCTCTGAGGGGCTGTGAGGGGTCCCTGCTGCAGGGTGGTGGCTTTGCTTATGATCTGCTTCCAGGAAAAGGCAGCTCTGTGAAGGCCGAGTCCTTACACTAGACTTTTACTCTATAATAAAAGTTACAAGTTGTGGATTTAGACAGCAAAGAGTTGGAACTAGGAATATATATATATATTTTTTTTTCTTTGCAAAACACTGTAGAACCACAATTGAATATGAACAAACTAAACAGGGAGTCAGATAGGTTTTCACATCATCCGCCTCTCCAACACCCGGGGCGGGTCCAGTGTGAGTCACGTCGGTTTGGACGTGATCTTGACCAACGCTGGCTTGAAGAAAGAGGCCTGGGAGCCGGCTCTGCAAGTTTCTGAAGGAGAATAGCTCTGTAGACTGAAGATGCCAAACCACACTTCCAGCCTCGGCCACTCGGACGTGAGACCCGAGGCAGCGCTTTCTTAAACTTTCTTTCTCCTTTCTCTCTGGTTCGTTGCCAGAGGAAACGTGTGGATCATTTGTAAATGCCAAATGCAGATCACGGACAGAAGCAAAGTGATCTGAGCATTACATCAAAAATGCAGCTGGATGGATAATGTGTTGCTTTGAGAATTTAGACCTCTGAATTTCCCTGTCTGCCATTAGAGTTTTTCCCAATGTTTGGGGAAAGATGTCGTATCTACACAAACTGTTTGCTCAGTCAACATGAAGTGAGCCTCTTCTGCGTGGCAGGTGGTGCTGAGCCAGAGACGTGTCATGAACAGCCCCATGGTGACAAGCTGAGTTACTTACACACCTGACTCTGGCCCCAGCTTCTCTGTATTTTCAGTGACCCAGTTTTGAATTGCTCATAACATTACAAAAATCAATCTCTTAGGTGGAGCACTTTTGAGTTTGATGAAGAGTCATAGAAGTTGTAAGGGAGACTTTAGAAATTTATTACTTATTCAAACTACTAGAATTTTTTAACAGCTTTACTGAGCTATAGTTCGCCTATAATAGAATTTATCCATTCAAAGTGTACAACTCAACATGTTTTTGGTTTATCACAGAGTTGTACAGTTCAATTATACGATCAATATTAGAGTACTTTCATCATCTATGCCCCAAACCCATAACCACTGGCAGTCACACCTGTGCCTCCCCACAACCTCCTCAGCCTTAACTGAGATTAATCTGCTTTCTGTCGCTACAAATTTGCCTATTCTTAGGATTTTTTAGAGAGAGACTCATGATGGATGGTCTTTATGACTACTTGCAGCATAATGTTTAGCATGATGTTTTTAAGGTTGATTCAGATTATAATGTGGATAAATACTTCATTCCATGGTATGGATAAATAGTATTTGATAAATGTTGATTGATAAATATTCTGGTAGAGTCTGCGTTTTTGGCTATGATGAATAGTGTTGCTATGAACATCTGTGTCATGTTTTTGTGAAGACTTTTGCTTTCAATTCTCCTGAGTAGATACCTAGAAATGGAATTGGTGGGTCATAAGATAACTGTGTGATTAAACTTGGGCAATGGGCAAAGCATTTCCAGAGCCGTTACATAATTTAACATTTCCCTCAGACGAATATGGTGCTTTCTCCACATATTCGTGAACATTTGTTACATTCTGTGACTGTTTAATTCTAGTGAGTGTAAACTAGTATTTGACTAGGGTTTTTACCCAATTATTTTTATTGTGGTAAAATACACATAACACAAAATTCACCATCTTAACCATTTTTAAGGGTATAGCTCAGTAGTGGTAAATACATTCGTAATGTCTACGACCATCAACACCATCCATCTTCAGAACCATTTTCATCTTGGAAAACTAAGTCTTTGAACTCATTGAACACTAACTCCCCGCTTCCCCTCTGCCATCCTTGATTCTCCTTTCTGTCCTTAGGATTTTCACACTCTAAGTGCCTTATATAAGTATAACCACACAGGCTTAGCAGGATGCCAAGGCTCAACCCTGTCGTAGCAAGTGTCAGAGTTTTTGAGGCTGAGTAAGATCCCATTTCACACACTGGCCACATTTTCTATATCTGTTCATCTTCCAGGGGCTCTAGGATGGCTTCCGTGTTGTAGCTTGTGAATAATGCTGCTGGGAACGTGCTTGTACAGGTACCTTTGGGAGACCCTGCCTCCAATTCTTTGTGTCTATAATCAGGAGTGGAACTGCTGTATGGTGATTCTTTTTTTCAGGTTTTGAGGAACCTCCATCCTGCTCACTGCAGTAGCTGCACCCTTTCATGGTCCCACCACAGTGCACACGGCTCCAGTTTCTCCACATCCTCACCAACACTTATTGTTTTCTGTTTTTTTTCTTTGTCTAGTAGGCATCCTGGTGGGTGTGCGTTGGCATCTCACTGCAGTTTTGACTTACATTTCCCCACTGATCAGTAACGCAGAGCTGCTTTTCATTTGCGTGTCTTCTCAGAGAAATGCCTATTCAAGTCATCTGCCCATTTTAAAAATCAAGGGGCTTATTTTTGGTTACTGAATGTTAAGAGTTTTCTGTATATTCCATCTATTACCACCTTTTCAGATATATGGTTTGCAATCATATTACAAGTTTTCATAAAAAGGCAATTTTTCTCTTTTTACTTTTTTTGCCTGTGCCCTTGGCATCGGAGTCAAGAAATCATTGCCAAATCCAACAGTATGAAGGTCTCCCCTATTTTCTTCTAAGAGTTTTACAGTTTTACAGTATCCTTGAAGTCTTCAACCCATTTTGAGTTAATTTCTGTATCTGGCATTATGTAAGGGTCCAAATTTAGTCTTTTGCGTATGAATATCCAGCCTTTTCAGTATCTTGTTCTGAAAATACTGTCCTTCCTCCTGTAGCTAGTCTTGAAACTCTTGTTAAAAATAGGTTTCCACATGTGTGAGGGCTCACTCTGTGCTCTCAATTCTGCTCCACTGGTCTGTATGCCAGTACCATGATGCTGTTTGCACTATGCAGAGAGTGCATAGTCCTATGCAGATTCCCAAGATTTGAAATCAGAAAGTATGAGTCCTTAGCTTTGTTCTTCTTTCTCAAGATTCTTTCGGCTACTCTAGGTCCCTTGAGATTCCATATGAGTTCTAGGATGTGCGTTGCTATTTCTGCAGAAAAGAGGTCATTAGGATTGTGAAGTGGCTTGCTCTGATCTGTGCATCTTGCCAGGCAGTACAGACGTCTCAACAGCACCAAGGCTCCAGATCCTCAAACACGGCTGTGCTTCAATTTGTTAATGTCTTCTTTAATTTTTTTCAACAATGTTTTTCATCTTCTTGGTTAAGTTTACTGCTAAATATATTTGTAGTTTCCTTTTTGTATTATTCATTGTTAGTATTTATGGATACAATTGATTTTTGTATTTTAACTTTGTATCCTGCTACTTTGGTAAATTCATTGAGTGGTTCTAACGGGTTTTCTGTGTGTGTGTGTGTATATACTAACTTGGGTTTTTTACACATAAAATCATATCACCTGCAAAAAGTCATAATTTTACTTCTTCCTTTTCAATCCACATGCTGTTTATTTCTTTTTCTTGCCTGATTCCTCTGGATAGAAATTCCAGTACTATGTTGAGTAGAAATGCTGATACCAGGCATCCTCTCCTTCTTCCTGATCTTAGAGGGAAAATTTTCAGTCTTTCTCCATTGACTACAATGTTTGCAATTAATTTTTCAGATATAGCTTTTATTATGTTAGTTTTCTTCTATTCTGAGTTTATTGAAAATTTTTATTATGAAAGTGTGTTAAGTTTTGTCAAAGGCTTTTTCTGCATTTATTGACATGATCGTGCTTGCTTTCCTTCATTTTGTTAATTTTGTGTATTATTTTGATTGATTTTCATATGAGAACCATCCTTGCATTCCAGGAATAAGTCAAATTTGATCACAGTGTACAATCATTTTAACATGTGCTGAATTCAGCTTGCTAGTATTTTCTTGAGTGTTTGGCATCAATGTTTGTCAGGGATATTGGTCTATAATGTCTTTCTCTGGCTTTGATATCAGGATAATGTTGGTCTCAGAATGAGTTACAAAGTGTTCTTTCCTCTAAAATTTTGCAAGAAAACTGAAAATAGTTGTTCTTTAAATGTTTGATAGAGTTCATGAGTTGAACCTTTAGTTTCAGGGGTTTTCTTTGTTGAGAGATTATTGATTATGGATTCAATCTTAGTGATTTATTACAGGTCTATCCATATTATCTATTTCTTCATTATTTGGTCTTGATAAATTTTGAGTTTCTAAGAACTTGTTCCTTCTATCTAGGTTATCCAATTTGTTAGCATAACATGTTCACAGTGCTCTCCTATAAGTCTTTATATTTCTGTAAAAATGATTTTCCTCTATTATTTGTCATTCTCAATTTCTTTTATGTCTGCCCTCATCTTTATTATTTATTTTCTTCTGCTAGCTTTGGGTTTAATTCGTTCTCCTTTCTAGTTCTTCAACTTGTAAAGTTTGGTTGTTGATTTTTCTCATTTTTAATGTAATAATTAATAGCTGTGAATTTTCCCCTTAGCATTACTTTTGCTCTGTTTCATAAGTTTTTGGCTACTCGCTCATGGTTATTATTGGAATGGAATATCTTTTTCCATTCTTTTTGTATCTATTTGTGTCATTGGACACAAGTCCCATAAAATATAAAGTGAGTCCCTTATACACAGCATCTAGTTGGATTGTATTTTATCCATTCTGTCCATATTCATCTTTTGATTTAAGAGATTAATTCATTTACATATAAAGTAATTCTGCTAAAAAGGGACTTCTGTCATTTTACTGTTTGTCACATCTTATAAGTTTCATCTCTCATTTTTTGCATTTGTGTTTAGTTGACTTTTTGTATTGAAAACTTTTAAATCCCTTTCTCATTTCCCTTTATATCTATTCTGTAGATATTTTCTTTTTAGTTATAATGCAGATTACATTTAATATCCTAAAGATAGAACTTTTAAACTTAAATTTATGCCACTTATCTTTAATAATATACAAAAACTCTGCTCTTTTAACAGCCCTTTACCCACCCCTTTAAATTGTTGATGTTACAAAATGATATCTTTATATTTTGTGTACACCAAAACTCATAATTTTTAAAATGCATTGGTCTTTTAAATTGTGTAGAAAGCAAATATAGGATTATAAACCACTGTTACGAGAATACTATCTTTATAATTGTCATGCATTTACCTTTATTGAGATCTTTATTTCTTTATACAGCTTTGACTTACTATCTAGTGCAGGTGTCCTTGAACTATGGCCGGCAGGCTACTTGTGACCCACCACGGACATTTATCCAGCCTGCTGGGTGTTTTTGCCACAGCTGCCTGTCCTGCTTAGCAGCCAACTCATCCCAGGGCCCGTAGTCCAGCCCTCAAATGGTCTGAGGGACAGTGAACTGACTCCCTGTTTAAAAAGTTTGAGGACCCCTGATCTAGTGATCCTTTATTTTACCTTCCAGGGCCCCTCAAGCATTTCTTGTGTGGCAGGTCTGACAGCAAAGAACTTCCTCAGCTTTTGTGTATCTGGGAATGTCTTAAGTTTTGAACACTCCTTTACTTTTGAAGGACACAACAATTTTAGTGTATAAAGGGTTCTTAGAGTTTGTTTGTTCTTCCTTTTAGCACTTTGAATATGTACATGCATTGTTTTCCGGTATCCAGAGTTTCTGAAGAGAAATCTGCTGGTAACCTTATTGTACACCCTCATATGTGAGATTCCAGAGTTTCTGAACAGAAATCTGCTGATAACCTTATTGTACACCCTCGTATGTGAGATCTGCTTTCAAGATCCTCTCTCTCTCACCTTTTCAAAGTTTGACTGTAACAGGTCTGTGTCAATCACCTTGAATTCACCTTATTCAGAGTTCACAGACCTTCTTGGATGATTATATTCATGTTTTTTTTGATCATTTTCTCAAATGCTCTCTCCTTCCCTCTTTCTCCTTCTGAGACGTGTATGTTGTTCTCCTTGATGGAGTCTCGTAGGTTCCTTAGTCTCTGTCTACTTTTCTTCATTTTTTTAAAAAAAAATTTTCCTCAAAAACAATAATTTACCTTGTCCCATCTTTCAGTTTGCGGATTGCAACTTCAGTCTGTTCGAATATGCCTTTTAATTTCTCCAGCAATTTTTTCCATTTTAATTATTTTACTTTTCAACTCCAGAATTTCTTTTTGATTTCTTTGTAGATTTTCTGTATTTAGCAATATTTTTTCTTGTTCATACATGACTGTCTTCCCTTTCTCTACCTCTCCTTTTAGTTCCCTGAGCACCTTTAAGATAATCATTTTAAAGTCTCTGACAAGTAAACCTGCTGTCAAGTCTTTTTCAAAGACATTTCCCCTTTGATTTATTTTCTTTCTTTGAATAGGGCATATTTTCCTGTTTCTTTGTATGCCTCATGATTATTTTGTTGAAAACTGGACATTTGAGTCTAATAATGTGATAACTCTGGAAATTAGAATCTTCCTTTTCTCCAGGGCTTGCTAGCTTTCCTGTTAATTTTTAAAAGTATTTTCTTTATTGTTGCAGGTTGTCTCTGTACCAGGGAAGGTCTTTTCAGGCTTTTCCTGGGCCTGGATCTTTCCCTGGCTACATGTGGTCACTTTCTAGTTTCCCCCACATATGAAGTTGTTCTGGAATGTTCCAGTGATTGACTGGCTTCAAAAGATTGACTTTCCTCCAAAAGAAGAAAAATAGAAAACTGAAGGGTAGGGATAAAAAGTGCACCAGCACTTTAAATCCACTGGAAGTCACTTCAGCCAGAGAACAGGCGCTTGCCACAGTGAGGAAGGATGCGGTGCCCACATCTCTCCGTCTGCCTCTCTGGGCTCACAAGATACAATCAGCATCCAGCACTATCCCTGATATTTGGAACACAGTTCAGTGTTGCTCACCATGGCGCTCTCAAACTGAATGCAAGCTGCTCCTGTAGACGACATCTGGGGCTGAGGGGAGGGTGGACAGCTGCTACTGTGCTGAGAGTGAACAGCAACTGAAATTAACCAGACTTGACTGCCCAAGCTTTCCCCTGGATACGGCAAGTCCTTAACTGACTCCAGAGCTGCAGACAGACTCTGCCAGGGAAATCATTATATGTGTGGGAAGCAGACCCAAGTGCATTCTGCTCCATTTTTTCCTAACCTACAAGAATTTTCAATTTCTTGATTATCTTTATCCTATAGAACCAAGATGGCTTATACACATAGTTGATAAATACATTTTAATAGGTTTGTAAATGATCACCTATACATAGTTTTGCTGACACTCATAAATACAAATCAAACATTTTATCTTAAATTGCTAATCAATAGCAGAACTACTTCTTTCAAGCCAGGGCTTTTGAGACCAGACACTGTATTTTATTCAATGTCCGAGGCGCAGTGGCCAGTCCTCCCCATGCACCTCCCCTGCCCCACCAGCATTTCCATCCAGGACCTGAGAGGTTCACAGAACAGAGAACGGTCTCTAAAACTCTCCACTGTACTTGTCCTTTCTCTTTGTAGAAAACTGAAGTTATAAAAAAAAACAAATGGTCATGCTTTCCAGGAGAAAAAAAGAAATGATTGGAAGTCCACCTAAACACTTCTTTAATAACTGAGGACCATATTACAAGTCCAGAGTATACATTTTCATGCTCCATAAATTCAAAAGTGAAGAGCAAGATCTGGAGTCTCAGAGAGATGCGTGAGGCCAGCGACTATGAGCAGGAGGGTGTGGTTAGCGACCTCAAATGCGCAGTCCACACATGTGTTGAGGTTTGGCTCTCTGAGCAGCTCCCAGCCTCATCCTGGAGCGTGGGCTGAGTGTCCACAGGAAAGCTGCTCTTTTAGGATCTGAGCCCATCTGTTCCTCGTTGACACCAAGCTCTGAAAAGAGCAGACCCACATGAAAATGAAGCCACATCTGCTGCAGCTCCCAGCGTCCCCCAGTCTTCACTGGGGCTCAGAGACACTCTAATTTACCTCAACTTTGGTCAAAGGTTTGGAGTCATTGGTATTATTGCACACAAAAGTCTGTAATGAATGTAGACTCTTAGATCAAAAACCAAGGAAAACAAATCTGCTGATTCTGAACTTTAAACAGTAACTTGTTCCAAGCAGTTTCAAATGTCTCATAAATGCAGAAACCCTCATTCTATGATATGTGCTATGAGTAAAAGCCCTATAATGTTGATGCCGTTTGCTCAACTATTTCACACCCAAAATACATGTGTTAAAAAATCAGAAATGCATATAAATATTTCTGTATAATGTTGGTCTCTGCAATATTATTTTTAGTAATAAAGTAAATGTGAAAGAAATTAAACATGAACAATAAGGGTTTGGATGAATAAATTACTATAAATCCACATAGCAGAAATGTATTAATTAATTTAGTATCATGTAAAAACTATAGAAAGCGTTTTCTATATATTTTCAAACAAAAATACTTTAAAATGCAAATATAGACTCTGACCACAATTTTTACACACACATTCACACGCAGCACACCCTACACAGAAGGCTAAAACATTGTCCCAGCTTCTAATTTCTCTGCAGTGGTATGACTAGAGATTTGTGCTTTTTTCTTTATGATCTCATAGTTTCCAAACTTCTACAAAGGATCTGAACTATTTTTCTTTAAAAATAAAAAATGTATTCATTCTCCATGCATCTTTGTTTTTACTTTGAATTTATGAAATATTTCAACCCCACTGAAAGTGTGTAACTATATGCCCATCACCCAAAATAGTAAAGTAAAAATATAAACATTAGTTATTAAAAAAAATAGTAAAAGTAAATACAGCAAATATCCAATAAAAAACAGAAATCACATTTCTTTGCCTCTTGCAAATATGTGTAGATTTCATTTTCTCACTATGAGTGATCACCCATATATAATGAAAATTGAGAGTCAAAAACATACTCCCATCATTGTCACCACCTTATCTGTGCTGACTCCCCAAATCTATTGCCTAGACTCATTCCTGTATTCCCAGCTGCTGTCTGCACAGTTGGGGAGCAGGTCTCAGCCCTCAGCCCCTGTGAGTCTGTGACTGTGACATCTCCACTTTCTCTCAGGACATCTCTGTCTCCCTGTGGCAGGCCATCACCATCCCCTCCTCTCCCAGGGTCCCACAGACTTCATGGAACTGCCCTCC
This sequence comes from Otolemur garnettii, assembly GCF_000181295.1. Taxonomy (NCBI): domain Eukaryota; kingdom Metazoa; phylum Chordata; class Mammalia; order Primates; family Galagidae; genus Otolemur; species Otolemur garnettii. The sequence goes on from NW_003852451.1 coordinate 1,379,011, forward strand.
CATTTGCACCTGGGAGCCCCAGGATCTATGTCTCCTTCTCCCCCAGAGAAGAAGCAAGAGGTACGTCTTCTCTGCACTGTGAAAAGGATGTGAACAGTAAAATTCCTCGGACCCAATGAAGGAGAAACAAAGCAGCAAATAAGGGCCATGGACAGAGGTGGGGACCGGCCTGATGCAAACAGGTGGCACCTGGGCAGAGTCTGCACTGAGCCATAGCTAAAGGGCCTTATTTCTTTAACTCACCATTCAACACCCTTAGTGGCCCAACACTATATAAACTTCAGGGGAGTCACAGACGGCCACCTCCCCTCCCACACTCTTCCCCAGCGCAGAAGCCCAGGGTAGCCTCAGTCCCACCCTCCTCCCACCAGAGCTTGGCTCTGGGGCAGCCTCTGAGCTCACAGGTAGGGCTAGATTTGCAGTCCTGGGCTTCATTGTAACACACCAGAACACTTCTCACAGAGAGGACAAAGCAACTTACAGTCTTGGTAACCACCGGATAGTGGGGGAGACAGAGTGTGGAGGAGAATCCTGCCCAGTGTTGTGGGGTCAGGGAGCCAGAGGGGGATGAGACCAAGCACATGATGGGGCAGGGGTGGGGGGAGTGTCCCAAAGTGTCCCCAGCATTCCAGAATGACTTCCACGTAAGAAATGGGGGTTTGTGCATCTTCTTCATAGTATTGGTAAATCATGAAAAGAAAAAACATTTTGATTAAAAAAAAATGACCTTTTTCCAGAGTGTGGCCTAATTTATGTATGCCTTAGAGAGAAAAATGTCTATTTTCATGAAGGATGATTCTTTTACCAAAGGATCAAGATGCCTAAGTCAACAGCAGCTGAATATTGCAGCAATGTGGAAAGTTCATCAGAATAAACATAAGTGATTGTTACCTTAAACCGCCGCACCCATAATTCAAAGATGGAAGTCTACAGCCCCTTCAATAATCTCTAATCCTTTTTTTCCCCTTTTTTTATGGAGAGAATTTTGCTCTTTTGCCCATCTGCAGTGCAGTGGAGTGATTATAGCTCCTTGCAGCCCCCAACTCCTGGCCTGAAGCCATCTGCCTGCTTCAGCCTCCCAAGCAGCTAGGTCTACAGGTGCACACCACAGCACCCAACTCTCCAACACAGTGGACCTCTGTGAGTGACCACTTAAGCAGCTGTACCATACTGGTCAACATATGGAGGTGGGCACATGAGGAACTGGGCTGTACTGACACACACACGTGCAGCACGTCCAGTCAACTTAAGGAGGTGGTTAAGGTATGGGGTGATCAACTATTGGAGTCCTACAACACTTAAAAAAAAACTTTACTTCTGGGCGGCATCTGTGGCTCAATGGGTAGGGCGCCAGCCCCATATACTGAGGGTAGCAAGTTCAAACCTAGCCCCAGCCAAATTGCAACAAAAAATAGCTGGGTGTTGTGGTGGGCACCTGATTCTCCTCCTACTACTCTTAGGCAGGAGAATCACCTAAGCCCAGGAGTAGTTAGAGGTTGCTGTGAGCGGTGTGATGCCATGGCCCTCTACTGAGGGTGATAAAGTAAGACTCTGTCTCTACAAAAAAAAAAGCTTTACTTCTTTAAAAGGATTACTTTAAAATCCTTTAATACTACTATTGGAATAAAGACAGACATGTAGACCAATGGAAAGAAACGGAAAGCCCAGAGATCAACCATCACATGGTTTTCAACATGGATTAAGGCCACCTGATGGAGAAAGCAGTCTTTTCAACAATGTGTATTTGGAAAACGTGCTACCCACAAGCAAAAGATTGGAGTTGGACCCCTCCCTAATGCCACATACAAACTTAATGAATCAAAGGCCTTATGGCAAGACCCAGAACTACCAGACCCTAGAAGGAAACAGAGAGGAACAGGCCCACGGTGTTGGCATTGGCAGTGACTTCTTAGACACAACACCAAAGCACGGGCCAATAAAAGTAAAAATAAATAAATTAGACTACATCAAAACTTAAAAATTCTGTGCATCAAATGACATTATCAACAGTATGAGAAAGCAGCCCAGAAAATGGAAGAAAATATTTTCAAATCATGTACTAAAAAGAGTGGTGGTTCTGACAGAGATGAGCCTTCAACCAGAAGGGCTGCTGAGTCACACTGTCCCTTCCAAAGGCCAATTTGGGGAAAATGCATACATTTTAAATTTATTTTTTCTAATGTAGTCTGGTAGCACAAAGATAAGGAAGAAGACAAAGGCACAATTTCACTGAACAAACTGGAAATTTCCATTTACTTTTCTTGAAGCGATGAGAGAGCATTTCTAATGAGACTACAGACCAGGCATCTTGGCGATACTTGTAACGTGGTAAGCGGTCTTTGTCTTTGTAAATGTCATCTGCCCTGACCAGCACTATTGGCAGGAACAGGGGCTTCACTTATTTTTACCACAAAAGCTTGTGATTTGGCTTTCAGCGCTGGTCTGAATTTGCATGACGATTCGATTTGCTGAAGTTTATTGATTCCAGGGAACCATTTAAAAATAGAAAGATTTAGCAAACTGCTTCTGTATTCAGACCCTGAGTCTTTGAATTCTATTGATCCCGTAAGTGCAACCAACCAAGTCTTCATGTTTTTATAAACTAGTGAACCCATTTATGTTTACAAAACTCACTAAATTACCCCTAGCAAGGCCTATCCCTCATTTCAGTTTCTTCACTGGCAAATGCACAGCTCAGTCAGGAAGTTTCCAAGGAAATAAAAACTATGAGAGGCCAGTGCAGCCAACATTGCCTCCTCTGACCATGTTCTTCAAGGATCAGTGGTGAGACTCTGGAAGGGCCTGCTCTCATCCGTGGATAAAGACTCTTTTACCAGTCAGGGGTCGGCAGAGCACCGGCCCTCCCTGTCAGAGCAAGGCAAGTCAGCCTCTCTAACACCAAGCACTAAGGGCAGTGAGGGCCGGTTCTTCAGTGGGTTCTGGTGCAAAACACAAGGACGCCGCTGGGTGAGACTCCAGCCGTTCATCAAGTGAAGGTGTGCGGAGCCATCCTGAATAGCTGACCCCAGATGCTGACTTCTGTTACGCAGTGGTAACAGAAGCTTACATTGTTACTATGGTTTCCTTTGGGGACCAAAAGAAAGTAGAATTCTCAATAAAACCACTTAACTTTTTAAACTACTGTTTATAGATGCAGAAATGAGTATCACACATAAAGAAAGAAAACTTCAAGATGAGATGACCACTCAGAATAATTAAATGTTGCTTAAAGCCCATGGCAGGGGAGGGTCTGGGGGTGGGGAGGAAGCACCCACACGTTTTGAGCAGAGGGTTCCTTGGCTCCAAAGTTTTGACAGTCACTGGCCTGAAAGGTCTGTGAACACTTTAGCATGTGCACTGGAAGCATCCCAGCCCAAACCCCAAGCATCCTCTCCCTGCTGTGATCGCTGCGGAAAGTGAGATGTCACCTGGATATAAACCTGGGTGGGCACAGATAACCTGTCCCCAGCCTCTCACTCTCCCTGTGGCCTGTGATAAAATCCAGCCACAGTGTCTAGGTGAGCCCAGGGATAACCAAGAGCACAAAATTCAAAGCTTCCTGGTGTCACTTTTATTACAGGGTTATTATTAATAAAATGCATCTATTCTTTCTTAAAAATGCATCTATTATTTTCTTTAAAAATGTTAATATTGTTATGTGTCTGTGTAATACTTGGTGCATCCTAAGAAATACAGATAGATTTTATAGCTTTTTGAGCTACAGTTTCATTACATATATCGTAAAACTTCTCACACAACAAATAACACATTGAATTTAAGGAAAATTTAATAGGAATAACCCATGCTAGAAATCAAAAGGAAGATAATCCCTGACCAACAGGGAAAGTAATTGAATGAATTAATTAAGTACAATTTTACACAGTTTCATGGAGATATATTTCACACACTGTAAAACTCATCCTGGTAAGAACTAAAATTTTGATTGCATTCATTTAGTTGTTGATCATTTTCACACTGTGGTCAGGACTGTAGGAGGCATTTCCCACCTGTGACAAGGACCAAGGCTATGCTGCTGACAGGAGCCTGTCCCTTGGCCACCAGAGCCACCAAGCCTCCAGGGGCGCAACTCCAACTCTGCGGTCCTGCCCTGGGTGCAGAGCTCAGGGCAGAGGAGATGGCCCCAGACAGAGCTGCCTTTCCTAAAGGAATGTCAGAGGCGTGGAGTAGATTTATGGCCCCATGAGGCCACTCACCATTCCTTGGCCCAACTGAAACATCCTAGGAAATCCAAGTGTCTGAGAGGATCCCGACTTCCGCCAGCTCCCCACGGGGCCTCCAGCCCACACCCTGGCTGGGTCAAGCCAGATAAACACACAGCAGGTGGCCTCTCATGGATCTGGGGTTCTGGAGGATTCATCCTCTGGGACCAATACAGACAGCCCGGACAGAGTACAGGCACAAACACCAGGACAGACCAGCTGTATCTGAGAAGCACAAGGGGGAGGTGTCCAGCCACTTCTTCATCCAGCGTCCAGCAGGCAGTGCCTGACTGTTAATCCAGGTCCCAGCTGCCCAGACTTAGGCTTCCCCACTACCAACTCCAGCCCAGCCCAGCCCAGCCCACCCCGTGAGCCTCTACAAGAGCAGGACTCAGGCTTCAGGGACAGAACCTCACTTCATCCAGAGCACCCCAATATGTCATTTGCACAAAGAATATCTCTCAGCAAGAAAAAGAATACCGTTTTTTTTTTTTTTAATCACAAAGTCATACAGTAACTTTATCCCACACACAACCCAGAGTGATTTATACTCTTAGCCAGGCATCCTCAAACTATGGCCCACGGGCCACATGCGGCCTGCCAAGGACATTTATCCGGCCCGCCGGGTGTTTTTGCCGCCGCTGCCTGTCCTGCTTAGCAGCTGACTAGTCCCAGGGCCAGCAGAACGGCCCTCCAATGGTCTGAGGGACAGTGAACTGGTCCCCTGTTTAAAAAGTTTGAGGACTCCTGCTCTTAACAAATCTCTTTCATTCAGTTGATAACATGTTAGTCTAGAATTTTGTCCCTAAATTACATCTAAATCTTGACAATTAGGGAAAATTTTCTCATAAGAACCTTAGAAATTTGGAGGGGAACGAGTGTCCTTGAGTTTTCTGTCTTGCCATCTAGAACTTAAAAGCAAAACTTAGCCTTCTCCCTGTAAATGAAAGTTAAAAAAAAAAAAAGACACAGAAAACAGCTGCAGGGTCCAGGCCTGTACTTCACTGAGTAAAGAGAAAATAAACAAATAAGGAAATTCCCTTTATATCAAAAAAAGAAAAGAATTCATGTGTTGAAGCTTCGGCAAAAAGTGACAGATTAAATGAGTCAGCAAGAAACTACAAATGCTAGTTAGATGTCCTTTCTTGGACAGAGCAGATCTGACTCTGAGGGGCATGGTCTGCCCAGGGCAGGTGGGGAGGCCTCCCAGAAATATGAATCACTCTTTGGGGCAGGGGTGTCTGCGATGTGTGGGGCCCAGTGCTTCTGTCCACCTGGGACCAACGTCCCACAGCCAAGGCACGTTGGCTCCCTGGTGTGTTGCCTGGGGGGTTCTCTGAGGCTGTGAGTGCACATCTGTGCCTGCTGTCAGATTTGGAATGTTCCACCCTGGTACATGATTTTCATTCTTCTCCCAAATGTTTTTCTTTAATTGTTTCAGAGGTATCTGTTTGTAGACTAGCAGAATAAAGCTAACTTGTATAGTCTGGGGAGAAGGCTGGAAACCTTCAAAATATTACCACTTACACATTCAATAATAAACATTTTTAAAGAGCTATGTCACACAACATTGTCAGGTTTGGGTTGCTTATCTGGGGTCTATCGGAAGTATTATGGGAGTTGTATCTGGCACTTTGATTTCTAAGCCTTAGCTACAGAAGATAAGTTAAAACAAAACAAAAAACATCAACAAAAATGGGAAAATCTGACTGAACATGCACGGGACTCTACATGTGAACCAAACACTTGGTAGTGATCCTTAAATGGGTTTTCTTCCTGGAAAACTTGTCTATTCCGTCACAATGAAAAGAACACACCCAGCCCTGGCACTAGACAAGCTGCCTTCTGGCAAACCGCAAGCACAGGACACCACGGTCAGGTGATGGGGATGGAAGCATCAAAGGAGCCACCCGCAGGCTGTTTCCAAAGAGGAAGGAGCCTGTAAATCTTAGTGATTAAATGCCCAGAACCTGTCCAACTTCCCCTGCAGCTGGTGTGTCTATGGGAAAGCCCTTGGCAACCTGGCCTCAGTACCGGGCCTCTGGGCTCCGCCTGGTGCTGCCCATGATACAGGGTCTGTCCAGAGGTGCTAGGAATGAGACCCTTTCCCAGGATGGTCCTGCCCGTGAGCACATGGCGTCACTTCACAGCTCTCACCTTCCTTCTCTAACCTACAGACCTCTCACTTCTTGCCCTCGCACCTGCCTCTCTTCTGGGGACCCACAGCTCTGCTCAGCCTCACTTTCCTTCACATTCTACATCAAATACCTTCAAAAGCTGACATGAATTAATTGGAAACATTGAAACTAGCCAATTTTACTAACTTCTCAAACCACTCAAACTAACTGATCTTCCTACACCTGATTAGGGCACGAACCTCACATGTGCGTTGGCGTGAGCTGGTCAGCACAGGCCAGCTCAGCTGCTCAGTCCTGTCTATTCAAACTTTATGGAACTATGACCTGCTCATTTCTTCAAGCCAGTATTCTAATCCACTAGGATGAGATTGTCCTTCGGGTAAGTGCTGAAACACAGGGTTGATTACGCCACGTTATGAATATGAATCTCACCCTGCATTTTAATGTTTTCTGTGGTTCAAGTTCTGTTCAGAGCATGTTCTGAGGATGGAGAGCTGGAGATCCTGTCTCAGGTCTGGCAGGGACTTGCTGAGTGGCCATCTCTGAATGAGAGCCCTGTCCACTCTCCTGCAAGAACAGGGTCATCCTCTGATCCAAAGATTATTCTCAAATAAATGTGGAAGCCTCCTGCTGGCCAAATTTCAGGGATTTGAGAACAATTTCCAACCTTCATGGAGGCCCTTGGATCTCAGACATTACAGCAATGCCAGTTCCTGATCTCCCACTTAGCACTTTCCCTGAGGGTAGTTCTTGCCTCTGACCTCTTGCTGAGTCACTCAGCTTTATGCTGGGAGTTGGCAAAGTGAATCAAAGTGCCAGAGGCCAAGTCTTTTCCTGAAGGGATGGACCACCCCAATGACACAGGGATTCCTAAACCCAAATATCCCTCGGCAAGTCCTCTAAATCCACTCTTCTCCCTCCCTGTATCTGTGACACCACAGCCCACACCTCTGAGGAGCGTCCTGGTCACGTGACTTCATGCCCTTCATCCAGATCAACTGGGGGCAAGTGCTGAGCCAGAGCCCAGGAGGGAGCTGGGATTCCAGCAAGGAAGATGAGGTCGCAGACACCTGCCTGGGCAGCACCCAACTTCAAGAGCTGGGAAAGCATCAAAGAAAAGGGGAGTCTGGAAGGGCCTCCAAGGACGGGGGCCGAGCCTCTGAGCGCGGAGGACAACCCAGTCTGCGGACATAGAGCTGTCCCAACAAGGACACATTGACAACTTCATTGCAGCTTCACAGCAAAAGTAAAATTTCCCCAAGGACGATTTGTCATAGCTTAGCATGAGCTTCAGAACGTGGAATTGATCTTAATTATACTTCACAGAAAAGGAATCCTTGTTTCCTAAGGAGCTGGCTAAACCGATGGGTTCTTGGGATCTAACTCACCTGAGCAGCCAAAAAAGGCCTAAAGGTTTAGGGCAAAAATCAGAGGATTAGCAGGGTTGGGGAGGGCTCAGGTCGTGGTGACCTGCACAGGGAGAACCACCCAAAGAATCCACTATTGGCAAAAACTGTCCAAAAGGGAAGGAGAGAGTCAGTGAGAGGCAGAGGGTCTAACTGAACCCCCAGGGAACCGCAGCGCATCTCACGCTAAGCTGACCCTGTACATGCTTTGCACTCTTGACTGAAAATACAATCACTTCTCTAATAATAGCAGCCCTGAAAAGAATGTTCACAGGACAGGAGAACCTTCGCAGCAGTGCAGGTACAAAAACGCCACTGGGGGAAGGAGAGGTGTGTGCGGCGCCCCTCACTGCCGTCAGGGATCCGCCTCTACTCACGTCAAACAGCAAACCCTACCCTTCTGGAGGGTACCTCAGCTAGTGTCCAAAACGTATAACCTGCACTAAAACTCAGTGTCAGGCTCTTGGGAAATACAAGAAGACATTAGGAAACTGAGAAGTCACTAGAACACTCAACCTTAGCTTGTTTTTAGATATTCTCTAAAAGATATCCAATAAAATTTTACAAGTGATTCACTTGAAATTCATAGTGCCTCTAACACCATCAGGAAATGAGGTCAATTTTTCTTATCCTTCCAACCAAAATACTGCCTAAAGCCTGCGTACCCAGCAGACACAGGCCCGACGTTCTGTGATCAGAGCCGTGGTGCGTGAGTGTCCCCTTGCTCTCCCACCACTGGCCCAGCGCGCAGGTGATCACTTGTTATTAACAAGCATTTTGACCAAAGGAAACCCACGATGTGCTCCCATTATCTTGTACCTTGGGTTTTAACAGGAGATTTTTTTTGTCTGTTTATGCATTTCTACTAAAATAAGTTCTTCAGAATAATGAATGTAAGATATAAGGAGAGTTTGGATGTGGAAATCACGGTCAGTGTCAATGTTACAGTGTGGCCGTAACTGAACTTTAAACTCAAGCCTACAAAAGAGTTTGACAAGGAGTTGGAGAGGCAGGTCCCATGCGCTGGGCTGCCCGCCTGGCTCCCGCCCTGACACTGAGGCTGGAGTGAGTCGATGCCTGAGTATCACTCAGTTGAAACAGGAGCAAAATGTGGTGCACCCTCCCACCATGACAATGGTTTTGAAACTCACACAAGGTAAGTCTGGATGGGGACAACTGGACACATGGGGCAGCTCTGCTCTCAGTCAGCCCCCTGTTTTCAAGATATCAGTGATGTTCTTATATTCCCTCTTGGTTTTCTTTAATCTCCTTAAAACATCCCAAAATCTCATTCTAAACAACTGCTAGGGGGATGGGAGTTGAGGGAATTTATCTCATTGAAGTTTTATAGGCATTTGAATTAATGGGCATTGAGTCTGTGACTAGTCCTCCGAGTGTGACCTTGTAAGTCAGGACAAATGAGACACACCTGAGAATGCCTTTGGGTTGAAGTGAATTTTATCTACGCTCAATAAATTAAAAAGCATCTCTGAAGGTTGTCCAAAGAGTTCAAAATTCCAAGGAGAGGAACATCCGTCAATCAGGATAACTGAAGCCGATTCTTGGAAGGAGAGTGACTGACTGAGAGACAGGGAACAAAAGCCCAGGGGAAAAATCAGCTGGACACCAACCATCTGCCCTGGGGCTGCCCCCAGGATCCTGCCCGCCCAGAGCCCTCACTGGGCTCCAGACCATGGTCCATTCCGCACAGCGAGGATGTGAAGGTCAAATTCCATGGACTCTCGTCATTGTGTCACAGGCATCATGAGATGAACTCAGCTCAGTCTCTGGAGAAGTCCCTTTCCAGATGTTGAGGACACATCCTTTCGAGGCTGGCCTTGGACACTGTGCTTCCTGTAGGTGACCAGATTCCTCCACTGTGAACCCAATCAAGGCTGAAACCTTGATAAAAAATACAACCTTGAGACTCTAGGCCCCACCTAACACCAGGCTCAAACCATTGGCTCTGAGCTTATAATGGATAGAACCCACACTGAGTGTATCTGTCCCATTTAATCTCAGGGCCTGGAATGTACCCAGGTCCATGGCCGTGTGACATAACCCATCACGTTAACAGGGCATGTCCCTTAATCCAGCTGCATCTCAGTTTTCTCATTTATAAGCGGGAACAATTGGAATATGCCTCGGTAGGTGTGTTGTGAGGACCCGAGGAGGAGCTACTCTGGATAAATCATTTCAGGGCCCTGAACACAATTTCCATAAAATTAAAATTTGACATTATGCTAATTTCCAAGACATAGTTAATAAAATAAATTAGCTTTTCATTATTATAAAATGAACATAAATATAATAATATGCCTAGCTACATGTCCCCAGCTTTTTGCTTCCCTTACGCTGTGGAGGGGACATTTATGCCAGTCCAGAATTTGGGAAGTGTTACAAGAAGCAGCCCTAGCAGTTAAAGAAAAGAGGTGAGAACAAATATCAGAAGGCTCGGCCACCAGGCGGGCTGTGCGAACCAGCAAGGCTCGGCCACCAGGCGGGCTGTGCGAACCAGCAAGGCTCGGCCACCAGGTGGGCTGTGGCCGCAAATGCACTTGGCAGCCCACACTGAAGTCTCAGGCTCCTGGCCCTGGTGCCCATTTCCCTCTCAAAGACTGGACTCTGCTCCAGAGCAATGAAGTGCCGGAGTTAGAAGGCCACACTGTGGTCACACAGGACTGGGCTGAGAGGGCACACTCTGTCCCACTTTGCAGCACAGAAGACTGACCCAGTGCTGGCCCAACCTCCAGTGAGTGCGGACCTGGGACTCACAAGTAGACAGCACTGCCCCCACCACCACTACCCGCAGCACATGCCCCTGGCAGTCACGATGGGCCCCTCACCCCCAGAAGACGGTATATATGTCTCCTGCCTGCTGGCCACTAGACATCTCTGGTCCCCAATGCACGAGGACCCCAGTGAAAGTCTCCACAAGTGTCCCGGCACACAGAAGCCACAGCACAGACCCGGCCATCCCGTCTCACCAGCAGGATTACCTCCAACGTTCCCGGCACCTAAGTCTTTTTGGAACAAGTTCACAAGGCCCGTGTTGCACTAAAACCCACTCAGAGTATGTTGCTGGACACACCTGCAGTGCCTGCTTTCCTACAGCTGGGACAGGCTGCCACGGGCCGTCCACAGCTCTCCCAAAAAGACAGCACATGGCTGCAGGACCTTCCTGCCCAGAATTAGCCACAGAACTGACAACAAGGAAGAATCACAGTGGGGGGCGGCAGGGGGGGAGCGGTTCTGCCAGACGACTGGAAAGGGAAGGAGAAAGGAAAGAAAACTCTGTTGGGGCAACTCCAGCATGTCCCTGGGCTGTGCCGATGTCCTGCCTCCAGGGCCAGGCTGACTCCCACGCTAGTCACCCCAGAGCGACACAGCTGCGCACTGGGGCTCAGCCCTGGCAGCCACAACCACAGTTTGAGGAACACTTCACCATCGGCTCAGCTCCGCGAGGATTATCTCACCACTAACTCATGGTAAGGATCCGGCACCCTGTGTTTGTGCAGACAAGGATTCTAGGTCACTTCATAATGGCAAGTCACCCCACAGGCAAAACAAAAGCATTACATCATTGCAACTTGACTGTCTGTATGCCAGTGCTGGTCACTGAAGCCCTGTCCTCACCCAGCCCCCGGGAAATGGCAAGTGCCCTGGTCTGAAGCCCTGTCCTCAGCCAGCACACGGTGAGTACTCTGGTCACTGAAGCCCTGTCCTCAGCCAGCACACGGTGAGTGCTCTGGTCACTGAAGCCCTGTCCTCAGCCAGCACACGGTGAGTGCTCTGGT